>NC_058406.1:27228988-27307204 GCF_002201575.2 Neomonachus schauinslandi
CTCGGTTTCCAGAGCCACCACTAGAGGCAGTGTGGAGTCCTAACAGAGAGAAAGTGGGACCTCAGTTTCCATCCCCGCCTTTCTGCAGAGCCAGTCTTTACTTGGCTGCGAAAACCGAGATAGTGCCTACCTCTCCTATTAGTTATGAACATTAAATGTTAACATCTCCCAAGGCCTAGGATAGTACTGGCATGGTTGAATTATTTTTCCTCCTCTTAAAAAAAAAATGGTTGGGGGCGCCTGGGTGGCTCAGTCGGTTAAGCCTGATTTCGGCTCAGGTCACGATTTCAGGTTATGAGATCCATCGGGCATCCGGCTCCGGCTCAGCGCTTAGACTGCTTCTCTCCCTCTCCCTCTTCCCCTCCCCAATCACACTGCTCTCTTTCTCTAAAATAAAAAAAATCTTTTAAAAAAATGGTTGGATTTTGTAATGTATATAATTGTTGAATCACTATATTAAACACCTGAAACTAACAGAACTCTGTATGTTAACCATAGTGTTATAAAAAAAAAAAAAAAAAAAAACTTAAAACAAGGAAAAAAAAAAAAGGCTGGATTTTGAGCTTTGCTTCTAATACCCCAGTTACCTCGCTCAGGGATGCGGCCTCTCCAAAAACAAGCATCATTCCTTCTGTGCCATCAAGCAGATGGATGCAAATGTTGGGCAAGACAGGACCAAAGGAATGTGTTCAATAATGTTAAATACATATACATTTCTGGAAGGATATCTGCTGAGGAGTGAGCCTGAGCGGGAGATTACTTTTTCTACGTACTGTGCACTTTTTTTTTTTTTTTACCTTGTCGATGCATAACTTATAACAAAATACAAATGTTTAACGTGTACATGGAGCGAACGCGATATCCCGATGCCCTCCTCCTCTGGCCCCCTCCGGGCGCCCCAGCCCTGCGGCCCCCGCCGCCTTCCTACCCCTAGGGCCTCCGGGCCCCGCCGCCGCGCCGCCGCGCGCTTGCCAAGCCAAACACCAGCGGAGGTAACGCGCGGGCGGAGCGCCGGTGCCTAGCAACCGGGGGCGCCGAACAGAGGAGCTGGGGACGCAGGGCGGAAGTGCGAGCGGGGTTGGAGGTGAGAGGCAGAGAAGAGCGGGGCGGTGGGGGGGCTCTCACCCAGGCCGAGCTCCCTCCGTCTCCCCTTCCTCCTCCTTTCTCGGCGCCTGCGCGGGGGTATTAATTCAAACCAAAGACGATTTTCCTGCAGAGGGGAGAGGAGGGCTGGGCTTGGACCTAGACGGACCCCAGCTCCTCCCAGTGGGGACCCTCACACACCCGCCCTCCTTCCTCCCACAGAAGGCGGGGAGGGGGGTGGGACGACCAAATGGGCAGGGAGCCAGCCGCCCCCCCCCCCCAACTCCCTGGTGCCAACCCCTGTCCCCTCAGAGCTAGCTCGTTCTCTTCCTGGATGGAGAACAGGGCTCCTTCTCTTAGATCCCCAGGGTCCTGGCCCAAAGCTGGGGCGAACAAAGAAAAGAAGGTTCCACAAGACTTGGTTGCCTGGAAGCAGGGGTGGAAACTGGATTAAGGGCTATTTTTCCTGCTAACCGCCCCCCCTCAACCAGCCCCACCAAGGGCTTGGCACCAAACACACACACACACACACACACACACACACACACACACACCAATGGACTCCATGGTTCCCTTTCACCTGTTCTGGAACCTGCAGGGTCCAGGAGTTTGTGTCTGTGGATGGATGGGTGGGAGGAGACTTAGTGGATGCCTCCCACAAAGCTGAGTAAAGCCAGGGCTGTTCCCAAGCCGGCTTCCTGCAGGAAGGGACTTGGAGCAAAATGGACAGGAGCATATTCTTTGGAGGGGGCTTTTGATCTAGGACAGCTTTTGATCTAGGACAGCTTTTGATCCTGAGTGGTCTCCTGCCTTGTTTTCCCTCTCCAGCGGAGGTGGGTGATTGGAACAGGCCTAGGGTGTTCTGACCCTTCAACCCCTGCGCCATGGCCACACTGAGCGTCAAGCCCAGTCAACGCTTCCGGTTGCCAGACTGGAACACCAACAGCTACCTGCTGTCCACCAACGCCAAGCGGCAGCGAGATGCTTCCCACCAGATCCGCCAGGAAGCCCAGGTCCTCCGCAATGAGACCAACAACCAGGTTGGAGGCCAGAGCCTCGTTGGGTGGGCAGAGGAAGAGCCCCAACCCCACACCCTCTTTATCTGGCTTTGTCTCTTCCAGACCATTTGGGATGAACATGACAATAGGACTCGACTGGCGGAGAGGATCGATACTGTGAACCGTTGGAAGGAGATGCTGGACAAGTGTCTGACAGATTTAGATGCTGAGACTGACGCCCTAATCCAGGCAGGGAGCCAGGACAGGGCGCCAGGAGACCCTGCAGCCAGGACCTCCCCAAACTCCCCACTTCAGGGTCAGCGCACCCTTGATGGGGGTATTGGATGGCATGTCCACCTGAGTCACTCACTGCCCTTCCACTAAAGTGGGGATGAGAGCTGCTTCCCAGCGATGGCCCCACTAGTGTCCCATGCCCTCTCTTTTCTAGATGAAGGAGTCGGCAGAGCAAAACCTGCAGGCCAAGAACCTGCCTCTGGATGTAGCAATCGAGTGCCTGACCTTGAGGGACAGTCGGCGCGACATTGATGTGGTGAAGGATCCTGTGGAGGAAGAGCTGCACAAAGAGGTGGAGGTCATTGATGCCACCAAGAAGGCCTTGCAACAAAAGATTAGCCAGGCCTTTGAGAAGCTTTGGTAAGGGAGCATCTAGCATTCCCATGTTCACCTGCACTTGAGGCCTGCATGTCTTTTTTTTTTTTTTTTAAGATTTTATTTATTTATTTGAAAGAGAGAGAGGGAGAGAGAGAGCACAGAGGGAGAGGGAGGAGCAGACTCCCCGCGGAGCAGGGAGCCCGATGTAGGGCTCGATCCCAGGACCCTGGGATCATGACCTGAGCCGAAGGCAGACGCTTAACCAACTGAGCCACCCAGGCGCCCCTATTTTTTTTTTAAGATTTTTAAATCTATTTATTTGAGAGAGAAAGAGAGCCGGGGGAGGAGCAGAGGGAGAGGGAAAAGCAGACTCCGTGCTGAGCATAAAGCCTGACACGGGGCTCGATCCCACGACCCTGAGATCACGACCTGAGTCGAAATCGAGAGTCGGATTCTTAGCCGATGGAGCCACCCAGGGGCCCCAAGGCTGCATGTCTTACATGTGAAACGTGTTGTGGGTACCGAGCAGCTGGCTCTCAGGCTGCCTTCTGACCCTGCGGTGCCCACCGCAGAAACCACTGACTGACTGTAGCTCTTTGCCCACCGCCTGGACACGGTCTCAGAACACTTCCCACCACCCTGCTTTAGGCAGCCGTTATCAGTTGATTGGAAGCACGAGACATGAAGCCCATTTGCCACCACCCCGGAGTACCTTCTCGCGAGTGTGTATGTGTGAGCCTCAGTGAGTGTAGCTACATCCAGGTGCCCCCGCGGGCACGTGCAAGCTGGCGGGGGCCCCCATTTTGTCTTCAGGGCGCTCCTCCAGCTCTGCCGGTCTTTGTCTCTGCTGCTGCAGCAGCTCCACGGTCACCCCAGCTGGCCCAGCCCTCAGCGTCCCTTCCGGACCACGATCCTGATCGAGTCTGTTCCCTCCCCAGCCTCCTGCAGGAGGTCCGACAGCAGCTCAGCTCCGACCATCGGGACAAAATGGAGACAATGGACATCGACAGAGGCTGCCTCTCTCTCAACCTCAAGTCCCCAAACATCTCTCTGAAGGCTAATCCCATGCGTGTCCCCAGCGGGTAAGAAGTGTTTCACTCCGTTTCTCCTCCCCACCTCACAGCCCACACTCTTCTGAGCCCGGTGTTTCCTGCCCCTCGCAGCTCCTCCACCCTCCAGCAGTGGGACGACTTCAGCCAGTTCAACAAGAACCTGGCAGAGACCGAGATGAAAGCCACCGTAGAGCTGAGGGAGGCCATGGCCCTAACTATTGCCGAGGTGACTGACCCCTCCCACACCCTGCTCTTCCACGGCTGGCTGGTGGCCCGAGGGTTCCCTGTTGGCCATGTGGCATCACCCCCCCCCAACTTGCGCGATTTCCTCAGATGGCCACGAGCTTATGCCTCCCTTGCCCTGCCTCCCCTGTCCTTCAGACCAACAATGAGCTCGAAGCCCAGAGGGTGGCCACAGACTTTGCCTTCAGGAAGCGGCTGCGGGAGATGGAGAAAGTGTACAGTGAGCTCAGGTGGCAGGAGAAGAATGTGAGCCTTCTCTGCGTAGTCCCTGGGGCCCGGGGCTCCTCCTGTGGGATGAGAGCCCCCAGGAAGCCCCGGACTGGGTGCCCCATGGCGGGTTCGGCTGGTGGAGACCAGTCACTCTGTCCCTGCAGACCTTGGAGGAGATCGCTGAGCTGCAGGAGGGCATCCGGCACCTGGAGGAGGATCTGCGCAGAAAGTTACAGAACCTGAAGCTGTGCCATACCCGGCTAGAGTCCAGAACTTACCGGCCCAATGTGGAACTCTGCCGGGACCAGGTGCGAGGATAACCCTGTGGGGCACGGGCCCCCCACTCAGGCTTCCTCAGGATCATGCCCCGGCACTTGTTCCTGGCGGAGCAGGGGTGCTGATGGAGGGCAGGATCCAAGCCCATAAGCTGACCTGGGCCTCCCAACCCACCCTTCTGCCTCTAGGCACAGTATGGCCTCACTGACGAGGTTCACCAGTTAGAGGCAACCATCGCTGCCCTGAAGCAGAAGCTGGCCCAGGCACAGTACGTTTGGGGAGTGGGCAGGAGGCGATGGGAGACACCTGCCACCCATGGGGCCTTTTGCTGCCTGCTGGCTTCTCTGATGTCTTCCTAACTGAAGGCCAGTGAGCTCAGCCCTGACCTCCCGGCGTCGGGCAGGGGTGACGGGTTGTTCATGCCTCCTCCCCAGGGATGCTCTGGATGCTCTCCACAAGCACCTGGCCCGGCTGCAGGCTGACATTGACTGCAAGGCCAACTCCATGCTGTTGGACACCAAGTGCATGGACACGCGCAGGAAGCTAGCTGTGCCTGCAGAGAAGTTTGTGCC
Organism: Neomonachus schauinslandi; assembly: GCF_002201575.2. Classification (NCBI taxonomy): domain Eukaryota; kingdom Metazoa; phylum Chordata; class Mammalia; order Carnivora; family Phocidae; genus Neomonachus; species Neomonachus schauinslandi. The sequence continues at coordinate 27,234,035 of NC_058406.1, forward strand.
CCAGGTGGACACCTTCACCCGCACCACAAACCGCACCCTGAGTCCACTCAAAAGCTGCCAGCTGCAGCTGGTCTAGTCTTGGGGGGCTGAGGGATGAGGGAAAGGTCAGATGGGAGATGGAAGAGGGTGGGGGGGTGGAGAGAATGAATCTAATAAACGTGGTTCTCAGTCCAAACGGCTTTCTGCTCTCCCTGCATATAGCCAGCAGGGAGTGACAGGGCTCTTGGTTTCCTGTGTATGGAGGAGCAAAGTTGGGGAACATCATCCCTCAAGCTCCATGTTCTAAATCTGATTCCTTCCCTCCTCCCTCCTCAGGGAAGCCCTCTCTGGGCTAGGCCAGCATCCGCCCGGCTCTAGCAGCGTGACCTCTCACCAGCTCTGCCCCAGCTGGACCCTTGCCTGCCCTCTTGATGCCTAGGGGAGGCCCCGGGGAAGCAGACGCGGCTAGGATCACAGTGGGAGGGCTTGGGGGTGGGGGCCCAAGCCTGAGGGAGCCAAGGGCTGGGGCAGCCATGGGAGGGCGGGAGGGCGGAGGCTGCTGGGGCCCAGAGCAAGGCTTGCTAAATGCAGGCCACAGGGAGCGGGGGTTGGGGGGGAACGGAGACAGTGGCCTGAAGGGCAGGGCTGCCAGGGTCCGATGGTCTGGCTCGGGCCCTCCTCTCACCTCGGGGACCCTTCAGTGGCCATCCCGCCCGTCTGTGAGCCGCTTACAGTTGGGGAGAATGGGGCTAAAAGCAGAGGCCTGGCCCACGCCAGTGCTGCAGGACGCGGGAGCTGCGGCTCCGGGCCGCTGGGCGGCGCTGTGGGCGCAGAGAGGCACCGAGGCTCCGGGACGCTGGGCGGCGCTGTGGGGCCGGCGGAGGCGGGGGGGCGCTGTCGTGCGGCGCGCGGCGGCCGTACCGGAAGTGGCGACGGCTCCGCGCGGATGGCGGCGGCGGCGGGGATGACGGCGGCGGGCTGCGCGGGGGCTGGGGCGGCCCGCTCCCTCTCCCGCTTCCGAGGCTGCCTGGCCGGCGCGCTGCTCGGGGACTGCGTGGGCTCCTTTTACGAGGCGCACGACACCGTCACCCTGACGTCAGTCCTGCGTCACGTCCAGAGCCTGGAGCCGGACCCGGGCTCGCCGGGGAGCGCGCGGACAGGTGGGCGGGGCCGGGTGCACGTGGGGACGCGTTGGCCGGGGGTCCCCGGGGGCTCGGGCGGGAGAGACAAGCGTCGGAGGTGAAGCTGCCCGGTGCTGCAGGGGCCGGGTCTGGAGGAGCCGCGGGCAGCTCGGACCCAGCGCGTCAGAGTCCAAGCCCCAGCTTCGCTCGTCTCGCCTGGAACGTTCCCGGCTGGGGGCCTGGCAAGCCCGTCCTTTCAGCCGTGCAAGCCGGCGACCCGGGCGTCATTCCCCGGCATTGCGCCTGGTCCCCCGTGTGCACCGCCAGCCCATTCTCCACACAGCAGGGAGTGCGCTTCTCCAAACGGACGTGACGGGCCTCCCCCGCCGGAAGCTCTGCAGTGACTTTCCGTTACCCTCAGAATAGATCCAAATTCCTAAACGTGTCCTACCTGGCCGGCCCTCGCCTGAGTCCCCAGGTTCACCTTTCGCCACCCTTGGCCTTGTTTTCTGCGCTCAGCTGCTCTCACAGCAGCTTCCTGTAGCCCAGGCCTTTGCCGTGCTGTCCCTTATATACAAAGCGTGTCTCCTCCCCTTGCGCAGCCAGGTCCTCACCCAGATCTCTGAGGTCAAGCGGCGGATGATTCTTGGAGAGCGTGTAGGATAGTAAGAAAAAGGGGCCATCCTCAGAACCCCGGAGGAGCTAGAGTTGGAAACGGTTTGATGGGAGTTGAAGCGGGGGGCAGGGCATCAGCAAAACCCAAGGGAATTTCAAGATGGTCACTGGTGTCATGCTACAGAGAGGTTAAGGAGAGGGAAGTTTGGGGCGCCTGGGTGGCTCAGTTGGTTAAGGAGAGGGAAGTTTGGATCTCAAAAACCGTTTTCAGTAGAATGTTGAAGCCTGGAAGTAAGATTTCAGTGGGTTTAGGAGGAAGTGGAGAAAGGAAATAGAGTATGGTTTGGTATGATAGGAAGGAGAGACAGGAGCCGTGGTTGAGGCAAAGACAAGATGGAGGAATGGTTTTTAATTTTATCTTTGTTTTGATGTTAAGATGAAGGAAAAACATTTTAGGTGTTTTAGAACCTTTTGGATGCAAGTAGCAGAAAACTCAACTCATAATGACCTAAGCAAAAAGAGAGTGCATTGGCTGACATAACTGAGAAGTCCAGAGGTGGGTCTGGCTTCAGGTGGAGATGAATCCAGGGGTTCAAGCCACATCATTAAGACCCAGCTCCCCTCCTTTTAAAGATTTTTTTTTTAATATTTTATTTATTTATTTGACAGAAAGACAGTGAGAGCAGGAACACAAGCAGGGGGAGTGGGAGACGGAGAAGCAGGCTTCCCGCCGAGCAGGGAGCCCGATGCGGGGCTCGATCCCAGGACCCCGGGATCATGACCCAAGCCGAAGGCAGACACCCAATGACTGAGCCACCCAGGCGCCCCATCCCCTCCTTATTCAGATCCGTGTTCTGACAGGTTGACTTCACTCTCTCTGGCAGACCCTCCCCATGGGGTGGTCCCAGCAGCTCCAGCAGAGGAAGAGTCTGTCTGCAGCGGCCCCAGCAGAAATCCCAGACTTCATCTCCTCGGCCTGGCTTGGCCATCTGTCCATCCCTAAACAAAGGAGTAGGGTGTGCTATTTGAGGAGGCTAGTGGTGGTGTGAACCTTATGCCCCAATAACATGGGCTGAGAATGATAGAGAAGTGGCTCCCTGGGGGAAAGCAGGATTCAGGGACCAAACGAAGGGAGCACGGGTGCTACTCCACCACACAGGGAGAGGTTGAGGGGACAGGAGAGGAGAGGGAGGAAGAACAAATCCGCTGGGGAGCTGGGCTGGGTGGACTGGAAGAGGGACTGACTTGGTCAAGAGGTGACAGGAGAGTGTGGCTGTGGGTAAGAGGCCTGTCCACCCCTCTTCCTAGTAAAGCCAGAGGAGCCCCTCTTAGGAGCTCCACTTAGAGCCCTATTCTTAGGAGCCTCCTAAGAGTGAAGGGGAGAAAGTGGGGCAGGGGGCTTGTGGTACACAGAGGAGTGGGAGTGGGGTGGGGGATCGCTAGGGAGTGTGCTTCCTTCTCTGTAGCCATCTCTTCCTTCAGTAAAACCAAGTGCTACTGGTCCGTTGCTGGCTCACAGCCTACGTGGGACATCTTCATATAACTGGCATTGCTTGTCCGAAGTGCCAGAGCGGTAGTCCTGGGCACCCAGAAGGAGCGGGGCTTGGGACGCCTGGGTGGCTCAGTTGTTAAGCATCTGCCTTTGGCACGGGTCATGATCCCCGGGTCGTGGGATCAAGCCCCGCGTCGGGCTCCCTGCTCAGCGGGAGGCCTGCTTCTCCCTCTCCCACTCCCCCTGCTTGTGTTCCCTCTCTCATTATCTCTCTCTCTCTGTCAAATAAATGAATAAAATCTTAAAAAAAAAAGAGTGGGGCAGGTGGAGGGGGCTGTTGACCCAGGCTCCAAGGTTGGTTCTGGGGATGTGGAGGGGAGCGGTGGGATGTAACAGGGAAGGGCTTTGAAGGCCAAGGCAGTGAATTTGGCCTAATCCTGAAAGCAACAGACAGCGATTTAGAGCTAGACAGTGAGATGAGGAAAGGGATAGTCGCTTTTAGGAAGAATTTTCTGGCTGCACATACAAGCTGGGTTGGAGGGTGGTGCAGGAGAGCTACGGTCATGGCAGTCAGAGGGGGGCAGAAGATTTTCCTTCAGAAATCAGCAGGTCATTATAACTGATTCGGAATAAAGAATTACTGAAAATCCCCAGGCCCGGAACCCAGGAAATTGGGCGGGAGAGAGGGAGGCTCGGTCAGTAGAGCATGTACCTCGTTCTCAGGGTCCTGAGTTCAAGCCCCACACTGGGTATAGAGCTTCCTTAAAAAGGGGGGGGGGGCCGGAGCTTCCACCTTCGAGCCCTGCAGCGCGATCTCCCCCCCCCCCCCCCACCCCGTCCCTGCAGAAGTGTTGTACTACACAGATGACACGGCCATGGCCAGGGCCCTGGTGCAGTCCCTGCTGGCCAAGGAGGCCTTCGACGAGGTGGACATGGCTCACAGGTGAGGGGGGGCGGTCCTGGGGGGAGGCGAAGCAGGTGGGCAGAGTAACCGTACTTCTTGACCAGAGCGATGATGTGGGTGGGTGCGTGCTGGGCGCCCCCCTCGGCAGGGCGGAAGGGGCAGCACTGCTGCTACGGGATCCCTAGGGCCCTGAGGCTGCTGCTTTTCCCGGACCAGCCAGAGCTCTCCTCTTCGGGCCCCAACACACATCTGTTCAGCCCACATCCTGTCTCCCTTCTCTCCCCTAGATTCGCTCAGGAGTACAAGAAAGAGCCTGACCGGGGTTACGGCGCTGGAGTGATCACTGTCTTCAAGAAGCTCCTGAGCCCCAAGTGCCGTGATGTCTTTGAGCCTGCCCGGGCCCAGTTTAACGGGAAAGGCTCCTATGGCAACGGGGGTGCCATGCGGGTGGCCGGCATCTCCCTGGCCTATAGCGATGTCCAGGATGTGCAGAAGGTAGTCCAGGCGGGCTGGCTGCTGGGCGTTTCCCTTCCTCCCTCATCTCTGCAGCCCGGGTTCTGTGACAGCACGTCTTTGCTCCCACTGCCTCTGCCCTAGTTTGCCCGGCTCTCAGCCCAGCTGACACACGCCTCCTCCCTGGGTTACAACGGCGCCATCCTGCAGGCCCTGGCCGTGCACCTGGCTTTGCAGGGGGAGTCGTCGAGTGAACATTTCCTCGAACAACTCCTGGGCCACATGGAAGAGCTGGAGAGTGACGCCCAGTCCGTCTCAGATGCCAGGGAGTGAGTATGGGAAGGAGGCAGGCTGGAAGGGCGTGTGTGGGTGTGCATGCGTTGTGGGGTCCTCTGGCATCTCCACAAGCTGAAACCTTTCTTTTTTAATTGCAGACTTTGAGGAGGGGTGGGAGGAGCCCCTTTGCCTTGACTCTACTCCGAGGCTCTTAGGGTACCAGAGAGTAAGACGAGTGGCTCACACCTAGCCCTCTCCTACTTCTTGTCAGGACACCAGTGCTGGGTGTCAGCCTGATCACCTCCCCGCCTCCCCCTCCCTTCCCCTGCCTCCCGGCTCCACCCTGCCGGCTCCAACCTCCCTGAAATCTCGCCCCCGACCCACAGGTTGGGCATGGAGGAGCGTCCCTACTCCAGCCGACTGAAGAAGATTGGCGTTCTTCTAGAGCAGGACTCGGTGACCAGAGAGGAGGTGGTGTCCGAGCTAGGTGGGTAGACCCTCACACCCGGCATCCTCAGGGTGAGTCCTGGGCTTCGGGAAGGACGGGAGCCTGGGGCACGCCTGCTGCCGCGTTTCTTGCCCGCGGCTGCGGTCCCTGGCAGGGTCGGGAACACAGCGCCTCCTTGCTGGGGTTACCAGGGCTGCCACGCTGCCGGCCTCACAGCTCAGTGTCCCCAGGAATGGCAGGTGGCCACTAGTTTTGACCGTTCATGTTGACCCCTGGTGCTTGTTTATAGAGTACCTGTGCTGTGTTCGGGCAGCATATAGGACACACTGCCTGTGGCTCATTTCACCCCCACACCAGCCTTTATTCCCTCTCTGCCTGAGGAGTCGAATCCCAGAAACCGGAATCTTGGCCGCGAGGGAACTTGCCCGGCCCCGTGCTAGCAGGACGGAGAGCCGGGATTTGAGCCTGGGTAGTCTAATTCTAGAGCCTGTGCTCCGAACCCCAGCCCGGCTTGAAACTGAGAGCACTGACTTGGGGCACGCGGCTGGAAGAAGCCTGGGGACACAGAGGGTGGGGGAGCGTGGGGTCCCCATGTGCTGGCTTCCCTACAGGCAATGGCATCGCTGCCTTCGAATCTGTGCCCACCGCCATCTACTGCTTCCTGCGCTGCATGGAGCCGGACCCCGAGATCCCCTCTGCCTTCAACAGCCTCCAGAGGACTCTTATCTATTCCATCTCGCTCGGGGGGGACACAGACACCATTGCCACCATGGCTGGGGCCATTGCCGGGGCCTACTATGGGATGGGACAGGTGCCAGGGAGCTGGCAGCAGAGCTGCGAGGGCTATGAGGAGACGGACGTCCTGGCCCACAGCCTGCACCGTCTCTTCCAGAAGAGTCTGTGAGGGCCTCAGCAGCTAGGACGCCGCCGTGTCCAGCCGGCCCCACTACAGCTTGGATCGGAGACGCTGTGGTTCCTCGGGTACTGGTCCCCGCCTCCGTCAGCCTGCGGTGTGGGCAGAGCACACAGCTGGGCTGGGGTCCTGGGGGAGGTGACTGGACAGCGAGGGGACGACTGGTGCCTCCCTGGCGCTGGGTTTCCGGCTCACTGCAGAGCCTGGGGCCCCTCGGCTCCTTGGGCAGGTGGGAGGGATCAGGACAGGTTTTACTTTGGAAGGGTATCCGTGGCATTTTCCTGTCTTATCCAAGACATGGGATGGGGGTGGGGGGTGTGGGCAGAAATGATCGGCAGTGGCACCATTTCTTCTCGTTGAGATGTAGCCAGTTTGCCAGAAAGCATGTCTTTGACTGGGCAGAGCCCCTGGGTCGAGGAAACCAGCACTTGCATCTAGCTGATCTGGATGTACACCTGGCCCTTGGCCATCATGGGGCTTGTTAACAGCTTCCAGCGGAAGTCACAGCAGTAAACAGCTTTTGGTAAATCCCACCACTGGTGCCCATGTTTCTCCTCTGCCCTGAAGGAATTTCCGCCCCACCCCCACCCCGCACACCCCCTTGACCTTCTCAAGCCTTGTACCTCTTCATCTGCTCTGCTAGGAGCCAGTAGCAAGGCTGCGGGGTTGTCGGGCAGATTCCTCCCATTCTTCCAACCGGCTGTGCTGTTTGGCCAGGAAGGGCAGAGCGGGCATGGTTTGGTGCTTTTTCCTGTTGGAGATCATTCAGAGTGGCCCAGGCAGTGGCAGGACAAGCCAGATGTCCCTGCTCTCAGAGGCTTCATACGTTGCTCCCCAAATAGGTCCCAGGTCCTGCTGGCCCAGGAACAGGACCCCAGTAGGAGGATGCAAAGGGCACCCTCTCCCACCGGACTGCCAACCCTTGGGTGAGGAGGGTGCATCATGTCGGTGCCCTGGGTGGACTGAAGGCTATGGGCCTCATTCTGTCTCTTGGGCCCCAGTCAAAGGCCTTCACTTGAAAGGAAGTTTTGCACACCATTCATTCTGAAGAAAGGAAAATTGAAAGGGAGAAGACCCCTCCCCTCTAACTTTAGGGATATTCTCCAATTATCCTTCCAGCCTCAGTGGAGAGAGAAGCATACCCAGTTCTGCAGCCAGCCTCAGGTCTGAGGACTGACGGGCAGGTCTGCTTTCAGCTGAGACGGTGTCCTGCCGGGCCGGGGCAAACCACAGGACTTTCCAGGGCTTGGATTGTTTCAGGTTTGCTGCCCCCATCCCTAGAGCCCCAGACAGATTCTTAGCGCTGAGCATAGCAGCTGTGGGCAGGTGCTTTCCACCCAGGACAGCCCCCCGAGTCCCGCCTTCAGCAGTGGGCCTGGCACTGGCCCCCACCCTCAGGATCAAAGGGTCATGATTTCATTCATAATTTGTATCAAATGTTGAAACTTGGTCCCTGGGATCCGGAGCCAGCTGTCATGCCCCAGTACCCCTGAGAGCTTGCGGGAATGTTCCACGGAAGCTCAAACCATCTCCCCTAGCTGCAATCACTGCCTTGCTTTGGTTGCTTAAAATGCCTCTTGGTGCAGAGCCTTGGCAGCCTAGGAGCATGGAGCATTTCTGATGTGGTGGTGACAGAAACACGGCTGGGGGCCTGGGGAGGAACGCATGCTCCTTGAGAGAAGGCGAAGAGCAGGAGCCCCAGAGGCTTGAGACCCCCCCCCCCCGCGTTGCTGCCGGGCCCGCACAGCGGTATTTCATACAAGAGGTTTTATTGAGGTGGTGTCAGTACAATCCGTCAATACTGCTGGTTTTCTTTTCAAAAAGAAGTCCCTTTTTGCTTTTTTTTTTGTTGTTCCCAAGTGCATTTTTTCCTAATCTGTGACACAGGGCACATAATAGGTATGTAGAGAACTAAGCTTCCTATACCAGGTTAGAAATGAAATTACCAATGAAAACATTCAAACCTTAATCTTAAAAAAAAAAAAAAAAAAACCCTAGGAATCAATATAAAAATGCACCAAGGTACCGTAGTTTTCATAGTTAAAACTTGGCATCGTTTATCAAAGCTAGTCAAGTGGACACCTGGCACTAAAATCCCATAGACATTTCAGAAACACCAGCCACCCCTCCCCAAAGGCTTCAGGAATGACATTTAGCAGAAGCTAAGTTCTGTGAAACAGCTCTTTCTGGCTCCCCCAGTGCCCTCCTTAGTCCCCTGGGCTCCCCCTGAGAGAGCTGATGAATCTCCACCCATCAGAACACCTCCCTGACCGATCAGATGCTGGTGGCTTTGGCCCAGGAAGGAGGTTGAGCAAAAAGGACCCCAGCACGCTCGGTTTGAGACTCATTCATTCTCTCGGGTATCGGAGATCAAGCAATCCATCATGAACCCCAGCCAAAACCTGTTCAAGTGTCTCTTGCACAGCTTTGAGTTTCACTTCTTTTGAAAGACAAAACAAGCAAAGGGCCTGCTTTGTTGGGAGAAGTGGGTCGGGGAGGAGGCCTGCCCGGGGGCCCGGGGGCCCGCAGCGCAGTGAGCCAGAGGTCAGCCACCACCATTCCCCAACACGGATGGTCTGGTGCTGGCCAGAATCGGAGCAGTGCGAGACCACACCGGGCAACCCAGGTTCACACTTGGTACAGAGAAGTGGGTTGGCTCGGGGAGGGCTGATGGAGAGGCCCCGCGCCCCCTGGGAAAGTGGCCGTCTTTGCTCCAACGTTAATCTCAGCTTTATCCACTGAGCTTGAACTAGGAGATGGGAGAGGGATCCTGCCCGTTTCCTGCAGGGGGCGCTCTGCTTGGGGAAAATGGCAGAAACATCCAGAGGCAACTCATTCCAAAGGGGCCTGTTGGCACCCTTTTCCTCAGAGCCTCAGCCTTCTGGGCCCTAATCCTGCTTAGAACAGGAAATTGGAACCAGAGGGTAGAAGGAGAGGAAGCCCCCTCAGATTAACCCCTCTAGTAGACACACATACCCGCCATATGGTTCTTGTTAAGGAGAAGCAGGCGGGAGCCTTCTTCATCCCCGAGCTTGTGTGTACCTTGTTCTGAGGGCCAAAAAAGAGGCTCTCTGCGTTGGGGACACTTGGGGGGGTGATACCTTACAATTTTGTATGAAAAAATCAGCCCTCCCCCAGCAGGTGGAAGGAGAGAAAGGGAGGGTACTCGAGTTCACTGATGGTCCATCCTGCCCCGGGCCTGCTGTGGCAGTCCCCAAGGGCCTGTGTGGCTGCCCTTAATGCTGAGCAGAGCCAGTCAGTGGGAGCAGCCTGGGAGAAGGAGGTGGACATGAAGGGCCGCCATCATGCCCCAGATCCGTGCCCCTCCCATCACAAACCACCGCTCCTGCGGTTGCAGCTGGAGCAGAAAAGGGGTTGGCCCTTCCCAGGACCCTGCAGAGAAGGGGCCACGCACCTGCACCTGCCATGGACAGGCCTGATGCCACAGCATCACGCTGGGGGTGCAGTCCTGGCAGGGCGTCCACACTGGCGACCTCGATGCTCCCTGCCCTTTGCTTTCCCCTGGAAGCAAAAACTCTTCAGGGGTTGGAGGTCCCGGGGGAGCTGGAAGAGCCCCAGCCGAGATCCGAGGTACCATCTGGGGGCCAGCAGGAAGGGCGGGGCTTGGGCCTGTGTCTCCCTGGGGGAATGGAATGGGGAGCTCAGTCCCCTCTCCGCTCTGACTCAGAGAAGCAGCATCCTTCACCACCCAGCAGAGCCCAGGACTCCCGAGAGGGCAGGGGGCTCCGGCAGCTGGGCTGAGCATCCTGGGGCCCCTGCCTGCAGTGGGGGCGCAACCCCAACGCTGCACAGACACTTCGGGGAGAGGAACTCCGGCCAGCCTCTTCCAGAAACCACCTCAGCCTGCATGGAGGGAGGAACCAAACCAGTCTCCTCGGGCCAAGGCCACGGCCGCCTCTGCTTCCGCATCTGTTCAGCCTTTGGTTTTTTTCTTTAAATGGAGGTTCTTGTAACTGAGAAGGTCTCTCTACCACTAAAGAGGAAGAGGCCAAGGCGGCAAGGCCCCTGTGGTGTTATGTGGGGCAGAGCAAGAACCCTGAAAAGGAGGAGTGGATATACTCGGTGGAGTAGAGGCCGTTGGCCTGGTCCGACGGCATCTGCACCCAGACCTGGTCGTTGGGCCGCAGCTGGAGCACGGCCCCGCCAGACGCCTGGTCCAGGTAGCCCTTCTTGTATTCATCATAGGTGTACGTGGCTGGCACGTTGTTCTTGTACAGGGCCACCCACACATTGGTGCCCTTGACGTGCACGTGGTAAGCGAAGTAGTAGACCCCGCCCACAGGGCAGGTGAAGATGCCGGTGGCCGGGTTATAGCCACTGTGGCCATTGTAGAGAGTCCGGTCAAATTTGACAGGCATGCCCGAGGCGGGAAAGGGTGAGGTGAGCACGGCGGTGAAGGCAGGTGTGGCGTGGGCCGACAGCTCCCCCAGGCCGAACTGCGGCTTGCCCCCCTTGCCCAGCACAGCGCCCTCCACGCCACCGTTGGGCAGGTGCAGGCCAGCGATGCCAGACTCATCAAAGGCCCCAGGGGCACCAGGGGGACCGGGAGGCCCCGGAGGCCCAGGAGGGCCAGTGAGTCCTGGGGAACCGGGGACCCCAGGGGGCCCTGTAGGCCCAGCCACTCCGGGTTCCCCCACTTTCCCCTCTCCAGGCAGCCCTGGCAAGCCGGGTTCGCCCTTCAGGCCTGGCAGTCCCTGGGGCCCGATAGGACCAGCTGGGCCCTGGAGCCCTGGGATTCCTGAGGGGCCCCTCAGGCCTGGCTGCCCAGGGAGCCCCAAGTCGCCCTTCTGCCCCAGGGCTCCTGCCACCCCTGGTCCCCCAGGGCGGCCCGTGAAACCGGGCTCACCTTTGGGCCCAGTTGGTCCAGGGAGTCCATGGGCACCAGGGAGCCCCCTCTCTCCTGGAGGCCCAGGTTTCCCAGCCGGGCCATTAGGCCCCTGGTCACCCCGAATACCAGGCATTCCTGGGGGTCCTCCAGGCCCTGTCTCCCCCTTGGGCCCAGGGGGCCCACGTCTGCCAGGGAGTCCTGCAGACCCTGGAAGTCCTGGGGGCCCCCCAAGGCCCTGCGGGCCCTGCTCCCCTGGCTCCCCATCCTCACCTGGCTCACCCCTGTCCCCCAAGAGTCCTGGGACCCCAGCTGGGCCCCTGTCCCCCTTGGGGCCTGGCAGTCCTGGTACCCCATAGCCAGTGGGGCCTATCAGGCCAGGGGGCCCCCGGGTTCCTGGTTCCCCTTTGGCCCCTGCTGGGCCCTGTGGCCCTGGCACCCCTACTGTCCCTGGTATTCCCACACCATCCACCCCAGGGGGCCCTTTTGGGCCCAGAGCCCCTGGCTCCCCCCTAGGTCCTGGTACTCCAGGAGGCCCCGACTCACCCTTATCTCCAGGGGCCCCAGGAAGCCCATCCAAACCTGGTTTGCCCAAGCCAGCTGGACCAGGGAGGCCAGGGGGCCCAGGGGCCCCCCCCTGCCCTGGGGCCCCAGGTAGCCCTGGCTGGCCCACTCCATTATCCCCCTTGAGGCCTCGATCCCCTGGAGGCCCTGGCTCCCCCTGGGGCCCTGGCTCCCCTCCGAATCCTGGGGGCCCTGGCACCCCTTGGGGGCCTGGCTTTCCAGGGACAGCAATGCCTGAGGGCCCAGGGAGGCCAGGAGGTCCTGGGGGCCCCCGAAGTCCCTGGTCCCCTCGTATCCCTGGCTCACCCCGAAGCCCTGGCTGTCCTGGCGGTCCAGCCTTGCCCGGGAGCCCTGGGGGACCAGCCTTGCCCATCCGGGAGAAGCCAGGGGGGCCGGCAGGGCCAGGCTGCCCATGGAGTCCTGGCTTTCCGGTGCCTGGTTTTCCTGGGAAGCCAGGAGGGCCAGGGGGTCCCCGAGGCCCGGGCTTCCCAGGCGGACCGGGCTCGCCTTTCAGGTCCATCGGCAGCAACGGAAGAGGCATTTCTGAGAAAGAGAGACAGACAGAGAGAAGGGGCAGTCAGGGGCCCGGCAAGTGGGGACGTGGGTCGCATCTACCCACACCCCCATGAGGTAACACTACATCTGCTCATGAAGGCCACACCCCGTCTCCCTCTCCGTGCACTCATGGAAGATGGGCTTTGGGGGTTTAGGTCCAGCGGCCCTCTTGGGGGCTCCTAGCACCCAACCTACCCAGGCTGGGCCTTCGCCAGGAGCTTGGGGTGACTCCCGTCCCTGCACCACCTGGGGGGGTGGAATGGCCGCCAGGTGGCGCCAGCAGCCCTCCTTAGAGCCCGTCGGACCAGTCCGCCCCTCCCCCGGCCCCCGCTTCGGTCCCGCCCCTTCCCCACCCGCGCGGAAGACCACTTCTGCCAGCCGGTCGCGCCCCACTTCCGGCCGCTCGGAGGTCGGAGGCGCTGGACCCGCGTCAGGAGGAAAAGGGAAGGGCGGGGGGAGATCTCAGGTGGGAATGGAGAGGCTGTGGCTGGGGGCCAGGGAGGAGCTGGTCGGGGGTCAGGAGGCAGGGAAGTGGGGGTCAGGAGCCGTCCGAGGCCCTGCGGGGCGGGGAGGCGCTCACCCAGGTACTGGCCCTTGCCCTCGCGGAAGGGCGGCCCCACGGGTCCTTTGTGCATGGGCTGCACGTACTTCACGGGCGCGTAGCCCGCGGCCCCGCTGGCCCCGCCTCCGGTGGCCGCCCTCGGCCCGCACCCCAGCAGCAGCAGCAGCAGCAGCAGCGAAGACAGGGGCGTCAGAGCCCCCCGCATGGCGTCCGCGGGCGCGCTGCAGGGAGGAACCGAGAGGGGCCGTCAAGCCAGCCCCCGGGTGGCTTCGCACCGGGCCCAGGGACTCCCCGAAAGATCAGGACGGAGGTGTTATTCACGAGCAACGCCCACCGTGTCCGAGGCTGCGGGAGTCACCTGCTAAAGCTCCCGCAAGCCCGCGCAGCGCTCTCGGTACTCACCCACGTCTCCCGGGGGCCCTCTCCCCTGGGCGACAGCCTGCCCCACAGCGGCCGCTTGGCAGCGAGACGCCCTTCCAGCGCACCCATCTGACCCCGGCGCACCCCTGCTAAGACCCTTGGATGATAAGACCCAGTACCATGTGCTGGGCCGGCTTTCTGCCAGGTCCCAGGCTGAGTTCTCCAGAGACAGGAACTCTCTTAATGCTCTCAGTACTTGAACAAGTTATTATCACTGTCATCCCCATTTTCCAGATGACAAAACTAAAGCAAAGGGCAGCAGAACTGGGGTCTGAGGTCTGCTTGACTTCACGTTATGTTGATGGTGCCCTCCTGGGGCTCCCCTCTGCCTTCAAGATCAAGTCTGTGGTGCCTAGCAGGACGTTCAGGGCCTTTTAAAAATCTAGTCTCTGGGGCGCCTGAGTGGCTCAGTTGGTTGGGCGACTGCCTTCGGCTCAGGTCATGATCCTGGAGTCCCTAGATGAGTCCCTGGATCGAGTCCCGCATCGGGCTCCCTGCTCGGCGGGGAGTCTGCTTCTCCCTCTGACCCTCCCGACCCTCCCCCCTCTCATGCTCTCTCTCAGTCTCTCTCTCAAATAAATAAATAAAATCTTAAAAAATTTTAAAAAAAAATAAAAATCTAGTCCCTGCCTGTCTCCAACCCTATCACCTACCACCCCCTTTTCCGTCCCTCCGCTCCCCCATACCTTTGCCCCTGACACCAGGCAGCCTCACACTTCTGGGCTTTTGCCCCTGCTGTTTCTCTGCCCTCGATGTTTCTTTCTTTTTCTTTTCTTTTCTTTCTTTCTTTCGTTCTTTCTTTCTTTCTTTCCTTCCTTCCTTCCTTTCCTTCCTTTCGTTCTTTTCTTTCTTTCTTTCTTTTCGTTTGTCTGTTTTTTAAGATTTTATTTATCTATTTGACAGAGAGAGACACAGCGAGAGAGGGAACACAAGCAGGGGGAGTGGGAGAGGGAGAAGCAGGCTTCCCGCCAAGCAGGGAGCCCGATGCGGGGCTCGAACCCAGGACCCTGGGATCATGACCTGAGCTGAAGGCAGATGCTCAACGGCTGAGCCACCCAGGCGCCCCTCGATGTTCTTTCAATTTCCTACTCATCCTTCAGGACGCTGGGACGCTGTCACCCCTTCCTCTCTAAAGTTGACCCCTCACCCCTTTGTGTCCCGATCTAGCCCTGCCACAGCACGGAGCTCAGCTGTGAGAACAAGGCCTGGGTGGGGAAGAAGCACAAACTCTAGAGGTGGACACGCAGCCCGAGTGGTCCACTCTGGGAACCTGTTTCCTTAGGGGGTAAGATGTCCCACACAACGCAGATGTGCATCCACGGATGAATGGACAGACTGTGGCATAGCCACCCCGTGGGACAGGATTCAGCGAGGCAAAGCAATGAAGCGCTGCTTCGTGCTACGACACAGGAAAATCCTGAAAACATCATGCTAAGTGAAGCAGCCGGTCACAGAATCATATATGATTCCATTTATATGAAGTGTCCAGAAGAGGTGAACGTAAAGACACAGAAAGTGGACTAGTAATTGCCTTGGGCTGGGGGAAGGGGAAAAGGGAGCGATCACAAAGCGGGCAGGGTTTCTGTTAGAGGTGATGAAAATGTTCTCAAATTGACTGTGATGACGGCTGCCAACATTTTAAAAAAACTATTGAATCGGACACTTTAAATGGGCCAAGTGTATGATATGTGAATTGTATCTCAATGAAGATGTCGTTTTATTTATTTATTTGAGAGAGAGCGCGTGCACAAGCAGGTGGGGAGGGCAGAGGGAGAGGGAGAAGCAGACGAGTCCCTCTGAGCAGGACTTGATCCCAGGACCCCGGGACCATGACCCGAGCCGAAGACAGACGCTTAACCGACTGAGCCACCCAGGCGCCCCGAGATGTCTTTTTTAAAAAGCTGGACCAACACCCTGCTTCTCAGGGCTGCCGTGGGGGTAGGAGGCGCCCCTCCATATTGGAAGGAGAGACTCTGTGGCACTTTGAACATCCAAGGCAGGTCCCACCTCCCCTGCCTCCCAGCTCTGGGCTCCCCCCCCCCCAAGCCCGGGGCCTCTCCACACCTGTGCCTGACTGCACGAGGGGCCTGCGGGTGGGTTGTGTACATCCGGGGACGCATGTGGGCAGCAAGGCCGTCCCTGGGGTTGGGCTGGGTCCAGAGGTGCAGTTCAGTGTTCCTGCAAGCTCAGTATCACACCGAGCTCCGAAGGAATGAATGCGGGGCTCCGGAGAAGGCCAGTGAGGCCGCTAGCCCCGGTTCTGCCATCCACCTGTCTTGTGACCTTGGGCAGGTATATGTCGCGCAAGCTCCCCTAAGCCCCCGGAACAGGAATGGCCGCCACTGCGGGGCTCCCCAGCCCAGGGCTCTGCAGGCCCCGCCTCACAGGGTCCTCTCAGTCACCCCTGAGGCTCATACAGTTCTTATCCCTGTTTTCTATAGATGTGGGAACGGAAGCCTCGCCTGTAAGAATCTTGCCCAGGACACAGCCCTCAACACAGGCCCCCTGTTCTGTCTGCACCATGACCGACGCCGGGACTAAAAGGCCGCAGCCCGTGGGCCAGGCCCTCAGGTACGTCCGGCTGATGGAGGCTCCGGCCGGGCACTGCCCTAACGGATCAGCCCCGAGAGGCTTGCCTCTCCTGTTCTCCACGTGGGGAAACACGCACGGTCCGACCCGAAGCCCGAGCGCCACTCGAGCCACAGTCCCTAAACACCACGTGGTCCCACCTCTCTGGAGAGGGCTTCCGGCCCTCCTGCTGCGGCCACCTGCGCTGGGGGCGTGCTCATCCAGGCACGCAGCCAGAATGTTCTGCCTGGTGGGCGGAGCTTGCAGCAGGAAGCAGGGGGAGGCGAGGGGGTGGTTCTGGCCTGGGTAGGCCAGAGGCCAAGGTCATGGCACTGCCACAGGACGACTCAGGACAGCCCTGGCTCTGGGAGCCCTGACCCTCTTCCCATATAGAGCTGAGGCCTCACTGGGGTGGGGGACGATGGAGGGTGTGGGCAGCCTTGGGCTCAGCTGGAAGGGGGCTTAAGGCAGAGGACTGTGGGGACGCCTGGGTGGCTCAGTCGGTTACGCATCTGCCTTCGGCTCAGGTCATGATCCCAGGGTCCTGGGATCGAGTCCTGCATCGGGCTCCTTGCTCAGCGGGGAGCCTGCTTCTCCCTCTGCCTGTCCCCCCTGCTTGTGCTCTCACTCTCTCTCTCTGACAAATAAATAAATAAAATCTTAAAAAAAAAAAAAGACACTTAAAAAAAAAAAGCAGAGGACCGCGGGGGAGCATAGACAGACAGGACACCAGGGCAAGAGCCCCAAGTCCAGCCAGGAGCCCAGGCAGGGCCCCCCGCCCCCAGCCAGCTCCCCACCTTTCAGCCTCCTTGGCCATGCCGGTCCCCGGGAAGCATCCCTGCCTCACACCCTGTGGCTCCCTAAACGTGCCCTGTCCCAGCACCTCCTGCACCGGGCTCCCTCGGCTGAGGGTGACAGGCGTGCTGCAGGACCCCGGAGCAGATGTCTCCTCCCCAGGGAGCAGGGTCTGCGTCAGGATGACAGCTCACAGTCACGGCACCGGGCCTCCGGTCAGGCACCAGCCCAGTGCTTTGTTCAATAAATGATTTCCTTCCCATGAGGCCCCTGGGAATGAGGAACCCCCCCACCCACTCCTCTTTCCGCAGAGGAAGAGCCTGAGGCTCAGGGAGGTACAGCGATGCACCTGTGGGCGAGAGTGGGCAACCAGGATTGGAGCAGAGGTCTGTGAAAACTGCCAGGGCCGCAGCTAGACAGACAGACAGACAGACAGACAGACAGGCTCCAGGCCGATGGAGAGAACATCACTCCAGCTCCCAGAGGGGAGGCAAGCCCATGGCCTTGAGAGGCGGTGTGCTGAGCCTGTTCGCGGGGCTGCCGAGACGGATGATGCCCCCGGAACGGCCGGTCATGGCAGCCTCGTGGGACACACTGCCCCCAACCCAGCCACCATCAGAGCCGAGGGTGCCTGGGTGCTCCAAGCCCCCTGCCTCCTTTCCACTGGCACCCCTCTCCCGCCCCTCACCCCCCACAGCCCGGCCCCCTGAAGCTCTGTGCCTTCTGCACATTGGCCTCCAGACTCTTACTTATCCGTGGACTTACCCCTGGGAAGCCTATCGGACGCCTGCCCTGCCTGCCAAGGCCTGCACATCCCCTCACAGCTCTGCGTCCCTCTCTGGCTGTGTCACTCTCTGTCCCTTGCCTGGCACACAGTGACACTTGATAGAAGTTGGATGAACTCAAGTCCCTGTCAAGTTTAAAGACCATACCAATAACTCCCTTGGTCCTTTCCTTTGTGCAGATACCTGTCGTTGCCCTGGGAGCCCCCTCCCCAGGCCAGAGGGGCCCAGAATGGGAAGAGGTGGGGACACACTCACATGGCCTCAATCAAAGGACTTGAGCTAAGAACAGCCTGCACGGAGAACAGAAGTGCAGAGAAAAGAACGATTCATTCGCTTGCTCCTTGTTCTCCCCGCGAGCAGTAGTGGCCAAGCAGGGGTGTCAGGGCTCAAGGCCGGCTCTGCTGTGTGACCTTGGGCAAGCCATCACCCTCTCTGGTGACCTCTGAGGGAGCAAGGCAGGAGCCAGGGCAGCTGGGAAGAGGCCGGGCTGGCAGGGGCATGAGGTGGGGTGCGGAAGGAGACGCTGATTCAGGGGATCGAGCGCGGTGGCGGCGGGCAGGGTAGACGAGGTGTTTGCACAGCTGCAAGTCCTTAGCCGGGATTTCCCCCTTTTCAACAAATCCCCGTAAAACAGCGTTTTGTCCAAGTCAGCGTTTTGTGGCAGCCGGGGCCTCCTCCCGGGGCGGCCAGGGGGGCTGGCTGGGAGTACACAGGGCTCCAGGGTCTTTCAGACCGATTCGGGGCTGGGGGAAGGACGGGGTGCCGGCAGGAAGAAGTGGCACCAATACAGACCCCTGTCCCCCCGGACAGGGCTGCGGGAGGGGGAGAGCCACCAGCTAACAACGACCCCTCCCCCCCTCCGCCCTGCTGTCCGGGGGTCCTGTCCCAGGGGTGACCAGCAGAGGGCACCCCCCAACCCGGATCTGACGGAATGGGCCTGCCTGCTCCAGGCCCATTTCACAGCCGAGCTACCAGAGGTCCAGAGGAAGGGGGCGCCGAGGGAGAAGGCTCCCCGGGGACCATGAGGGGGTATGGCTGGTGTGGCCCCGGCAGCGCCCTTCCCGGGGGTGGGGGTGGACGGAACTCAGCCCTCCCTGAGCCCCCATCACAGCCACGGCTGAGGGAACATGGGGAGCGCGCAGGCAGCCACGGCCGGCCAAACCACAGGTATGTTATGAGCGCTTCCTGTTGTGGAGACATTTCTGTGGGATCGCCAGCCCCTCTTGCTCCCCCCCGGTGCCTCCTGTCTCCCCACTCACCCAGCCTCCCTCTCTGCTCTCTCCCTGCGTCTCTGGCCCTGACTCATTTCTCTTTGTCTCTGTCTCTCTCGCCACCTCAACAGGTGAGAAGTTCTCGCTCAGGCTCTCTCTCTCTCTCAGGGGTCCAGCCCTGGGGACCCCTAAGGCCCTCCTACGTTCCGGCAGCCCCTGGACTCCTGTTCCAGCACAGCTATGTATGAGCTGTGTGACTTGGGCAAGTGACTTAACCTCTCTGAGCCTCCGTGTCCTCATGTGTGGAAGGATTAACTGAGGTGATCTGAGCCACTGCCGTTCTGTCCTGCTACCCTGATGGCCAGAAAGTTCTCCCTTCAGTCTAACCCAGGTTTCTCTTGCTACAAAACAACATCTTCTCCAACCTTGAAAAATTTTACTCAGGTAACTTGCTGCCAAAGGCCAGGGCCTTATGAAAGTTCCAAAGTCCATTTTCTGGTCTTCCAGGCCTTTTCCCTGATGGCTCCAAAGATGGGACTGACTGGGGGGGGTCCCACAGCCTGCTCAGGACTAGGATGCACTCATGGATCTCACACAGGGGCAGAGAAGCTGCCCTCCTCACCCACTGGGCATGGTGCCCGCCCCCCACTGCCCAGACAGGCAGGTCCAGACTTGGCCGGGGCTCCCTGGCCCTCCTCCCCTACCTCTTTCCCCGCTTGTGGGAATTGGGGAGCTCTTTTCTGTCCTTTCTTTTTTATTTTAATATTTTATTTATTCATTTGACAGAGAAAGAGAGAGAGAGCACAAGCAAGGGGAGCGGCAGGCAAAGGCAGAGGGAGAAGCAGGATCCCCGCCGAGCAGGGAGCCCGATGCAGGGCTCAGTGCAGGGCTCGATCCCAGGATCCTGGGATCATGACCTGAGCCGGAGGCAGACACTTAACGACTGAGCCACCCAGGCGCCCTTCCTGTCCTCCTTTCCTGAGTCTCAGATGAAAGGGGTGTGCGCCTACTCAAGGCCCAGCCACCTCCAGACCCCTTCCCCGGGGCCTCCCACTGTCTACATATGCCCCTCACCCCCACCCTGTCTCTAGCCTCTCCATCACCTGTCCACACAGGCCTGACCGCCCCCCCACCCCAGCCACCCTCACCTCTCCCCAGCCTTCTCAGCCAAGTTCCTTGGAAGGACTGTCTCTAACCCTCACCCCGCTCCCTGCTTCCTACACCTCTCAGCGCAGAATCCTGCCTGGGGCTCTGCTCTCCTCCTTCCTGGAAAGGCTCCTTCTCAGATTCTTCTCAGCTCCCTTCCCCTGCCCACTCTGTAGACCCAGGCTTGCCCCAAGGAGCTGGCTGAGGCCTCATTTCCTTGTCTCTGGATGTTTCTCCTGCAGGTTCCAGCTCTTGCCAGCCCCACAGTCCCAATCCCATCACTGAGGGCTCCCACATCTGCCTCCAGCTATGACCTCGCCCTGAGCCCTACTCTCAGGCTGAGCATTTTCACCTGGCTGGCCCTTAGATACCTCCACCCGAACTGCTGTCATTATCTTCTCCCCATTACTTGCTTCTTTCCTGCTCCCAAGGGCCCAGGCCAGATATCTGGACATCACTTCTGACTCTTCCTTCCTTACAGGGCAGTGAGGAATCTCCCTAGCCTGTACAATGCCTTAGCACAATTAGAAAGGGCTACCCCTCCTTCCAGCAGACTCGGGTACTCTCATTGCCTTTCCTGGGTGCCCTTGTACAGTAACCAACCTGCACAACTGTACATGACAGCCCTGTTCCTTTACCTGTACACCCCCAACCCTATCCTGCAGGCTCTCCTCTACTTCTCTCACTTCTATTCCTTCTCCTCCTTCCCCATAGTGTCTACCCTAATACATACCTTATACTCTCCCAACACAGCGCAGGCAAATCCCAGCCGTTTAGTAAAGGTTTGTTATATTAAGTTGCCAAATCCTCGCCTGCATTATCATAGCAGCCTCTCTCCCATCCTCACTCTCAGCTTCTCTGTTTTTTTCACAGATACGCCAACAGCACTTCTTAAACTTCAGTGTGCATCAGATGGTTTGTTAAAACACAGGTTCCTGGGCCCCACGCCCAGGGATCCTGATTCAGTAGGTTTGGGGTAGGGCCCAACATCTGCATTTCTAACAAGCTCCTAGGTGAGGTGCTGCTGCCTGTGTGTGGACCACACTTTGGCACAGTTCTGCCCGTGGCCCTCCCCTGCTCTGGATTCTCCAGTGGCTCCCTATCCGACTTGATAAATTCCATGTTATTCTGCAAATCGCGTGGCTTCCTGGAGGAGGAGGCATACTTCAGACCCAGAAGGATGTGGACCAATTAAAATGGAGGAGGTGGAGAGGGCAGAGGTTGATGGTGAGCTTGGCAAACCCTGAGATCACAACTAGGGCACGCACTCTAAGAGTCAGACAGAGGAGGAGGGTGGGTGTGTGCCATGCCCATCTGTGTCCCTTCCTCTGTGTCTCGGTGTCACTAAACCCAGATCCTCACCTGCCTGTGCCTCCCAGGCATCTCCTGGGTGTCTCTCTCATCCCGTCTCTGTGTCACTGTCCTATTTCTGCCCATCTCTGTGACCCCATTTGTCTCTCTCCTCTCCTGTGTCCTTGAACCTCAATCCCTGTCTTGAGTTCCAGCCTCTATAAGTCTCTAGCTGTTGGTCACTTGATGGGACACTCGGGAAGGCCAGCGATTATGGCCCTAATGCCCATGCTAACGTCAGGTCTGTGTCTGACCTCCCTGGGTGGAGACTTGTGGAGTCCAGTGCCCGTGAGCTGAGCTCTCTGTCCTTCAGGATCAATAGGAGACTCTGAACCCCTCACATCTCAGCGCACAGGCATGAAGATTGCTCCAAAACCGAAGAACCGCCTGGAACCTGGGACTTGGGGGGTGGAGGGAGGTAGCCAGGTGGGGGCAGGGCTGCCTGGGGGCCACCTCATCATCCAGGTCGATGACAGGACAGAAGCACTGCTCCCTGCCCACCCTGCCTCCCCTACCAGGCTTCACATCTGCCCAGAGTCCCAACATCCCTCACCTGTGCACGTGAGGCTCCCAGACACAAGGCCTTAGTCTGGGAAGCAGAAGCAGCCCTGTGAGGAGGCTGGGAGGGCAGGGCAAAGCTCTAAAGCCCAGAGGAGTAATGGTGGAGCATTTCAAACTGAGAGCAGAGCAAACATGTGGGCAAGGAAGAGCAGGGGCCTCTGCGGTGGAGGCATCCAGGAGGGAGAGAACTTTGGGTCTGGAAGTCGGCAGAGGGAAACACGGACTGGAGATAAAACCAACCAGGTTGCTGTAGCCTGGACGAGGGCCGTGGACTCCCCCTTGAGGAGAACACCCACATTTAGGACCCACTGCAGCCCTGAGCCCCAGCATCCTCAGATCCAGACACCCCAACCTTCTCAGTGTTTCCTTCTACCCGCCTACCTGCCTCTGCCTCACAGCCCTCTCTGCCCAGAGTTCCCTTCCTATCTTTCTTCTCCAAGCAAACATGTGATTCCTCATTTAAGACAGCTCAAATGCTTCCTCCTCCAAGCAGCCTTCCGTGCCTCCCTCCAGCAGAACAGCTACTCCTCCTGGGCACCTCTTCCCCCATCCCTGCCTCATTCCTGACTGGAGCTTGGCACAAAGTAGGTGCTCAATAAAGTCTGCAGCCTGGGTGCTCCAGCTCCAGGCCCCTGACAACCCCACCTCCCACCTCCCACCTCCAGCCACGGCCGCAGGATGACTTCCCATAGGGCCCCTTGTTCTTTGTGGTTCTTCCAGAGTCCTTCTCAGCTCTGGGGCATAGGGGGCTGGGGCGGGATCTCCCTCCCCACAGGGGATTAGGTCCACTGCTCCGGCTCGGGCCACTGCCCAGCTAGAGGGCGGAAGGTAGAAGTCCCACTACTCTCCTGGGGAGGAGCATCCTGGGGCAAAAAACGCTTCCAGGGAGGTAGGAACAGCCAGCTGGGGGCAGAAGAACCAGAAGAGGCCCAGCAGTGGGCAGGACTCAGGGCAATATGTGTCCGCAGGCAGGTGGCCAGGGGACCGGTCCTGCCCTGCCAGGGGGCTCAGGCCTCAGCTGGTGACATCGCTCACTTCCCAGCAGAGGTCTTGAACTTCTGCGCGGGACTGAACATGGAAATGTCCCCCGCCCCCACCCCAGCCCCAGCCATCCCCAAGCCCCCGGCCAGGGTCGGGCCTTCAGGGCAGCCAATCCCTCGCCTTCTGGTTCACATTTGCAGCCTTTTCCGGAGCGCCACCCTCCGCCCGCTGCCTCCTCGCGCCGGCCAAGATTCCTGAGCCTTCGCGGCTTCCCCGCTCGGTGGCGGCGGCAGGAGGAGCCGGGCTGGGTGGGAGGGGGCCTGGCGGGAGCCCAGCCAGGCCACTGCACCCCGGGCAGGCCAAGCAAACACAGGCCGAGCCAAGGAGCCAGGGCGAAATAGTTCACAAATGAGAAAAAGCTGCTTCCGAGTTGGGCTGGGGTTTTAAAGCCCAGGCCGCAGGGAGCTGAGGTCACCTG
The DNA here is from genome assembly GCF_002201575.2 of Neomonachus schauinslandi. NCBI lineage: Eukaryota > Metazoa > Chordata > Mammalia > Carnivora > Phocidae > Neomonachus > Neomonachus schauinslandi. Next base: position 27,257,058 of record NC_058406.1, read on the forward strand.
CGCGAGGGGCTGCCCGCTAGGACACCCTGAGCCTGGGTGGTGCTTCCGCCGCAGCAGGAGGGAGCGAAGTGAGACCCCAGCAAGCACCGGCCTCCTCCAGCTGCGGATGTCGGAGAACCCCGCCCCCACATCTAGCTTACCTCTCAGGTCCGAGGGGCCTCTGAAGGTCCCAGCAAAGGCAAGGCCTGGGGACGAAAGAGGGGGACAGTGAGGAAGCTGCCAGGAGCCTGGCCGGCCCTGACCCACAGTCTCCCCACCGCCGCCTGCCCACCCCGGGGCCTGCCGCAGCCCTCTTACCCGGAGCCCCTGCAGGAAACTGGCCCCGATCTCAGCCCCTCATCTCAGGGAGCCTGAGGGAACTGTCTTCCTTTATTTGCTCCCTGCACACTTAGCAGTGCCCGTGCGGGCCTGGGCTGGGGTGATGGAGTTCCTCCCGTCCTCCGGCCCAGGCTGAGGAAGCTCCTTCTGCGCACCAGGATCCATACTGGAGAAGTCCCTTCTCTCTGTCGCGCCCTGGGCTAGGGTGGCCCCTACCATAGGCTAGGGTTCCTGCCTGAGGACTCTCCTGCTATGTGGGGAACCGAGGCTGGGCCTTGGGGCACAGAAACGGCTCAGCCCCGGGCCCTGCCCTGCCCTGAACTAGCATCAAACAAGGGCCCATCACACAATTGGCTAACATCTCCAGGTTGTAGGAGCCCAAAGCGGGGAACATTGCCTCCCCCTGGAGCTTCCCCAGAGGCTTCACGTAGGAAGGGACACTGGACCTGGATCCTGAAGAATGAGTAGGAGTCTGAAAGGCACAAAGTCAGAAAAGGAATTCCGGGCAGTAGGAAGCAGCTTGGCAGATACGGGGAAGGCCCAGAAGGGCCACGGGGTTGGGAGGACAAGCAGGAGCTGAGAAGGCGGGGGCCACAAAGTGAGGAGCCTTGAATGCCATGCTTGCATTTCTTTGGAGGGCAATGGGGAGCCACGGGAGGTTGCTGAGTGGGGAGGGGCGGTGGCTGGAGCCCTGGATGCCCAGGTCCCCATTTCTGCCTCCGTCAATCAGGCCTCGTCCCCGTCACACACAGCTGTACGCAAGGGAGCTGAGGCTGGAGCCCGGGCCCAGATGGGACTCCCGAGTGGGTGGGGAGGGGACACCTAGCCAGCCCACCTGGCAGGGAGGCCAGCAACAGCGTCACTTTCTCCCCCAGCTGCTTGCTCTCCTCTGCCTGCTGCCATGGAAACTCTGACACCCCGGCCCTGTCTTGCTGCACAAGCAGCCAGATGCCAAAGCCCGCAGCTCCTAGGTTTTGCCTCTGACTCGGCTAAGATATGCCTCCATCCCCGCCACTGAGCGCCACGACCCTAGAGGTGGGTTGTGAGGCCCCTCTCTGAGGGCCCAGGCCAGCTCATGAAGGTCCTCACTGCCCCACTCAACCCGGGCCCCTGCGGCCCCCTCCCCCAGCCCCAGCCGGGCTCTGGGCTTCCAAGGATAAGCATGCATTTAATGGGGTGGTGGCAGGGACAGGCGATACGTCCAGGCCGAGGGAGCAGCATGGGTGAGGGTGTGGAGGTGTGAACGCCCTAAACATATCCAGAGGATGGGAAAAATTAAAAGAAAATAAAGGAACGAAAGAACTAACTAATCACAGCTAACGTTTATCATGCACCTACTGTGTGCCGGGCTCTGGGTTTCTGCGGTGGATTATCTCACTTAATCCTCACAATGACTCAGTGAAGTAGTACTTTGTCTTCCGTTTTTACAGATGGAGAAACCAAGGGACAGGAAGGTTAAATACCTGGCTCAAGGGCACGCAGCTCATGAGGGGCAGAGACTGAATTTGAACCAGGCTGTTGGCTCCCATGCTTGGGCTCTTTGCCTCCGCACTGGACAGATGATTTGGAATGAGAAGGGCTAGCCGGTGTCAGCCCGAGAGATACCTGAATATCAGAATCAGAGGGACACGGCCTACAGCTGGCTCCCCAGCCAGCCCCATGGTAGCCCCAAGTAACAACCGTCTCTAAATCCCAAGTACTATGCACCCCAGACACAGCACTGAGCATACTCCCGCCATTATTTCCTCAAACTCCTGCCCAACCCCGTAAGGTGGGAATTGCCGTCCCATTCTTCTGAGGAGGAGCATTGAGATCCAGAGGGGTGACATTCATTCTGCAAGGTTACGGCGCTGGGAAGCACAGGGGCCAGATCTGAACTCTGGGGCTCGTCCAGCCCCCAGATGGCCAAACCACCTGTATAGCTGGGCTTCCGGGGGACCTCAGGCCCCGGGACCTTGTCCCCCCCTTCTCTTCTACCCCACCTGTGCGGTCGCAACCCGGATGGCCATAGGGACACTCAAGGCTGGGAACACGATGGGCAGCGAGTACGGAGGGCCTCAGGAACCTCCTCCAGGTGATCCAGGCCCCCTCAGTCCTCCAAAATGGGAAGCTGGGGCGGGTGGGTGTGCCGGGGCAGGGCCCTGGCCTACTTCAATGGGACTCTGTTCTTAACCTCCACCCACAGCTGCCTTTCCTAATCTCCTCCTTGAGCCCCTCCCCTGGCGACATCTCCTCTTTGCACCGAGCCCACTGCCAGCTAAATCCCAGGCCAGAGGTGGGTGGGACAGTCTGCACCCCCCGCCCCCTACCAGCTTCTCAGCAGAGGGCTCCCACGGAGGCTGGCCAGGGTCCCGTGCCCACGTCCCCACCCCAACTTTCCTAACTGAGGTGCTGATGGCCCTGAGGCAAACAGTCGGCCTCTCCTGGAGAGGGGCTCATGGGGGAAGTCCCCATTTTCGGAGCAGGCCCAGGCTGAGACTCTTGCTTGAAAAATCATGACGGGTTGGGGCGCCTGGGTGGCTCAGTTGGTTAAGCGACTGCCTTCGGCTCAGGTCACGATCCTGGAGTCCCAGGATCGAGTCCCGCATCGGGCTCCCTGCTCAGCGGGGAGTCTGCTTCTCCCTCTGACCCTCCCCCTTCTCATGTGCTCTCTCTCTCTCTCTCAAATAAATAAATAAAAGCTTTAAAAAAAAAGAAAAATCATGACGGGTTGAGAGCCCAGCTGCCTGGGTTCTTCTCTCAGCCCTACCTCTTCCTAGCATGTGACCTCACTCATCTGTGCCTCCGCTGCTTCATCCATGAAATGGGATCAATTACTATTCACAGAGCATGTGGGAGGATGAAACGAGTTAATGTCATAGAGCGAACGTCCAGCGGTATTGGCCACATAGGAACGTTCAATAAACGTTCGCTGTTATTATTATAATTATCATCACCGTGACGCCTCTTAAAAGCCCTGTGAGATTAGTACTATAAACCCTATTTTACAGATGAAGAAACTGAGGCTCAGAGAGAAGTCACTTGCCCAAGTTCACCCAGCCAGTTAGTGGTGGATGGCCCCAGCGTCTGGACCTAGGCTGAGGGAGTCCACAGGGGGTGAGGACAGCCTCGCAGCTCCCTGCGGCAGAGGCACAGTGGGGGCGGTGGGGGGAAGGTGGGGGCTCCCACACCCCTCCTGCCTGACCCCCAGGAGCTCCCCGCCCCCCACCCAGCCCCTGCTGCCGCTGCAGGAGGGGGACTCTGCATTCCTGGCTAAGCAGCCGGATTTGCTCTGCTCCCGGAACTATGAGAAGAATGTTTGCCACGAGCTGAGCGCGGTCGCCTGTCAGAGGAGCGTGGCCTGAAGGGCCCACGCAGAGCTGCAAGGCGGCCGGCAGCCGCCACAGTGGGAGGGAAGAAGGCTAGACGCAGAGAGAGCTTCTGGGTGGTGGGGGCTGTGGCTGTGGGACAGGGATGGACATCACCGAGTAGGCCTCCTGGGATCTTTCAGGAGACGAGAAATGACCTCCAGCCCTCGATCGGCATTGCTCCCCGCCACAGGATGGCATCCCCGGCCCATCTCATAAATGGGATTATGGGGGCCCAGAGGAGAAGTCACCTGAGGTCACATAGCCGCCAGTGGCAAAACTGAGACCCGAAACCAGGACCCCCTCCTTCCAGAGGCTGCTCTCCCTCGTAGGGCCCACCAGGACCACAGTGGGCTCTTAGATACTAGGAAACACCATCCTAGGCCCCTCTCTTCTGGGCTCTCTCCAGGCCTGACCTTCTCGTGCCTTCTACTCCTCATGTTCCCCACCCCCCAACAAGTGCCTCAGGCTGTGAAAATGCCTGGGGCACTGTGGACACTCAACAGCTAAGTTTCCACCAAATCGGGCCCTGGAGAGGGCAGTGACCCCGGACGTCAGTGGGAAGACCATGAGCCACACATCCTCATAGACCTGGAAGTGAATCCCGGCTCAGCACTCAGCAAGGTGACACTTGGCCCAATTACTCACCTCTTTGAGCCTCCACTTTCCCCTCTGTTAAATGGGCCACTGATTCCTGCCTTGCAGCATTGTTACAAAACCTAAATGAGACATGTGAACATAGGACCGGGTACACAGTAGGTGCCCAATAAGCTCTTACTGTGACCCTCCCCCAAGGGGACAGAAAGAAGAAGTGACAAAGTTCCTTCCACCCCAGGTCCCTGATGGGCCCTGCTGGTGGGGCAGCCTCGGGGAGGAAGGAAGGCCTGAGGCCAGGATTCTGGCCTCTGATTCACTTCTGCCCCTGGCTGCTGTGTGCCCTCAGGCAGGTTCCTCCGGAGTCTCCATCCCCGCCATGGGATGAGCCCATAATAACGGCATGGCTCTCCCCACGAGGCACTAACCCTCTACCACCCCCACTGCCCTCCAAGAGCCAGGAATCTCCGCCAATTCAGGTTGCATGGGGACAGTCACCTCCCAATTCAAAACTTTCCAAGAATCTGAATGGAAGCAGGGCCAAGTGCCTCGCAGGGCCAAGTCCTCCCACGTCCCTTCCCAGGATCCACCCAGAGAGGTGTAACCAACACCGATCAGAAGTCTGGTGCTACGTGTGTGACCTGGGACCATTCCTTACCTCTCTGCAAGTAAAATGACCCTGGAGACTAGTGTTAGCATTCTCGTTTTTATAGATGGGGAAACTGAGGCACAGAGCTGGGAAGCTGCTTACCCAGGGTCACATGGCAAGTAACCCAGGTCAGTCCGACTGCCAAGGCCAGCTGTTCCCCTCACTGCACACACGGCCTTCACTCAAGACCCACCGTCCACACCCCAGCACCCTGGAAATGCCCACAGAACAGAGTGGGTCCGGAATTCCCTTTCTGGGAGTGCGACTTCCCTAGCTGATGTCTGGGCAGTCGTGTGCGCACGTAGGGCCTCACCACCCACTCGGGCTTCCGGACACACCCCAGGCCTCCCACACCCTACGCCCCTGAACTCATGGCCACGCTCAACACCCAGTCCCTCGCCATCTCAGCGTCCCAGAGACCAGATCCAAACCCATATTCTCCTCTTCACCTGCCTCCTCGGGATAGGCCAGTCACCCAGTGCCAAGGTCCTGGGCCAACCTCGCCTCACCCCCACGGCCAGTCAGTCACTGAGACCTCACCTGTCTCTCCCCTTCCTCCTTTCCATCTATTTCTTCCTCTCATCCCCATGTCAACCACCCACCTCAGCCCCCGTGGTCTAACCCCCTCCAACGGCCCAGCTTCCTCAGCGAGGTCCTTGCCTATGAGATGCCCTTTCATCCTGGCCCCCAGAACAACAGCAGAGACTCCCAGGGTGCACCGTTTCTCTCGGAAATCTGACCCCAAGTAGTGTTCAGTCCCTCCCACTCGTTCCCCCACTGTGTGAGCCACCAATTACTCACTGTCCCCTAAGAGAACCTTCCCACCTCCACGCCGTCGCACCTGCTGTTCCCTCTGACTGGAATGGCCTCCCTTCACCCTGTCCACCACCTGCACCTGCCAAAGTTCGAATTCTCCTTGAAAGCCCGGCCAGGGTCACCTCTTTGGTGCTGCCTCGCTGGTAGCTCCTCCCTCCCGCACTTTGGCTTGCACGGTGCCTCCCCCTCAGCGGATACCCTGAGACACAGCTGCACCCCATATGAGAGGCCCCCGTGCCTCTCTGGTTCTTCCACTCCAACTCTGTAAGTGCCTCGGGCCACAGATGGGACCCACTCATTGAGGCCCCATCCCATAAGGAGAGCTCCACGCTTGGCACTGGGGGGGGGTCTGGAGTGGGTTGGGGGGGCAGCAGGGCTGGGAGGCTGGGGCTCTGCTAACCTTTGGTCTGGCTCAGACCAGGAGCAGGGGAGGTCACGGGGGCGGTTAGGCTAACAGCCCTGTTTGGTATCTTTCCCCTCCCTCTTGTGAACACACACATTTACTTCCATTTTTTCTTTCCCCTTCCACTGAACCAAAGAGCGGAAACGCTCATTTTCACTCTGGTGGACAAAGTGAAACTGGAGAAAGAGACCCTGGTGACTGTGTCTGAGCGTGAGTGTGAGTGTGAGTGTTGTCCTGTCTGAGCACGTCTGGCTGGGCCCAGTGGGGCCCACCATGCGTCTGAAGGAGTTTGGGTGTGAACGTGGGTGGGCACATACATGCCAGTCGTTTTAGCATCCGTGGTGGTGTGTGTTCAGAACACGTTCACATGTGTGGTTGTGTGTGACCGTCAGTGGGAGGGAGTGTAGCTGTGTGTGACTGTGTATGTCTGTGGTGTGTCCTCATGGTTTTGGGGTGATCGTCCAAGGATCTGTTGGTGTGCCCCAGCCCAGCAGGAGGCCAGTGGAGGCATCTACGCCCTGACCAAGACTGCCAACTCCCCCGCAGAGTTCCTGCCCACCAGACCCCCACCCCTCTCCTGGGCTCTAGAATGGGCTCCATGAGGGCACCCCATCTGCTCAGGGAGTGAGGGTCAGCGCTCAGAGAGAAGCCCCGGGCTGCCTGACTCTCCTGCCACCCCAGCCCCCATCCGTTCCAAATGCCCGGGACAGCTCCCAGGAGGTTGCCCTTGCTAAGGGCACTCCAGGGGGGGATCGACCCTGGCCACAGACAAGGGCACAGGTCTTAGCAAGAGGCACTGTAGGCAGATAGGGAGGAAGCACTTTTGGGTCCCCAGGGTCCCCAGAGGGAGGTCAGTGGCATCACTGTCAGGAACCTAGCAGGTTCTCACACACACTGGGGGTCTCACCCAAGCACACCCTGACGGACACACATATTAATAACCTATCAGCAGACACTTACAGTCCTCCTCCTACCCCACAAATGTGACAGGCTCACTCACAGGTACACACACACACAACAAGCAAACTCAGAGGGCTCGCCTTTCCCCAGCTGGCAACTCCTCAGTCCCTCTGGCTGAACAGTGTTTCTGTACCCAGGGACTCCTGGGGCCCCTGCGTCTCCAGCCCCTGAGCAGATACACTGGGGACCCCAGTCCCTCTCACCCTTGCAAGTCTCAGGTCTGAGCGGCGGTGGGGGTGTGCTGAGCCTCTGGTAGGGACAAAACCTCAGTCTCCAGTTTGGGGGTGCTGCCAGAACACCTAGAATAGGAGGGACTTGGGGGCAGAAGCAGAAAAACAGAGAAACTGAAAGGTGGCCAGCAAGCCAGCGATGGCAGAAAGATGGGAAGAAGGGGAAGGGAAGAGCTGAGGGGCTTCCCCTGCCTGGGGCTGGAAGGGGCTGGAAGGCCCCTCACCCCTCCTCTCTCCTCCACCGCTCTATGGGGGAAGCTTTGTCGCTCCCATTCCACAGGTGGGAAGGGAGACTCCCAGAGGTGAAGTGATGCGCCCAGAGCCCCATCATCGGGGGATCCCACCCAGCTGTCGTTGCTGGAGCCCCCACTTCTGGGAGAGGAAGGGAGGAGAGGGCTTTATCTGGGATTCCGCCTGGGCAGCTCTGGCTGGGGAAACGGGGCACAGGGAACGGGACGGGCTCCCCCATCCTAGCGCCCACCCCCTGGCCCGAGGCCCCATCTCATCCCCACCCCGCGGCCGGAGGCGCTGGCCCGCTGGCCGGGACAGTCTCAGGGGCAGCCTAGCCCGGGTCCTGCCCTCAAAGCCCCCAGGCCCCGCGTCCGCGCCAGCCTCCCCGCCTTTACCTGCAGGGGCGACCGCTGGGCGCCGCTCCCGGCCCTCGAGGGCCGCGGGGGCGCGCGGGCTCCGGGCAGGGGGCGCCGTCGAGGTCCGCGCCGGCGGGGCTCCGCGTCGCTCTGCCGGCCGCCCCTCGCGGCTGCCGGAGTGGGCGGGCGGCGCGGGGCGGTGGGGGGGGGGCCGGGGCGGCGGGAGGGGCGCGGCGGGGCGGGGCCTCCACCCTCCTCTTTCCACAGCCACGGCCAAGGCCCGCGCCCCGCCCGGCCGAGAGCGCGCGCCCAGCCCGGGCCCCGACGTGCGCCACCCTCCCTGCCTCCGGAGCCGAGACCCCACACACCCGCGCGTCCCCATTCATCCTCGCGCACCCTGTGTCTGCGTCTGGGCCCCCTGCCCGAGAGGGTTACCGTCTAGGGGGACACAGACCTGCCACAAAGAAGGAGGGTATGGTCAGTGCAGGGACGGGGCAGCCCCGGAGTTGTGGTCCGTAAATGAGCAGTCCACGGCTTCCCGCAAACGGTGACCCAGGCTGAGGGTGGAGGGCTCGGGGCCCTCAAAGGAGACGGAGGAGGAGCACTCGTGGGCTGCACCTCTGGCTCTAGGGAGGTGAGCCTGTGTGCTCAGGGGCAGGCAGGGACCGATGCTGCACAATCTTGTAGGCCATGCTGAAGCTGGTTAGACTTCACCTTCAGGGAAATGGGAAGCCACCGAAGACAGGAGCAGGGTACAGTGACATGGTCAGAACTGTGCTTTAGAAAGAGTTCCCCCCCTGCCCCCCAGTCTGTGCAGAACACAGAGGCAGGGACTTGGGGGAGGAGGCTGCTGGAATAATCCTGGCTGGTCCACGGAGGCAGACAAACAGTGGCGGTTGGAGGGAAGGGTCAAGGGTGAGAGGAGTTAAGGAGGTGGAATAAGTAGGATTTGGATGAGGGGTGAGGAGCCTGGAAGGAAGGAGGTATCAAGGACAGCGCCCAGGTTTGTGGTTAGGCAACGGGGAGGTGGTGGTCCATAAGGAAGGTGGTCAGATGCGTTGAGCTGGACATGCCTGTGGGATTTCCATGTATCCAGAAGGGAAGTGAGAGTTCTGGGCTAGAGATTAGGGGCTCATGGGGACAGATGATGACTGATGCCACCTAGGCAATGCCTAGGGAAGGAGTGCAGGGAGAGGAGGAAGCCAACGCCAGGACCAGGACACAGGGAACACCAACATTCAAAGGGCATGCAGAGGAAGAAGGGTCAGCAAAACAGAGCGAGAAGGTGGGGGAAAACCAGGAGAGCAGTGACTCAGAAGGCAAGGGCACAGAGTGTTTCTAGAAGGCCAGGGAGCCCCCAGGGTCAGGTGTCGCCGAAGAGCACCCTTTGGGACCAGCAATGAGAGCCTGCTGGTTGGCGTGGGGGGCCAGGGCAGGGGAGGAGCCAGGCTGCAGAGGCTAAAGGAACAGCCCCAGGGGAGGTAGAGGCAATGAGTGCGGTGCAGGAGTTCCCATGAACTGACGCCAGCAGAAGGGGGTTTGGGGTGAGGGTGTGTGTGTGTGTGTGTGTGTGTGTGTGTGTGTGTTCTAAGTGGGAAATGGCTAAGCCCTCAACAGGTCTAGAAAAGGAATAGGGAAGGTCTAGGGCAGCCTGTCTCTGGGTCTGGGCCTGCCTCCATCGCCCCCTCCCCCTCCTACTGCCTGCCCTCTAAGGGCCTCCCACTTTGCTGTCCCTCTGCCAAGGTACACAGCAGCCCCACCACTCCTCAGTGGGGCCCTTCACCGTTGCCCACCTCCAGAGCCTGGGCCCATTCTTGTTCTTTTTTTTTTTTTTTAAAGATTTTATTTATTTATTTGACAGAGAGACACAGCGAGAGAGGGAACACAAGCAGGGGGAGGGGGAGAGGGAGAAGCAGGCTTCCCGCCGAGCAGGGAGCCCGATGCGGGGCTCGATCCCAGGACCCTGGGATCACGACCTGAGCCGAAGGCAGATGCTTAACGACTGAGCCACCCAGGCGCCCCGCCCATTCTTGTTCTACCCCTCAGACTGGGGAGGTTGCAAGAGGTCTTTGGCTCTGGCCTCCTGGCCTAAGCCAGCCTGGAGGAACCACGGGGTGGGGGGGCGGGGGGCGGGCAGGCTGGGGCACTCCCCTAAGAAGGGGAGGGGGCCAGTTGGCAAGGGACCTAAGAGGACACTGACTGCGGTGGAGAACTGGGCCCTCCCCCAGAGCTGGTTTGAGAACCAGGCCCTTGATAGGGATCAGATGGGGGGTGAGTGTTTGGGGAAGGGGTGGGAGCTGAGGAGCAGGGGCTGAAAGTTGACAGCATGGACTCTGGAATCAGACTGCCTGGGTTCAAGTCCGAGTGCCCCATTCCCAGCTGCATGCCCTGAAGCAAGTTACCTAACCTCTGGTGCCCAGTTTCCTCATCTGAAAAGCTCACAGCCTAGTTGTGAGGATTAAACCCCTCAACCCACGGAGAGCACTTAGCTCTGAGTGTGAGCCGTTCTTAGAGAGGGGAGGGGCACTCAGGGAAGGAGAAGCAGGCAAGTGGGGGGTGCGCTATGCTGGGGAAGGGGTCCTATGGGCTTCATGCACACAGATACCGACAAACACTCAGCCAATGCCCTGCAGGATACCCCCCCCTGATTCTCCTGACTCACTCCTTGAACATTCCTGAGGCCCTGGGGCCTGGTTCTCTGTGGCACACACAGTCCCCACCCCCTCTCTTCTTCTTCTGCCCAATGCCCTGCAGCGGGAGAGAGTTCAGCTCTTTCATTCAACCCACCCTGGGAGCCCAGTCCAGGCCCTGTCCTGTTGACCTGGAGCCCTGGTGTTTCTTGGACTCTCCAGGTGGGCCTCAGCTGCCCATCCCCCAACAGAGGCTGAGACAGCCTTGCCATGACCTTGCCACAGCTGCCTCCCCTTGTCCACCAGCTCTTTGCATAGCAAACTTCAAGACAGGAAATGAGTGTCCCAGAGCCAGATGTCTGCAGACTCTCCCATCAAGGCTCACCCCTGGGCTAGGCCATCCCACTTGCCAGGGGCTTCCACCTTTGGTTTGTTTCTGGTAGTGTCCAGATATCAGTGGGTCAGCTCTGCCAGTGGTCACCTGCTGTGTGGCCTTAAACAAGTTACTGGCCCTCTCTGGGCTTCAGCTCCCTCAGCCACAAGAATCAGAGGCTGGCAGAGAGGATGCAAGGACTATTCTAGGACACCTGGCTGGCTCAGTCAGTAGAACGTGTGACTCTTGATCTTGGGGTCGTGAGTTTGAGTCCCAAATTGGACACAGATGTTACTCAAAATTTTTTTAAATTTTATTATTTAAAAAAAAAATTTTTTTTAAAAGGACTGTCCTAGACCTGAGCAGGGGTATCAAATGGGATGGGTGTTTACAATGAACAGGACGAGGCATGTGATCTGCTTAGCGCGGCCCCTGGCAGAGACAATTCTGGCGCCCGCCCGATGGTTCAGAGCATGGGCTGAGGAGTCAAGCAGACCTGGGTTTGGATCCCAGTTCTGCTTCTCTGTGACTGTGGGCAAGTGACCTCATTTCTCCAAACCTCAAATTCCTCCGCTTTAAAGAAGGATAATGACAGTCCCGAATGATAAAGGCTAACTCTCACAGGGCTCCTCCTCCCTGCCAGGCACCATTGGGAGTGCTTTATGTGGATTAACTCACTTAATCCTCCCAAACCCTTTGAGATTGGTATTAGCGCAGTCCCCACTTTGTAGATGGGAAAACTGAGGCACAGACGGGTTAACTGACTCACCCATAGTGACATAGCTGGGAAGTGGACAAGCTGGAGTTGATTCCAGGCAGACTGGCCCCGTCTACCCATGGTGCCACAGGGCCTCTTGGAAGAGAGTTAATATAAAGTCTACACCGGCCCAGTGCCTAGAAGTGACTCGATTAATGTGCATAATCTTTTTTGCCGTTACCATAATTCTCCCATTCATTCTAAATTTCTATCTTGATCTGCCAACAAGAAAACTCTCTAGGCTCCAACCACCCCAGGTTGGAGCCTGGGGAGGGCCTGGATGGAACCTTCCTCTTGCCACCATCCCATCTGTCTGGCAAGCTGAGGAGGGGGGAGGGATGTTTGCACAGATGTGTGGCCCAGGGTGTGCAGATAGTCTGGGGAGGGGTGTGGTGCTGGTAAATTTCTGCTCCACCAGGGCCTTGGCGATTCTGCATCCCCCCGCCGCCCCCCGCATCCCCACCTCCCACTTCCACATCTGCTGGAGGACTGACTCCTGGTTCTACAATTCCTGGGAAGTCCTTCCCTCTGTCTCACCCTCCTTCCTTCCTTTTCAGTTGCCAGAGGCCTCTCCTACAGGACTAGAGAAATAAAGACCCTCCTGCAACCCCCCCCACCCCCCTCACTTTCACCCCAGGGGATCTCTCAGCCCCATCCTCAAAAATCCCAGTAATGCTGGGGAAATTAAAGTTACCTTAAATGTTCTAATCTTATAGCAATTTTGCTTCAATCAACATCTAAATGTGACCACATGTGCCCAGACCACCCAGTTCCCTGGTTGGTGGCTTGGTGGGGGGAGAGGTAAGCTCCTGAATTGATGGAGGGCCGCTGTTAGGCATGGCCTGGTTCTGGAAAGGTTCCCTGGGGAGGAGGTCTGCAGGTCTCTGGGCCCTCCCTCTGCTTTCTCCTGGCCTGCCCTCCCTTCCTCACCTCCTCTCAGGCAGGCTGGGAAGCATGGCAGACCATGGTTGGAGTCTGCTTCTACTCTCTCCAGGACATCTGGGCTTGGGGACAGCTGGGGACTCAGGCAAATGGGGGCTGGCTTCGTGGGCATGCCCGCCTGTGCAGTCACACAGAGCTCCCTGCTCAGATGGGCTTGGTTTACTGCTCTGCTGGTCATCTTGAAATTCATAATTTTTGAACAAGGGACTCTACATTTTTATTTTGCACTGAGCCCTATAAATGGTATAGCGGGTCCCGGTGGAGGCCCACACACCCCTCTCTCTGTGGGCCCTCCTGGCTTCTTCCTCACACTCAGTCAACACGCCATCAATAAACATTTTCTGAGCACCTACGCTGTGCTGAAAAGTAGTGCTGGATGCTTGGGGATAACAGTGACGAACACCCCAGACACAGCCCTGAGTTCACAAAATTACTCTCTGCACACACTCAGCCCCTCAGATATCCATACACAGTAATTTTACAAGACAGTTCTGTAATAACAATCATGTTAATCATAACTGCCAATTAGGGAACATGCAGAATATGCCAGGAAATTTACACACTGCATCTTGTTTCATCCTCAAAACAGTCTGTAATGTGGGCATTATTACAATCCCCATTTTGAACCAGATGAAAAACTGATGCTTGGAGTTCAAATCCTTTGCTCAGTGTTTTGTAACTAGTAAGTCATAGAGCCAGGACTTGCCTTTGTCTCTCGTTTTCAACCTCTTCTCTCCTCCTGCCACCATCTCCTTGTCCACTTGGCCCCGGTCCCCAGCCCCCAGCACAGGGCTCCATTTTTGTTAAATGAAAGAGTTCACATACAGACATGCTCCCCAAGGAACACAAGGAAACAGACACATACTAAACCCCACTTACACATGTAACACATAACATAGAGCTTGATGTCTGACACTGGACTATTCGGGTTTGTGTCCTGAATCTACTATGCCCTAGCTGTGTACACCTCAGTCTTCCCATCTTCAGAATGGGCACAGGGATAGGGTCGTTGTGAAGGCTAAAGGAAAAATGCACGTGAAGCACTTAGACCAGCACTGACTGGCACCTAGTCACTCTTCAATAAATACTAGCTGTTGCTATGAATAACATTTGTTATCCACACTCACTCACACTCTCATGCCACCACATCGTCCTCCCAACCTCCTTAGCCTGGCTCAGTCCTAGATGTCTCCATAGCTGACAGTCCAGGCCCCCAGAGCCAGGAGGGAAGAGCAGCGGCTTCTCCGGGCATCCTCTGGGGCTCTACTGGACCCGCCCATGCGTGTCGTGCAGAGTGAAGGTGTTGCTCCTCGGCAGCTCTGGGTCCATCAGAGAAGGCTGCCTGTGCAGCCTGTGTGTGTGGCCCCTGTGCCTACCCCAGCCTCTCATGCTGGCCTCTGTTGTACAAGCTAGCGCTGAGCCCTCCCCTCATCAACCCCCTTACTTCCTGAGTGGAGACCAGAGCACCCAAGCCAGTTAAGCGAGCCGGACGAGGTAAGATGGTATTGCCCTATGCCTTGGCTCCCTCCATTGTCCCTCACAACATCCACCCTCTAACTTCATCTGCAGCGCCCTCTCTCCACCCCCTTCCCCACAGTTGAAACTTTCCTCTCCTCCTGCCAGAAGCGTAGATTGCCCCCAGGAATGCGCTGCGTCCCACAGCTCCCCTGGCAGTGGCCCTCGGCCGTCCTAGGGTGTGGCCTGGCGCTACATCAAAGGCTGGGAATCGGTAAGAGCGAGGCTCCTCGCCTGCTGCCACCCTCCCCACCCCTCCCCTCCCACCGGCCCCGTGGCTTCCAGGGAACAGCACATGGTAGCACTTAAGCTCTGAGAGAACGAGAGAACGGGAGGATGCTTTTCCTGCACCACCACCCCCAACCGTCCACAATGAACTACTTGTTAGGAGACTATTTTAATTTTACTTAATGCAATTTCTGTTGCCACCTCCTTCTCTGGATGCCCAGTACAAATATAGGGGAGGCCGGGTGCCTGGGTGGCTCAGTTGGTTAAGCGACTGCCTTCAGCTCAGGTCATGATCCTGGAGTCCCGGGATCGAGTCCCGCATCGGGCTCCCTGCTCGGCAGGGAGTCTGCTTCTCCCTCTGACCCTCCTCCCTCTCATGCTCTCTGTCTCTCATTCTCTCTCTCTCAAATGAAAAAAAAAAAAACAAACAAATATAGGGGAGGCCAATCCGCCAGGGGGAATGTTATTGGTGGGGGTGTAGGGCAGGGGAACAGTGCTGGTGCTCTGGTCTCCACTCAGGAAGTAAGGGGGTTGATGAGGGGAGGGCTCAGCGCTAGCTTGTACAACAGAGGCCAGCATGAGAGGCTGGGGTAGGCACAGGGGCCACACACTTCTTTGCCAAAGTGCTCTTCCCCATGCCCTGGGTTCAGTAGGCAGGCCCTCAGCCTGACAGCACGCAAGTTTTACTGTCAGATCCTATAGGAGTGGCTAGAAGAAGGGGGTGCTTCCGGGTTCTGACCGGCCTCTGGGAGTTGTTCATCAGGTGCATCTCCTAGCAAATTATGGAAACCAGGGGTCCAACCAGCACTCTGGGACAGCAGAGTGGTCATCTGGAGACCCCTGGTGGCCAAAGGCTGCAGAGCAAGGCCTTTCCTTTGAGCTCTGCAGGGCCTGTGCCAGGCCCAAAGGCCACCAGCACAGACTACTCCAGCCCCAGAAGGCCACCTGAACCAGGCTGCTGACCTCATTATTCAGCCCCTCCTATAAAGCCAGCAAACCTGCCCCATCTTGCTTGGAGGGTGTGCCAGTACATCATGGAGAATGCGGAATGGCCTAGCCTGGAGGGGGCTGTCTGAGCCTCAGAGTCACAGTGAAAGTAGAGGGCTATATAATCCACAGTGAATTAATTCCGGGGCGGGGGGAGGGGGGGCTGAAGTTAGGACTTGTATGTTCGGCTCATTCGGGAGAGATGATGAGGTGATGCTCCAAGCAGCTCCACAGTCCTCGGCCCCTCCCTTCCCTCAGTCTCTGGGTGCACATCACACAATTGTGGGGCTGTCACTGGGAAAAATCACCAAGGGGGCTTTGTTTCTGCAGCTTGCCGACTCTGTAACGCTGCCTGTTTTTAACTCTGCGAAAGGAAACATCTAAAACCTCATACCATGCAAACGACTGCTGGAAAGTAGGTGTGGTACTAGAAGAGGAAGGGTGAGAGCCCCCCCTGGAGAAGGAAAGGGTGGTGCTGCTCCCTTTTCTTAGCAGACCCCAGACACCACACAGTGCTCCCACATCTGGGCCCCAGCGTCCATTCCCTTAATTTCCTTCATTCAGTCATTCTCTGGTGTGATTGGATGCTAAGGATACAGCTGACCTGCCCTGGGGCCCCAAATTGTACCTGGAGGGGGAGGTAAAAAGGCTCAGAGGACAGGATCCCAGTGGGAGCTTCCCTATACTTGGTAACACAAAAGTGACCTCCGCCTCCCCCCCTTTAGTGGCCTGACCCAGCTGGAAGAGGCAAGTCATGTGTAAACTGCCTCTATTCAGGTGTCCCAGAACGCTGGTCCTAATCTCTGCAACCAAGACACACTTCCTGCGCAGCGCATCTATTATGGCTCTCCTCATCTCAGGCCTGTGCCCTAACCTTGGGAAAAGCCTGGGGGCCCCATTCCCCCCCCCAATAACCTGAGTATCTGGACCTCAAGAGCCTAGGCTGTCTCCAAGAACAGTGCTACCAACATGGCCTGACAACCTCTGATCCCTCCCTTGAAAAGCTATCCTAAGTTCTTTTTTTTTTTTTAAAGATTTTATTTATTTATTTTAGAGAGGAGAGAGAGAATGGGGAAAAGAGTAGAGAGAGAAGGACAAGCAGACCCTGCACTGAGGACAGAGTCCAACACAGGGCTCGATCTCACGACCCTGAGATCATGACCTGAGCCAAAATCAAGAGTCCAATGCTCGGGGGACCTGGGTGGCTCAGTCATTAAGTGTCTGCCTTCGGCTCAGGTCATGGTCCCAGGGTCCTGGGATCCAGTCCCACATCAGGCTCCCTGCTCGGCGGGAAGCCTGCTTCTCCCTCTCCCACTCCCCCTGCTTGTGTTCCCCTCTCTCGCTGTCTCTGTCAAGTAAATAAAATCTTAAAAAAAAAAAGAGTCCAATGCTCAATCGACTGAACCACCCAGGCACCCGAAAAGCTATCCTAAATTCTGTAAGGCTGGGAGAGGGGGCTGCAGGACTGCTCCCTTCCTCCCTCCCCCACAGGGCTAACCAGGCATCATGGCTAAGAACATGGGCTTTGTGCACTAGATTCTCCACCTAATGGCCATATGACCTTGGGCAATTTATAGTCTCCCCTCTAAAAATGGAATTATTATAAATAAGGGAGTTATTGTGGATTAGGTAAAGTGCTAGTACAATGTCTGACAAGTGGTAAGCACTCAATAAATTGTACCGAACATCAGAGGTTTAACTTTGCTTTGACTTCATATACCCCTCTAGACACTACCCTACTTCTTAGCTCTTTTTTTCCTCCTAAAGATTTATTTAGAGAGAGAGAGAGAGAGAGTATGCACGTGCGTATGAGCATGCAAGCAGGAGGAGAGGCAGAGGGAGGGAGAGAATCCTAAGCAGACTCCCCGCCAAGTTCGGAGCCCAACGCCCCAGGCTAGATCTCACAACCCCAAGATTAGGACTTGAGCCGAAATCAAGAGCCAGAGTCTTAACTGACTGAACCACCCAGGCACCCCCGTAGCTCTTCTTTACAGCAGAACTCTTCGAAAGAAAATTTTGGTACCCTTAATCCTCTTTTTTTCTCTCAAACCTTTTCCAATCAAGCTTTCATTCCCATTATTCTTTCTCTAAGTAAACTCTACACCACACGTGGGGCTCCAACTCATGCCCCTGAGATCAAGTCGCACATTCTACTGACTGAGCCAGCCAGGCGCCCCTCCCCATTCTTAACAAGGTCTTTCTAGCCATGCCTTCCTACTCAGTGGCCGAGAGCTCAAGATAGTCCATGTTAGGTATATCAGGGATAATGGTCTGCTTCTAGACTTTGCTAGACAATAGACCCAAAAATGACTTTGAAGGGGTATTTGCACCCAGGTTTCCCAGACTCTCTGGTCTGTGGGGAGGAGCCATTCCTAGACCAGGGAAGGGTAAGGCAGGGCCCAGGAACTTAGTTGGTCTCCTCAGTCCACTGCAATAAAATTCCAGAAAGAAAACAGGACATGATTAGGATTTCACTCAAGAATGTGTCTTTATTGAAGAATCTGTAAGAAAAAAGGATGTACCCTCTGTAAAAAGAGGAGATGTCGCCTCCAAACAGCAGGAAGGAATAAGACCTGGGTGGCTTCCCAGAAGTCAGTGTTCCTGGCACAACTCCCCCTTCCGGGCAAGCGCTAGAGTATGTCACACTACAACTAGCAATTCCTATCCACCCCTACCAGCCTCCCCTCCCCGACCCCACAACCCTGGATTCTCTACAGCCATTCACCAATGGCATTCCAAAGGCCCAGGAATGGATGTGTGAGGCTTGCCTCTTAACGGGGTCAAAATGGGTTTTGCTTTGGAAAATTCAAACAGGAATGTAAAATGGTTGAGCTCTTTCTAGTCCAACCAAAGATGACTGCATCCAACAACCCCTTTGAAGGGAAAAGGAGCAAAGAGTTTCCCTCCTGCATGTGCACACTTGTGGGGTAAGTGGACTATATCACAGTCTGCTCTTTATTAGCATGGAGAATGGAAACAGAGTTAGAAGAATATGTAACAACCGTGTTAAAGAGTCATTGAGTTCTAAAGGGCAGAGGGAGCTCTGAGGCTTCGGATTCCAACAAGTGCTCCTGCTAGCTACCCTGAAGTCCTGGGGATGGTCACTCCTCTCCAGCTGGGAGATTGTCCTCAATCCGCCTGATGAACCTCATCCGGATTTCTGTCACACCGTCTCCTTTCAGGGTGTCCTGGACAAACTTGGCCTCCACAGCCATCTGGACCTGGGGGACAGTGGGAAATGAAGGAGCAGCTGCCTAGCCACAGCCTCTGGGGAACCACAGGGGATGGGGCTGTAACTGACTCATCCACAGCAGTCCAAACGAGGGGGCTGGTTTCCCACAAGGATGAGATCACCAGTTCCAATGTTCCTTTGCAAAAGGCAGTGGCCGCGACCCATAAGGACAGACTTAGCAAAGAACACCCACAAATGAGATTGTCACCAAATGAGCCAATCTGGGAATGGGTGCTCCTGGGCTTTGGGGGCTGACAGCACCACCCTCAGGGAGAGTCATCTTTGGATCCTATGCTCGGTAGCATCACATCTCAGGCAGCAGAGTGCTGAGGTGAGCCAAAGGCCTTTCTTTTCTCTCTCTCTCTCTCTCTCTCTCTCTCTCATTCATTCAAAAATTTATCAAGCCCCCACTACAGCTCAGGTGTCCCAGAAGGTAAAGAGCTGCACTCACCATCTCCAAGGCTCCCCGCAACACCCCACACAAGAGATTGGAATAAATAAGGGATGAGTGGTTATCAGGAAGTTCCACAAAGTCCACCAAGGGGTTATTTTCCAAAATGAGGGAGAATTCGTCACCAGCTGGGCTCCAATTGGTGATGCTTGGAGTGATGCCCAAGTACATCTTGAACGCCACCTGTCAGGAGACACACAACAGCACCATGGGGAAGAGCAGTGGGGGCCGCACACCAGGGAAGATGATGGGACTGGTGAAGGAAAGTTAAGTGGCTCAGGAACAAAACTGTGGCCTCTGCAAAACACTGGGGCTTTAGGTATTCAGGGCAAAAAAGGAAAAACATCTATGCACAATTCCACACCCCTCTCCTTCAAGGCCTCATACAATTAGGCAACTTGCTGTCCACCTACACTTCTGACAGGGGCAGCTTCCTGGAGCCAGGACATGAGAGGCCACGGCCCACTGCCCTGTCCTCTGTCTGCGCTATCTTGAACCCTTCCTGAAAGCAAATACAGTCACTGCGGCCAAATTACTCTAAAGACATCCTTCCCTCTATCCACTCTCCTACTTCCAAACCTTCACAAAGCTCTCTTCACTTCAGCCCTCTCTAGGATTTGGGCCAGCATGCTCTACAACAGAAAGAACCAACCTTTAGGTTACAGATGCCACAAAGCTAGAGGCGTATTACCATTTATTATTAATTCTATAAGATGTAATGCTAATACTATTAATAGCGACCATTTACCACAAGCACACCATGTTAAGTGCATTCACTTTACCTGAATGCTCATGTTCATTATTTCATTTACTTGTTACAACCACCCTATGAGGTAGCTCTTATTTTCTTCTTTTAAAGATGAGGTAAGTGGTAATTAAAAAGGTTAAAATTAACTTACCCTTAACTAGTAAGTACTGGAGCCAGAATTTGAAGCCAGGTTTGTCTGAGTCCAAAGCCTATATTCGTAACCCCCATGCTACTCTGCTACATCTTCACAGTTGAGGAGATTTGGCTTTCATCCACATAGATGATCCCAACCACTCTTCCCTTTTCATGATCTGTGCTATTCCCAAACCATCAGGAAGGCTTCTTTGGCCCAGACAGCTGCCTAACTAGACTTTTGGAATACTAAGAGCCTCTCTAAGGGAGAGAGAGAGTGGTAAGCAGTGCCTCCCAGTGACATCCTTCAGCATAGCCAGGTGGCCCAGGATAATGACCTTGGCAATGACATCTGCGGTTTCCCGAAAGTCGTGGCACCTCCCAACATTTGACCGTGCCAAGAAATCTTCAATCAGTCGGACTCCAATGTTATAGCCCCTGGGAAGAAAATGAGAGAACAGACTATATCATGGGGTATGAATGTCTTATGTCTGAACATAAGGCTGCTAGTGGTAAAGGGAAAATGGGGGACAATCCCAAAAGATCCCAATAAATGAGCTCAGTGGAAACCATGCCCAAAATGTTGGTTGTAAGAGAGAACCCGGTGCTGGGCTCTAAAGGACCATGTAGATTGTGCACTAGGGAGCCCATTCTTGTCTCTCCTGCAGAGGAGCTTACTCACATTTTGTCCAGCTGTTTATTCACATCTTCATCATTTTCATAGTCCTTGCACAGCTGTGTGACCAGAGCCCCGTAGGTGAGGGTGAAGAGCTCAGAGCTCTAAAAGAGATTCAAAAGGCAATCAGGACCAAGAAGCACAAAAGAAAAAGTTTAGTGAGTCTGGGTCAGCCTCAGTGCAGCTGTCAGGATTCAAAGGAAGGTCATCTGTGTCTGGTGAGAAAGAACATCATCTCCTGTGGGGTGGCCAAGGAGCGTGCCCCCCCACCCAGGGTCAAGGTGGCCACTACAGAACGGGTTGGAAAAGGCACTTCACACATGGAGCAGTCACTCTTCCAACACATCAGGGTGGGTTTCTGCTAACCCAGGACCCCACCATAGCTGCCAAGCCTAAGCTTTGGTCACCAGAATTGGGGGGTGGGGGGAGCCATCCACTGGCTACTATGAAAGACAGACCTGAAGAAGACATTTACAGATTAGCTTCTGTACCCTAGCGGGTGAGACCCATGGCTTCTCCACATCTAAGAATGTGTGTCAGGGCCCAGAGTTCAACTGCACTCCCAGTGTCCCACCCAGGAGCATGTGAGGACCCACGGGCCTGGTCTGTGGGGAGGAGAGGAAGTCCCAGAGTCCATTGCACTGATAACCCCCCTCCTAAGTCACCAGCATGAGGAAAAATAATGTTCCTCTTGACACAGAGCGAAAATGTTTCCAGGAAAGAGGTAACTCTGAAAGGAATCCAATCTTTTGTGTACCTGGAACATAATCCTGATCTGGACTGGTTTCTATTACAACCACAGTTAAATCACAGAAACCCTTTCTCAGATAAAGACTCTTGGCACCTACCCACCAAGAAACAGGTGTGGAAGGTGACAGGATGAGCAATGCCAAGACTAAAGAATGAAAGCAGGAGGTGGGGGAAAGGCACTATCAGAACTAAACAAAGTGAGAAACATGCTAACAGTGCGTCTGGACCAATGGATTCAAATAGAAATAATCACTCAGCCACTCCCTTCTGAATGGAAGCTTGTCAAACTCGGAGCAGAGCACCTTTCTGTCCTCAAGTCTTCTGGGGAGCAAAGTCCAAGTAACGTTAAGGCCCAGGCTCTCAGCACGTCAGTGCCCCTCATCGCATCCCCACGGCCTGGTGGCGAGGTCACCGCAAGACTAGTGATGTGAGTGCCTTTTGCTTACACACTGTGTTCTATTTTTTATCATCTCATTTTCCACCCCACAATAATTCTGTAAAGCAGAAAGGGCAGGAATTAATCTCATTTTAGAGATGAAGAAATGAGAGACACATAATGATTAAGTAATCTGCCCAAGGACAAACAGCTAATTATTGACAAAAGTAATTTTGGGAAACAAAAAACAAGAGTTTCTAAGCCAATGTTCACTCTTTTTTTTTTTTTTTTAAGATTATTTATTTATTTATTTGACAGAGAGAGACACAGCGAGAGAGGGAACACAAGCAGGGGGAGTGGGGGAGGGAGAAGCAGGCTTCCTGCAGAGCAGGGAGCCCGACGTGGGGCTCGATCCCAGGACCCTGGGATCATGACCTGAGCCGAAGGCAGACGCTTAACGACTGAGCCACCCAGGCGCCCCTGCCAATGTTCATTCTATCCACTGTTCCCCACAAGTGCAGTATTAATAACCCCCCCACACATCCCAAAACAGCAACAAAAAACTTAGCCGTACTAGGAAGTCAAAGAGAATCAGTTTCAGAATCAGGAAGCTTTTTGAACTCAACTAAAACAGTCAGATCGGGGTGTCTCCAAGAGACCATTTACCAAATATGGCAATTAAGGGAAGCTATTAAGGAGGACGATGATTTTTTTAGTCAAGTTAAGGGTTTGGCACTAGAATGGCTTGAACATGAATGGATGGAGACAATCCAGCAGTTACCAGTCTATAGAGTTGGCACCACTGCATTAAATCAGGAGAGCTTTCCTTCCATTATTAATGAGCCCTTGGATGGAGACTCCAATGGCCTCAGTCCACCACGATGCCAAGTAACATGCATACCGTGATGCTATCAAGCACTTATACATGCAGCAGCCCCCAGTTTACCAATAAGAAAAATGAAGGCTCTAGACAGATAGGTCCATGGTCACAGAATCAATATGCCTGGGATCTGGGAATGGGATTCCTGACCCAGGCTCTCCACACTCTCTCTTAATTTGCAAGTCTATCTCCATCTCTGATTATGAACCAAGCCTACTCGAAGCAGTATGCAATGCAAATATTTAACTTAAAGGTCTTCATACTTTAAAAACAGGAGTGGGGCTGGGGTATAGAAAAAGGCATTCATTCAATGTTTATTATGTTCCAGAGACTATCTAATAGGAGGGAAACAGATAATAAACAGATTATACACACACACACACACACACAGAAAGAGAGGAGGGAGGAAGAGAGAGAGAGATCAGCTTTCTTTCTTTTTTTTTTTTAAAGGTTTTATTTATTTGACAGAGACAGACACAGCGAGAGAGGGAACACAAGCAGTGGGAGTGGGAGAGGGAGAAGCAGGCTTCCCGCGGAGCGGGGAGCCAGATGCGGGGTTGGATCCCAGGACCCTGGGATCGTGACCTGAGCCAAAGGCAGATGCTTAACAACTGAGCCACCCAGCGCCTCGAGAGAGATCAGTTTTAAATAGGATAGTCATAGAAGGCCTAGTAAGGTGATATTTGTGCAAAGACTTGAAGGAAATAAGGAAAAACCATGAAGATATCTGGGTGAAAAGAGTCTAGGAAGCAAGTGCAAAGGCACTGACGTGGGAGTATGTCTGCCATGTTTGAGAAACAGCTAAGAAACCAGTGGGATTTGAGAGGAGTGAACAAAAAAGAAAACAGAAGAGGAAGGCAGAGAGGTTACTGTTGACCTGGGTTTTCAGTCCTTGTGACCCTTATAACAATAGGTTCCATGGGACCTTAGAGGTCAGCTAATTCAACCAACCCAATTTCTTCACTGAACATAATAACCACATTCTCCCTCCCAGAAGAAAACATGAATCTCTTCTGCAACATTTCTACTTTCAGGTGCTTTAATTACGTTTAATAATAATGGCCATAAACATTTATAAAACCTTCAGAATGCCTTCACAGTTTCTCATTGATCCTAATCACAACCATGAGAGGTTAGCAGAACAAACATTATTCATTCTCATTTTACAGGCAACAGGTTAAGTAACTGAGACTCTTTCTTCTTACAGTTGCGCACCACCCTGTAAAAAGTTATGTGATCTAAGCCATCACTTAGTATCTTGGATCAGTTTTTCTCCGTATGTACAATGGTGACAGTATCTGCCTTAGAGAGTTACTGTAAAAGCCCACGCAGATAATGTTTGTAGAGCACCCGCTGCACAGCACCTACATTAGAAGTAGATATTGATTGACTGATTGGTTGATTGATTTCAAAGAGAGAGAAAGAGGGAGGGGCAGAGGGAGAGGGAGAGGATCTTAAGCAGCCTCCATGCCTAGCCTGGAGCCCGAAGCTGGGCTCCATCTCACGACCCTGAGATCATGACCTAAGCCGAAATCGAGAGTCGGATGCTTAACAGACAGAGCCACCCGGGGGCCTCTGTTTTTATTTTTAAACTAGTTTTCTGTGGTGTGGTATCCAAGAGTACCCTGAACTAGGTTCAAGGAGGGAGATTTTGAATCAATATAAAGAACTCTGTAACAACTAATAAGGCATACAGCAAGAATACTGGGTTTGTAGCCAGAAAACCTGATTCTTTTTTTTTTTTTTAAAGATTTTATTTATTTATTTGAGAGAGAGAGAGTGAGAGACAGAGAGCATGAGAGGGGGGAGGGTCAGAGGGAGAAGCAGACTCCCTACCGAGCAGGGAGCCAGATGCGGGACTCGATCCCGGGACTCCAGGATCATGACCTGAGCCGAAGGCAGTCGCTTAACCAACTGAGCCACCCAGGCGCCCAGAAAACCTGATTCTGAGTCTGGACTGCCACTTACTAGCTGTGAGATTTTAGGTAAGTCACTTCGCTTTGCATAATCTCAATCTCCTCACACAAAAATGGTAACAGTAAAATCTGTCATGCTGATTACAGGATTGTTGGGAGGATCCAATGAGATAATGGACTGAAATATGCTCTGCAGACCAACAAACCACAGGAGTGGTTTCATACTGGAACAGCTGATCTGATCTCTAAGTACTCTGGGCACAACCTGAGCAGGGCAAATTAAGCCAAGCCCTACTTCAGGTGAGCTACGGTACTTGAGGGTTTTCAAAAGGCTTTTCAGTTAGTGTCCCAGACAAATAACAAATCTCCCTAAGGGGGCTGATTTTTGGAGCTAATGCTCCAAGAGTCACATTTACTATTTTTATCAACACAAGTGATTCAGTGTGACTGCCCCTAACAGCTGGGAGTGAAGGTCAGTGACAGGACCTTCACTCTCTCTTACCCTCCAGCCTCCTGTTATGGAGACTCTGAGTGCTGCTACCGAAGGAGTAATTCACCGGAGCACTGGAGAATAGAGCCGCTGGGGTTGGGTTACTAGTAACATGACACAAAATAAGGGAAGGTTTGATTGTCCATAGAATTCAGGAACCAAACACGACACAGACACATAAAGGCTAATATCTTTACTAACAAGGATGCTTGCTGGCTGACTTTTACCGAGTGCCAACTACATTAAGTACACCATCACACTGCTAGCTTTTCATGCATTACCTCAATTAATTCTCAGAACAACCCCATGATACTATTACTACACTTTCTAATTTATTTTAAGATCTTTTATTATTTATTCGCGCACGCGCGCGTGCGAATGAGAGAGAGAGAGAGAGCATAGGAGCACAAGCAGGGGGAGCGGCAGGCAGAGGGAGAAGCAGGCTCTCCACCGAGCAAGGAGCCTGATGTGCGACTCGATCCCAGGACTGTGGGATCATAACCTGAGCCGAAGGCAGACGCTTAACCCACCAACTGAGCCACCCAGGCATCCCTCTAACTTATTTTTTAAAGACAGTGAAACTGATGCTTACGACAATGAGGAAACTTGCCCAAGGTCACACAGCAAATAAGCAGTTAAGCTGGGACTCCATGCCAGACAGTACTGTGTTGTATGCTTTCCTGCCTCACAGAATGTGCTTCTCAAGGTTACGGACTAGGACTGCATCTCTCACAGCACCTAGCACAGACCTATGCATAGAATTAGGGCTCAGGAAAAGTTTGCCTGGTACATTGGCTATTTCTGTTTGCACAGACTAAAAGCAGAGGTCTAGTTCCTTGGGCATATTAATCATTTAAGTCTTGGAAGGTTTAAGTGGGAACACAGCAATTAGCCGAAGGTAGGGCCAACTGGGAAGAAGGCTGCTAGAGGGGGAGACTTCCCGGGAGAAGAATATGTCAAAACCAGGTGGCCATAAAGAGGATCATGTGACAGATCCTAAGTAGGCGCCAGCAGTAAGTGAATGAGAGGATGCACCAAACCTTCATGTCATTCATTCACTACATATTGATTGCCTAGTGCCAAGCATCATTCTAGATGCTAGGAATAGGGCAGTGAACAAAACAAACCCCTGTTCTGGTGGTTACATTCTCATGGGGGAGACTGAAAATAAACAAGTATGTAATTCGTAATGAAATAGCGCTATGAAGAAAAATGGAATAGAGTAAGAGGACAGAAAACTGTAGTCAAGGAAGGCCTCTCAGAGGAAGTGACATTTGCATAACTGTGAATGAAGTGGGGAGTAGCTAGATGAGGATTAAGGTTACTCATTGGAGGAAGGGATTTTTTTTTTCCTTTTTTTTTTTGGTTCTTCTTGTTTTGAAGTAGGGTCCATGCCCAATGTGGGGCTTGAACTCAAAACCCCTGAGAATCCCATGGACCCTGAGATTAAGAGTCCCATAATCTACTGACTGAGCCACCCAGGAGCCCCTGGGGTAAGGAAGTTCTAAGCAGAGACACTAGGAGTTGCAAAAGCCTTGAGATAGGAGTGTGCTGCTGTACCTCCCTAATTCTCCCACTCACCAAAGCTGAATGAGCACTGGGGGTTCCTATTTAAAAGAGTATTAAAGAGGCGCCTGGGTGGCTCAGTCGTTAAGCGTCTGCCTTCAGCTCAGATCATGATCCTGGGGTCCTGCCTTCGGCTCAGGTCATGATCCCGGGGTCCTGGGATCGAGCCCCGCATCGGGCTCCCTGCTTGGCGAGAAGCCGGCTTCTCCCTCCTCCCCTCCCCCTGCTTGGGTTCCCTCTCTTGCTGTCTCTCTCTCTGTCAAATAAATAAACAAAATCTTTTAAAAATAAATAAATAAAATAGTATTAAAGATTTCAGGGGTGCCTGGGTGGCTCAGTCGTTAAGCGTCTGCCTTTGGCTCAGGTCATGATCCCAGGGTCCTGGGATCGAGCCCCTCATCGGGCTCCCCGCTCTGCGCGAAGCCTGCTTCTCCCTCTCCCCCTCCCCCTGCTTGTGTTCCCTCTCTCGCTGTCTCTCTCTGTCAAATAAATAAATAAAATCTTAAAAAAAAAAAAAAGATTTCAATAGGGATTTCAAGTAAAAAAAAAAGACGAGTAAGATACGAAAACTAAGCAGGAAGACCTCTTGTATCTGTTCATATCTTACAAAAAGGAGGAGGAAATAAACATTTGCCATGCCCCATACATTGTACACTGCTATATCACTTAATTCTAAGTAGGCATTATTGCTTCCAATTTATAGATAAGAAAATTGAGGATCAATCAAGACAGAATTCCAACAATGTCCATGCTTTTCCCCCTACATGATACTGTTTCCTAGCAAAATATACTTTTTTTCTTTGAAATTCTTGGTATTTCCTCCAAAACAGGAATTCTTTTTTTAAAGATTTTATTTTTAAGTAATCTCTTCACCCAATGTGGGGTTTGTACTCACAACTGGGAGATCAAGAGCTGCATGTTCCTCAGACTGAGCCAGCCAGGTGCCCCAAAACAGAAATTCTTAACCTGTGATCTATGGAGGATTTTCAGGGAGCCCACAAATCCCCCCCAAATGTAAGTAAGTGTCTGTGTATATGTTTGTCAACTTATTATTTATGGGAAGATCCATAGGTATCAGCAGCTTCTCAAAAGGAGTCTGAGAGAAAAACCGGTAAGTACTACTCTGAAGTATTAGGGCCTCCTGCAGCCCATTTTTGGTGCTGTTCCTGGTGTAAGATGCCAAGGTGTGAGGGATGTTTAATCACCCCTCTAGAGCTGAGTGTCAACAAAGGGCCCCTAATCTGCCTGACCAACCTGCAACCTTGGATTATTTAGTTTCTAAATCTGAAAACAAAGACAGACAACATGGGCAATTCTGAAGGAGGTAAGAAAATGGCAAAGAAAAGGAACACCTGCCAAGAGGTCTTAACTTGGAGAAAAATATCATCGACCTTACTTTCCAGGCCCAAGTGCCATCTACTGCCAACCCTTATGAGACTACATGGTGTCCCACTCTCCCCAGGACAAGAAAGGAGCCGCCCCCACTCACCAAGGGGCACCACTTACTGCCTACCCTGGCCCACCTCTCACTCCTCCAAATACAAAGTACCTTTTTGGCAAGACCAGTACCTGAGCATCTCTTGCAATGTCCAGAGCACAGTGTGAGAGACAGTAGGGCCTAGCAGTCTGAAGCTTTGCAGTTATAGAGACATGTGTTCAAATCCTAACTCTTCCTAGCTGTAAATTTGGGCAAGTTATGTAACCTAACTGAGCTGTAAAACTGCGATACCATTATCCACCTGAGAGAGTTACTTAGCGGATTAAATGGGCCAAGGTGCGTAAGGTGCTCGGCCCAGAGCCTAACACACAGTAAGAGAGCGACCGTGGCAGTTACTGTTACTACCGCCATGGTCGCGGGTCCCGCACACAGCGGCTCTCAGGACCCGGGGGAGGGGTCTCTGAGCCGCTCCAGCGGCCCTCCAATCTGCCTCAGGCCTGGGACGCCCCCGGCGTGCTTCTCCCCTGCCGACCCACAGGCAGCCCCCTCCTCCTTCCTGCCCGCGGAAGCACCCTGCGCTCACGGGAGGCCCTTTTCCAACTGCGCCCCGCGCCGGGCCCCTTCCCCAAAAGCCCTCCATTCCGCCCCTCCCGCCGAGGTCACGCGCTCCGAGTTACCATTTTCTTGCTCTCGGTGCCACGGTTCGCCTGCCTAGACATGGTGCCAGCCGCCCTACCCCGCCTCGCCACAGACCCTCTCGGCGACCCCTCCTGACACCGCTCGACCCGGCCGCGGCCCCTCAGCCCTCGGGCCTGACCGGCACCAACTCACCGCGCCTGCGCGGCCTGCCGCGGGGCACCACGGGACTCGTGGTCCGGGCCGACGAGGGTATTTCCCGCCCAATAAACGTCAGACTACAACACCCAACAGCCCCAGTGGCCGCACCGCTGGACTACAACTCCCAGAGTGCTTCGCGCGCGATTGGGTCTTAGAGCCTGGCTCCCCGCCAGGGCTGCCTTCTGGCCACTGGGTGGCGTCCGGAGCTTGCGGCAATCCTGTATCGTCCACACACTTCCCTCTCCTCCCACCCCCTCACCCTCACAGATGCTCCGCAAATTCCTGTCTCGATGGGTTGGTCTTGGGAAGTCCCCCTTTCGAACTAGCTTCTTCCGCTGTTGCTGTAGTTCAGAGCCAGAGGCTCTCAGGATGTCCCAGAAACCTAGCTATGGCTCATACACAGATGTGGCTTCTTATTGCAAAAATATTTAATGACAACCTACTGTGTGCCAAGCATTTACTAGGGGCTTTCTCTTCAGGTTGTCATCTGTCCCCAAACTCCAAAAGCAGCCAGTACCTGCATCCTACCACTGTGGCCTCATGATGGAATACCCAGTCTGTCTGCTAAAATTCAGGTCACTTTGTCCCCCTCAATGACACTGCCTGGTCCCTGGAAAAGAAAGATCGCCAGAGTTGGTAACAGCCAGTCCTGGATTTTAAGCTCAGCTTTGCCATTTTAGGCAAGTTGCTGGATCTCTCCCAGTTGTTGTGAAGATTGGTGAGACAGGAGTGCAGAGCACTTGGGCACAAAGTAAATGCATATTCCCTTTCTTCCAGCCACTCTCTCAAAACAGCCCAACAAACAGGTCCCAGAAACACCAGGGAAATGTGCTGGCCACACCGTAACCCATCGCCAAGGGGAAGTCCTACAGTCCCTGACCATAGCTCTTTGGTTTCAGCTCCAGCCATCCCCTCTGGCTGGTCAATTGTGAGAGGGCTGGCCTGGGAGTCCCTGAGCACCCTCTCCTCACTTAAGCCTGGTAGCCGGACTCTGTAAGCAGCTGCATTCTAGCCCCTAGCCTTCACCATGACAACCAGCCTGCCCAGACGTGAGCCAGCCAGGCTGGGGAAGACTGGGGGGCCCAGGCTGCTCCGGCTAAAAGCCAGTTCCCAAGATTCCCCCAGTGTCTCCCTCAGGGTGCAGGACCAGTAGTTATTATACCCTTCTCCCTGCGACACAGACATTCTGGGCCTCCCTAGAGGCAGTGACCTTTGACTCCCCCCTCCTGTTTCAGTGCTTTGGCTGAGAGTTCTGGGAAGGAACAGGAGGGCAGTGGCGTTGGGGGGGTTGGTGAAGCCAGGGTCGGCTAGCCCCCCGGAGGCCAGCATGGCCAGGGAAGGACCTCCTGCATTCCCAGGAAAGAGGACAGCTGAGGTGAAAGCAGCAGTTGGCTGGCATGTCGGTCTGGGCTCCTCCCTGCCGGCTGCCCTTGGCTGCCCACAGAAGCCTGAGTCACAGTCACGGCCAGCCGCCCGACCCCACCCAGCCTCCTGTCAGGCTGGGTGGTTCTGGAGAAGCTGGAGGCGGAGCCTCTCCCTGCCTATCTTAGGACCTCTGAGATTCTTCCTCTGTCTGCCTCTGATTGTTCCTTTTGGAGTCTTTTTCGTTGGGACGCCTCCTTGTGTCACAAGTCGTGAATTAAGGATGGGGGTGGGGCCCATTTCAAGCTGATTTATAGGGTCTCCTCCTTGCTCAGATGGGAACCTAAACCTCCGTAGACAGCTGCTCCAAGAGTTCTCAGTACCGCTCCCATCATTCCCAAATCCCAGTCCCTTTCCACCACTGCTCAGGGCCAGGACATTAGGAACGCTAGGCGCCTCCTCCCCACCCTCGTTTCCTTCTCCCTAGAAAAAAATACAGCAGGGACAGTTTCCCATTCCTAGCAGGGGCTCTAGACAAAGACCCTCCCAGAAATCCAAAGCGTTGAGCCTATTTGATCCTGGATCTGAGTTCCTCCCCCTTCCAATCTGTCCCTGTTCCTTCCCCTCCCCAAGCTGGAGGGAAACCTTGTTTGCAGCTGGTGTCACCACCGCCCTTGAGGACATTCTCCACCCTCAGCTCCAGGGAGTGGGCTTGGAGGACTCCCCAGGAGAGCGGTATGGGTTAGAGACCCATTCATGGTGTGGTGCCTTGGGGGTGGGGTAGGGGTGAGAGTCTGGTGTCTGTTCTCTCTGCTGCCCCCACTATGAGGGCCCTCCCACTTCCTACTCTGTGAGTGTGGAGGCAGCCTCCAGGGCCTTGGTCCTGATTCATCTCTCTGATCTCTTGTGTCAATCTCTCAGTGACTTCCTTCACCCCGCCATCAGGTTCATCCTGGGCCCTGCCCCACCAAACCTAGGCGGTTGTAAATTCTCTTGCTCCTGCCCTCCCCCAGGGGAATCAGAAAGGGGACATATTTCTGATCCCCGTTCAGCGACCTGCCCCCTAGCCCCAGCCCAGCCTCCTGGTGAGAGGAACAGCTCATTCATGATTGTTTCTGAGGAGGAGGGGACTGCCCGGGGCGGTAGGGGAGGCACAGGGGAGCTGACAGAGTTCCCTGCCCCTCACCAAAGAGGGCAGGGCATCCTGTTGGGGCTTTCAGTCCCTGAAGTTGCAAGTGCCTCATTTGCTCCTTTTCTGGGATGTCTAATACTGGGGGGGCCGTGTGAGGCTCCCAGACACTGTCACCCAGCCTCAAACTCAGAGAGACACACACTCCAAACCTTCTCAGTTGCTAGGGCCTGGGATCTGCCGGGGATCCTGGCCAGTCCGGGGTAAATGGAGAGTGACTGACGCCATCTCTCCATCTGTTTGTTTCGACTTAATCAATCACAGGACACTGGCGCTGTCCTGGCTCCCCCTCAGCCATCCTCCCAAGACTCACTCTGGACCCCTCAGCTGTACAGGAGGCCTGGGGCTGGCCAGGAGAACTGTCCGTCAAGTTGGCTAACTCCCAGATATCTTGCTGTCCCCACCACTAGCATCTTGTAAAAGGGGGTGTAGGTGCCTCCACCCTCAGTCTAGGGAAGAGTTCCTCTGTGTTGGCACCGTTGACGTTTGGGGCCTAATGATTCTTTGCTCTGAGCATTGTAGGACGTTAAACGGCATCCCTGATGTCTAAGCACTAGATGCCAGTGATACCCCCAGTTCTGACAACCAAAAGTGCCTCTAAACATTGCCAAACGTCCTCTGTGGGGCAAAAGTGCCTCTCTGGTTGAGAACCACTGACGTAGGCTAACACCATGCACTGTCTCTTTGCAATGATCCCTCAAAGTCAATCCCAGATCACTAGACACAGTAGAGAATTCCAGTTCCAAAGCACTGCTCACCCCTCCCCTTGCAAAAAACCTTCCACGACTCCCCATGATCAATATCATGTAGATCATGATGTCAATTGGCATTCAAATCCTCCTACATAGACCATCCCTGGCCTATCTTTTCATCTTTAGCTCCCATTGATTTCCCCCTCCACTATTGTTGAGGTCTAGCCAATGAAGGGATCTCACTGTTCCCACCCAGGGTCTTCATCCTGTAGTCATCTCAAATTCACTGAAGAAGAACTATCCCAGAGGGCTCGCCCCAGCCCTGTTACGCTCTGTTCATGAATTCTGAGTCTACTCACTGCCTGGCTCAGGTTAGGCCTGTTCACATCTGGAAGATGCAGGCCCTGAGGCCTCTGACCTCACAAAGCACAGTCCTGGACTCCATCATCCACATGGTCCGCTCACCCTGCAGGTGGGATGGCTGACAACAAAGATGGGGCTCTGCTCCTCCTCCTAATCTGCTTTTATCCTTAAAGCTCCATCATCATCACCACCATCATATTTATTACGTACTTCTTACTTATATGCCAGGCTTTGTGCTAAGCACTTCATCTGCATCGCCTTATTTAACCTTTAATGACCCCATGACACCTCATGGTACTATCATTTTCCTGATTGTATAAGTGAGCAAACTGTGTTTCAAAAAAGTTAAGATACTAGCTTAAGGTCAGCAGCTCCATTTGCAGGCTTTCCGTCATCATCATTTTCTTTTTTTTTTTTTTAAGATTTTTTATTTATTTGAGAGAGAGAATGAGCTAGAGCATGAGAGGGGGGAGGGTCAGAGGGAGAAGCAGACTCCCCACTCAGCAGGGAGCCCGATGCGGGACTCATTCCGGGGACTCCAGGATCATGACCTGAGCCGAAGGCAGTCGCTTAACCGACTGAGCCACCCAGGCGCCCCATCATCATCATCATTTTCTAATGATTTGGGGCCAGAGGCGGCACTATTCCCTCCCTGGAGGCCCTTCCAAGAGAGTTCAGGCCCCCCAGCTACTCACTCTTTCTAGGACACGCTGCTCCCAGGTTGCCTGAAACCCAGACCCTTTTGTTCCCCACCCTCCGCCTTGAAATGGCTGCTTTCTGCAGCCGTTCAAAGAAGACACTAGCAGGAAAGAGGGGCAGGAGGCTAGCATCTCACTGGGCCTAATCTCTCACAATGGAGAACCAGAGAACTGACCTTCTAGAGGTCAGGACAAAGGGCAGGGAGCGGGTGGCAGGGCCCAGCTGTGCCTCCTCTTCCCTCCCCTCTGTCAATCTTTGCAGCACCATCATCGATCCACCTTCCCAGCAAGCTCCCACCCCCCAACCCCCGCAGGCTGGCCAGACTTGGCTTCAGGCCCCACCTCCGCCGGCACTAACAAGGGGACCCACCTCGAAGAGCTGGGAAGCAGGACCACGGGGAGGGGAGTCAGAAGGGGCTCACTCCCTCCTGACAGACCTTCTCCCCTGACAGGCCACAGGGGAGAAAATCCTTCCGGGGAGATTGGACGGGTCGCCCGATGGGGGTGGGGGAGGGTCAGGACCAGGACCACCCAGTTTGGAGCTGGGAGGGACCCAGCAGATTAGAGACCTGGGTAAAGCATTGGTGCGGGCCTGTAATTACCCCGGAGGAGCAGGGAAGACACCAACCATAGGATGCTGGAGGAAGGGCAGCAGCAAGGCTCCTGGCCTCTCCCCATCCCAGCCATCACCAGGGGAGAGAAAGCAGAGCCCTTTTAGGGGTCTCCTTGGGACCCTCGTTCAGGTCTCTCGACATCTCCCGGTCGGATTTGGTTTGACGTGGGCCTGGGAGAGAATTTGGATTTGAAGCTACCGCCAAGGCGCCAGAGCCGGGGCCCCCAAGTTCCAGGTTGGGATTGGGGGCTCCCAGCCCCGCTCCCTTCGACTCCCCCCAGTCCAAGCGGCGGGTGAGTCACCAGAGCGCTCCCTACATAGTCTTCTCGCGCTGTGGCGCGTACCAACGCGCGGCCGCAGGGGGAGGCGGCGGGACGGGCGTGCTCGGGGAGCCGTGGCGTCCCCTCGGCCGCAGCCGCAGGAGAGGCGTCCCGAGCTCGAGGGCCCGCGCTCCGGGGCGGAGGCGGGGCGGGGCGAGCGAGGCGGGCGCGCAGCGGCTCGGGTCCCGGACGCTGGGGCGGGCGGGAGGCCCTCCCCGCGTCGCACTTGGTACGCGCCAGCGGGGAGGCCAGGCCCAGCCCCGGCGGTACAATAGGGTTGGGCCGCGGCCGGGACTGGGCCGGCGCCGGGCAGGGAGCGGGATCGCGGCCGGAGCCGACAGACACTGGGCGGCCGGCGACTCCGAGCCCCGCAGGCCACCAGCCGAGGCAGCCCCGACCTTCTCCGGAGCGCCTCCGCCTCCGAGTCTTGCCCGCCGGGCAGGGTCGGGCGTGATGCGCCGCGGGACCCCTGTCCTGGCCGCCGGCCGCCGCCGCCGTCGCCGCTGAGACCCCAAGACCCCCAGTGACGCCGCGGCCATGGAGAGTGGCCCACATGCAGAGCCGGGTGCCGGCGCACCCCCAGGTATGCCGGGAGCCACGGAGAGGCGAGATGGGGGGAGGTCGCGGGGCCTCGGGAAGGCCGAGGAGGAGGCCAACCCGCTGGGCGGGGACCCCTCCCCCGCCGCGCCCTCTGACCACTTGGAAGTTTAAAAATAAAGGCTGCAGCGGCGGCGGCTCGGGGCCACCGACGCATCCTCTGACAGCTGCCCCCTCCCCCCCTCCGGGCGCTAGGACGCCCTGGGCGGCGGGATCCTCGAGGATCCCGCTCCGGAGTTGTTGGGGTGACCCTTCCGCCCCGGCCCAATGCCACCTCGGTTGTCCCGCCAACACCCCCTTTCCGGCCCTGATGGTCCTCTTCAGTTGAACTGGGACGTCTGTCCCCCTCTTCATCCCGGGTGGGCAAGGGTGACCTCAGCCTGAATGTGTGTGTTGGGCGTCCAGATTCTCAGGCCTGGAGTCCTGCATACCAAAGCCTAGGCCTTTGGCGCCCCCCACGCCCAGGCCCTAGCCCAGACCTTGCCCCCACCCCATCTCTCCAGCTGCCGCGCAAAGGGCCTGTTGCTGCTGCGAGCCGGCCTGGAGTGGAGGGGAGGGCAGGGGGAGGTCTCTAGCGGCGGCTGCCAAGTAACCCGCGGGATAAAGACGAGGGGGAGGGGGAGGCGGCATTGTTTGGGGCGAGGGCGGGAGCTGGGGAGTGGGCCGCCTCCTGTGCAGCCAGGCCTGCTCCGGAGCCCACCCAGCCGGATTTGGGGAGGAAGGGGGCAGAAGTAAAGCTGCGTATCCTGCCACCCTCCGTCCTAGCCTCTCTAGGCCCGAGTCTCTCTCGAGGATGAGGTGAAGGCTCAAGGCCGCACTCCCGGGACCTGCCACATCATTCCTCAGCCTGAAGCTTGGGATGCCTACCCCCGCCCCCCTACACAGACTCCAGGCCCCAGAAGACCATCAAAGCTCCCCTCCCCTCCCTTCCCCTCACCCCACCAACCACCAGTGCCCAGGACTTCTGCAAATCCCGTTCGGATCTGGGAGCAGCTGATGAGGGGGTGGGGACAGGTTTCTGGTTGGGCCTGGTGTTGGAGGGAGGGATTTCTCTTTCTCTTTCTTCCTGGAAGGGGAGGGGAGAGCATGATTACTGAGGACCCAAGTTCTGTTCCCACTGACTCAGGGGGGAGGCGGCCCCAACCTCACACCTCTGTAGAGTCCTAGAGCCTAATCCCTGCCACCTCCCTGACCCCTGCGGCGTGGGCTCAGCATGAAACAGTGTCTGTGGGTGCGGAGAGCCCAAGACAAGGCGGAGCCCCTGGGCTGTGGGTGGGCTCCTCCCCATGCCAGCGCGGGTGCTTGCAGGGGCTGGTGTGGGTGTGGGAGCTGAGGGATGCAGGTGATGGTGGTGGGGGAGCTATCGGACTCTTGTGGTTGGGGTGGTGTGTAGACTGTGCTGGAACAGTGGCACTTGGATCAGTCTTGGCTCTGCTAAGCCTGAGACAGGACACCCAGGGAGTCCTAGACTGGGTCCATTTCATCTGCTTATTGGCCCTCTGCATCTAATGTGCGCAGGCACTGGTGCGTACATCGGGGCCTGAATGGGCCTGATGACTGGGCCACAGATGAGGGCCTGAGTGAGTGTGTGGTTTATAATTTAGGCACTTGGGTGGGATGCCTGACTGAAGGAGAGGGCCTGGGGGACATGCTTGGCTGTACTGAGGGGCCTGAGGGGGTCTACGTATAGGGTCCTGCGTTGGGAAGACTCTTCTATACACAGGGGCCTAGATGGAGTTACATGACAACCTAGATCAGGCTGGTGGTGAATCCCTACACAGAAGGTGAAGGTGACAGGGGCCCCCTCCAAGCCAAGGGCTTCCAGGGAGTAAAGGTGGTGCCCACTGCATGTACCCTGTCGAGTCTGAGGCATGAGGCTGAGACACTGAGTGCACATGGCATGATCCCTGTCATCCTTGAGTTTCCCCTGCCCCCTGAGCATTTCCAGGAGGCAACATGGAGTAGGGAACAGGTGTGGACTGGGGCAAGTGACTTGCCTCCTCCAGTCACAGTTTATGCCCCTGGAGAATGGAGGTGGTGTTACCAAACCTGTGGGGTTAATGTGAGGGTTAGAGATGATGTACCTAAAGGAACCTGGCACATAGACGCCCACAGTACAGTGTTATTACCATTATTGTGGTTATGCTCATCCGAACCAGTGCCAACGGGGAAGTATGAAACATGGGGGAGGTGAGAACAGGGATTGGGAGCCAGTTTGCTTAAGAATGTAGACTCTGGAATCAAACATAACCTCCTACTGTGTGACCTTAGGTGTGCTGCTTAACCTGAGTCTTAAATGTTCCCATTTATAAAATGAGAATAATGCTAGAAATTATCTCATGAAGAGATTGGGATCATTAAATTAGATGAACACAGGAAACACTTAGCCTAGGCCTGGGCACATCATTAGTGGTCAATAAACTCTATTTGTTTTTTGTTGTTTATTGTTTTTTAATTCCTTTGGAGGCCTGAGGAGGAGGTGTGATTAATTAGAATTTCAGGAGGTAAATATGGGACAGAGGGCCAGGGAGAGGGGAGTTCTAGACACATATGAACCAGGGTGGATCTGGGGAGCAGAGGGGCCCCCGTGCTTGAGGGGGGCTGCGGCAGTAGAAGAGAGCCCCTGGGAGGTGGGTGCGGACGGCCGTCCAGCACACCATGCTGACGCCTGCCATCAATGCTGCCCGTACAGAGTGCAGAGAAGTGAATCAGTCACTACCCTCTGAGAGCTCTCGGCCCAAGGAGGGAAGCAGATGTGCTCGGGGCAGGGAAACCCCACAGGTATGCTGGTGATCTGGTGGTCAGTGGGCTTTGCTTGTGGAAGGCTTCACAGAGGAGGAGGCATTTCAGGTGAACCTAAAAGGATGAGTAGAAGTTGGCAAGACTGGCACAATGGGCTGTGTCTCTACATAGGGCAGCCAGCCTAGCTGGTGCCTCCCGTGGACAGCTTCGTCCCCCCTTGGGCCGGTGGGCCCAGTAATGAGCCTCTAATGAGCCCCTAATGTGCAGTCATGCATATGCAAATGAGGAGGAAGGGGCACCAGGCCAGTGTACTCCCCCTTTCCCTCAGGATGGGCATCAGCTGTGGGTGGCGCAGGGCGGGGGGGGGGGGGGAATGAGCTAAAAGCGGGGCCCTGACCAGAGTGGTGGCACTAGAGGGTGGCCAGGACAGGTCTCAGGTCTGACCACAGACCTTAGGCCACAAGCAGCAGGGAGCCATGTCCCTGAGTCCCCACTGGGCCTTGGGACAAGTCAGGGAGCCAAGGGGCCAGGCCCAGATAATGCAGCTTTGTTGGCTATGGTCGCGCTGCCTGGCACCCCGGGACACAGCCTTCAACGTCCGGTCGTCTGGTCTGCCACTTCTCAGCTGCAGCTCTGCCCTGAGGGGAGCAGAGAGCGTGGCAGGGTGGGGGGTAGAGAGCACGGTGTTGCTACCGCCATCAGCGCCCCTCCCCGCTTGTAAGAGGAAATGTGTCCCCTCACCAGGGATAAGTCCAACTTATCTCCCACTCCTAGTTATTAAGGGCCTTCTCTGTGCCAGGCATAGTGCCTAGCATATCATGTGCATGGTCTCATTTGATTCTCAAAACTGTCCCTGAGTAGGGCCTACTATTATCCTCCTTTTACAGATGAGGATCAGAGAGGGACGTCATTGGCCTAAAGTCACACAGCTAGGAACTGGCAGAGGCAGAATTTGAACCCAGGTTCATCTGACTCTAAAGCCTCTGCACCAAACCTCTAGGCTGAATTATCATGGCTGAGCCAGCCAGCAATAGAGTCTTGCTTCCCTGGCATGACTGATCTATAGGCATCTTGGTCTTAGGGACCCCATGATCCATCCTCTGGCAGGCAGAGGTAGAGCCAGCAGAACCCTGGGTTCCCTGTGCATCTTGTCAGGTTGGAGTCTGAGGAAGTCAGACCAGAAGGAGGCCCTGGACCCAGGCAGTGGTGACAGTCCAGCCAGCAGGCCATCCTCAGGCCTCTGCCCTGAGCCTCTAGGCCCTAGCACGGGCCGACCTGCTGGGGCTGAGGGAGGGCCCGTGGTGGGGCCTGGGCTGTGGGATGGGGTCATTTCCTGCCGCCTAAAATAACAGGAAGTGGGTGCTCCTGATTGGAGGCTGGGAACAATGGCCGCCAACCAGGCCAGAGAGCTCCTTCAGATCTGCTGTCTCAGTTATGATCCAGCTTTATCTCTCACAGAGGCCCATGGCCTGGCCCCAGTGCCCTGCTGCTAAGGGCCTGTGGCCCAGGGTCTGAGGACTATTGGAGCAGGCCTCCCCCTCCTCGTTCAGTCCCTCTCAGAGCTGGCTCAGCTCTGTTCAGGCTGGGAGTGATGCTGCCCCCTAAGGGTTCCCTCTGTCCCAGCCCCACAATCAGGCATCTCTCAGAGTTTGTCCTTCCGGGGCCTGCCCCTGCCCCCAACCTCATCCTCCCAGCTCAGATCTCTCCAGGCAGGGAAACCCAGGAGGCTGCCTCCTTTGGGTAAGGGAGTGAAGGTACAGATTGTCACGCTGCGTCGGGCCCAAACCCCAGCTTTGATACTCACCAGCTATGTGACTTAAGCACGTGTCTTAAGCTCTCTGAATCTATTTCCTCACTTGTCAAATGGGGTAATAACGTCTAACTCATAGGGTTGTGGTGAGGATGATAGGGACTGATGTGTTTAAAGTGTTGAGCTGGGCCTGACACAGCATTAGCTATTGCAGCTGTTAACTGGACTTACCCTGGGCCCAGGTAAGGGAGTGCCCAGAAGGGGCAGGGAGGACGCGACCTGGATGAGACTGTACAAGTACACTGGGAACACCGTGTCTGAGTGCTGTGTGGGTCTCTGAGGCTTCCTCTGTGCCTCGGATCGGGTGCCTGGCTGTGTGTGTGTGTGTGTGTTTGTGTGTGTGTGTATGTGTGTGTGTAGAGTTCCAAATCCCACGAAGTCTGATTCCTGTGTATATAGGACAGAGAGAGAGAGAGGAGGGAGAAAAGAATGTGTCTTGTCTCTCGCCATTGTTCAGGCTCTGTCCACGTTGTCTAGGTGTCTGTCTCTCTCTGTGGTGTGTACTCAGTCTCTCTGCATGTCTTTGCCCCTCTGTTGGCCTAGCCATCTTCATTTGTCTGGCCCAGCGTTGCCACCCAAGGAGTTGCTGTGAGAGCCGGAGGGCTCTGGCTACAGGTGCCCCGCTCTGTCCTGTGTCCTCTCTCTCTGCCTCGTGCCTCTGCTCCCCATGCTCCCTGCCCAGGGATGCTGTCTGTGCACCCGCCTCCGCGGGCTCTCCCCTGGGTGCTCCTTTGCTCTGCCCCCTGGAGGACGGCCACTCACCCCCCACCCGCTACCCAGGTGCCTCACTTCCTGCCTCCTGGTGGCCAGCCTGGGCAGGAGCCTGCCTTCCCTGCATTCCTGCCCTCTGAGCTCAGTGCCTGCCCGCCCCACCTGCGCCCTTCACCGTCTTGGGGGAAACCTCCCTGAGGGAACCACCGAATCACTTCCTTCTTCAGGAAACAGGCAGGAGCCTCGAGGAGGGGTGACGTGACGCCTACTAGAAACAGTGTGACATAAGGGTTTTGTCATCAGATAGCCTTGGGTTCAAATCCTACCTCTGATGCTGACATGAGCAATTCACTTAACTTGTCTGTGTAAGTTTTCTCTCCTGTGAAACAGGGGCCATCCATAGAACTTTCCTTTTAGGGCTGTCATAAGAATGAGATGAGATGAGGAAAAGTGCCCGGCATATGGTAGGTCTTCGATAAATTACCTCGTTTCCCTTCCTGGGTTCAGGAGCTGGCAGGGCACACACAGGGCTCTGATATGAGCAGGACCTTTAGGGTTAGGGAGGCTAGGCTTTGGAGCAGCCCGGGGTTTGACGATGTGCTGGCTGGGTGGCTTTCCGCAGTACCCCCATCCATCCACGCACTTATCCATCTGTGTGTTCATTAAACAGACACAGAACCCCTGCTCTGGGCCGGCAGGTCCTAGATAAGCCCTGGGTTCGAAAAAGGAGCAAGGCCCCGTCTCTTCTCTCCATGAGCTCTCATGCTGGCAGAGACGGGGCAGCAGGCAAACAGAAAGGCCAGACTGAGTTATCAGTGTGGTGAGAGGAATATGTGGCCTAGCAGCAGTTGCTGGTGTGGGAGGAGGGAGGGCCCAGAGGAAGGGACTGCCAGCTCCCAGGGGGTGGAGATGGGGAGTAAGCACCCTGAGACGTGGGACGGGCCCTCTGAGAGACTTGGCTCAGACCTTTCAGCAGACCCCCGGTACAGTCCCTTGTGGGGCTCTTGAGAAGACAAGACTTACTGACCCTATGATCAGCTTCTGCAACCTTTGCCCAGGGAATGCTTTTTGTGCCAAGAAATAAATACAAACTATCCTTCTCTTATCCAGTTCTTAACAAATACTTCTGGTAGATATCAGCTTCGCAAAATAAAACTAACAGTGGCTAAAACCTCACAATTTGACACAGACCAAAAAGAAAATACAGTGGCTGAAGGATCACATTTGATGAGTGAAAATAGGAATAATCAGAAATTGGTTTAACCATGCCATATAGATAACTAACCAGGGCACCTAGGTGGCTCAGACGGTTAAGCATCTGCCTTCGGCTCGGGTCATGATCCCGGGGTCCTGGGATCGAGCCCCACATCGGGCTCCCTGCTGAGCAGGGAGCCTGCTTCTCCCTCTCCCTCTGTCTGCCACTCCCCCTGCTTGTACTCTCTCTCTGTCAAATAAAAAAATAAAAAATCTTTTTTTTTTTAAAGATTTTATTTATTTATTTGACAGAGAGAGAGACAGAGAGAGAGGGAACACAAGCAGGGGGAGTGGGAGAGGGAGAAGCAGGCTTCCCGCTGAGCAGGGAGCCCGATGCGGGGCTCGATCCCAGGACCCTGGGATCATGACCCGAGCCGAAGGCAGACGCTTAACCGACTGAGCCACCCAGGTGCCCCAATAAAAAATCTTAAAAAAAAAAAAAAAGGATAACTAACCAAGTACTTAATCTGGCTTACTATAATTTGTTCTGGGTAGCACTGTCCCAATGGCATTTCATCAGTGTTGGCATGCTTCTGAGGAAAATATTTGTATTTAGGGTCAATAGTCCACCAGGTCAAAAGAAGAGTTCCAAATGTCCCGTTTGCTTCTCGAGAAGTCTTTCTTGTTGAGCTGCTGGAGCCAAACATTTATTATTATTTTTAACTTCTACCTGAGTGTCTTGTCCAGGAAGCTGCCCAAATTCAATTGAGATGGAGTTGTTTTGCTTCCCTTCAAGTGTCTATCCCTTTGCAATAAATTACCACGTGGATTTATTCTTTATTAGAGTAAATATCTCCTTCTCCATGCACAGCATTAGGCTGGAGTGACGCTCAAGTACGCACTTTATTCTCATTCTCATTCAGTACCATCCGCTGGTGATGTGGTGGTGAGCAAAGCAGACATAGCCCAGCCCTTATAGGGCTTCCTTTCGGTCTAAGGGGAGGCTGACAATAACAAGAGAAGCACACTAAGGAAGTTGAAAATTGTAACAGTCACAGCGCTCCAAACAAGAGGCACACGAAGCCATGACTATATAGAATGAAGGAATGTATCCTGATCTGACAGGCCAGGGAAGGCCTTCCCTGAGGAAATGATGTCCGAGTGAAGATCTGAAGGCTAAATGGGGGCTAACTAAGAAAAGAGTAGAAAGTGCATGTGCAAAGGCTCTGTGGCAGGAGGGAATATGAACGGTTATCATAATTTAAAGGTCAGTGTGGCTGGAGTGCAGAAAGCAAGTGGGGAGCATGGAGAAGAGATTCAAGAGATGCAGGAGATGAGGACAGGGACTTCAGACTATGCCAGACTTATAGTTTGGGTTCAAGAATTTTGTTTTTATCTTTAAAGCAATGAGAAGCCACTGAGAGGTTTCAAGTGTCGAAGAGTACCATGATTAGATTTGCATTTGCAAACACTTAACTCTGGCTGCTCCGTGGAGAGCAGAGTGAGAATGGGTGTGGGGAGAGCAGTGGGGAGACTTTGTAGTCATCCAGGTAGGAGGGATGCTGATGGTATCAGCCAAGGTGGAGTTCATTGATTTATTCATTCAACACATAGTTGTAGAGCACCTATGTGCAGGCCCTGTTGGCCTTAGAGATAGAACAGCTAACAAAACAGACAGATATGTGCCCTGGTGGAGATTATCTTCTAAAGGTGGGAGACAATGTTAAAATGGTATTAATACTTAGGGAGAAAAATAGAATTGGAAAGAAAACATACAGTTGGAAAGGGGAGGGAGACTTCATTGCAGTTTGTAATTTAAAATAGGGTCAGGGAGGGTGTAAATGACATTGGAATAAGAGCCTGAAGGAGGTGAGGGAGCGCCCCAATCTGGGGCAGAGGATCTCGGCAGAGGGAACAGCGAGTACACAGCCCTGCAGTAGGAGCATGCCTGGAACAGTGGCTGGAAGACTGGGGTGGGGGCGAAGAGGAGGAGGAGATGAGGCCCAAGAGGTAATGGGCCTAAGAGGGGGGATCCTGAAGGTCCTCAGAGACCATTGTAAGGCCTTTGTTTTTTTCCTCCCCAAGAGGGCTTCTTCAGAGGATTTTGTCAGGGTTGTGACTTGATCTAACTTATTTTTTTTTTTATTACTAACTTATTTTTTTTTTAAAGATTTTATTTATTTTTTGACAGAGAGAGAGACAGCGAGAGAGGGAACACAAGCAGGGGGAGTGGGAGAGGGAGAAGCAGGCTTCCCGCTGAGCAAGGAGCCCGATGCGGGACTCGATCCCAGGACCCTGGGATCATGACCTGAGCCGAAGGCAGACGCTTAACAACTGAGCCACCCAGGCGCCCCAATCTAACTTATTTTTAAACAGAATCGCTCTGCTGCTGTGTTGAGAAAAGATGAAAGGGGAACAGAAAATGGCAGCAGGGAATCTTCTTTTTTTTTTTTTTTTAAGATTTCATTTTTTAAGTAACCTCTGCACCCAACGTGGGGCTTGAACTTACAACCCCGAAATCAAGAGCAGGCTCCACCTCCACCAACTAAGCCAGCCAGGCGCCCCAGCAGGGAGTCTTTATATGGGATGAGAGTGGCTGAACCAAGATGATAGAATTGGAGATGGTGAGAAGTGATTGGATTCAGAATATACTTTGCACACTGAGCCAAAAAGATTTACTGAGAGATTAGA
The DNA here is from genome assembly GCF_002201575.2 of Neomonachus schauinslandi. NCBI lineage: Eukaryota > Metazoa > Chordata > Mammalia > Carnivora > Phocidae > Neomonachus > Neomonachus schauinslandi. The sequence continues at coordinate 27,300,868 of NC_058406.1, forward strand.
TGTGGGATGTGAGATAAGAAAAGATTCCAAAATGACTAGGATTTTTGGCCTGAGAAACTGGGAGGACGGGGTTGCCACTGACTGAGATGGGGAAAAACTGGGAGAGAAGCAGGGTTCTGGGAGGCAGATCAGGAGCTCAGTTTGGGATGTGTTAAATTTGGGGTGTCTGTAAGACACGCAAGGGTGTCAAATAGGGAGTTGCATGAGCGAAACTGGAACTCAAGGGAGAGGTCTGGGCTGGAGATACAAACTTGGTTCTCATCAGCAGAGCAATGGTATTTAAAGCCATGAGTCTGGATGAGGTCACCAAGGGAGTGCATGCAGACGGAAAAGAGATGAGCTGCTCCACGGAGCCTGGGGCACCTGGCACTAGGCAATTAAAGAGAGATCAGCGAAGAAGACTGAGAAGTCACAGCCAGCAAGGTAGAAGGAACACCAGGAAAGTGTGTTGTCTTCACAGCCAAGTGCAAAAGCGTTCAAGGAGCATCAAGGGATCAACCGTGTCAAACGCAGCCCCTGGGTTACCAAGATGAAGACCTAGAAACGGCTGCTGCTGATTTAGCAATGTTCACTGGTGACCTTGAGAAGAGCAGTGTCATGGAGCAGTGGGGGTGAAGGCCTGACCCAAATGGGCTCTTGTAGCAGAGATCGGGAGAAGTGGACAGATTCCTCTGGGCAGGTGCCACTTACCGAGCCCCTGCCAGGAGCCAGAGATGCTGTACCTACTCGCTGTTGGTGCCAACACCTCAGTGAGGAAACTGAAGCTCACACAGGCTCAGGGCTTGCCCAAGGTCCCACAGCAGAGCTGGGGTCTCCCACCCAGGCCTGTCTGACTCTGAAGCCTAGGACCTTTCTTTCTACTCCACTGCATCTGATACTGGAGTGCAGGTCCCTCCAGGCCTCATCCCCCCACCTCCTCCTCTCAAGCTGCACACAGCTAGCCGGGACCTACTGGGACATTCGTGTCTTGCCTGGTGGGTGTGATTTACCTGGGTGTAGACAAACATCCGCCTACCAGTTTTCCTTGCAACACCTGGAGCATGCACAGGTGCTAGGAGAATGACAGTAAACAGACCTCACCCTCAGCCTCAAGCTTAGTACGCTCACACGGAAGCTTTCTGGCCCCAGACAGTCCCGGGTTCAAATCCTGCCTCTGCCACATGCTAGTTCTATGACCCTGGGCAAATCACTTCATGGGGTAAGCTTTGACCGTCTCATCTGTATAATGGGCATCACAATTTCTGCCTCTCAGAGCTCATAGAAGGATGCAGGATAGGGGTACAAAGGCCTAGCTTAGTTCCCAGTATATAGTAAACACTCACTAAATGATTGCTGCTAGTTATATTGCCCACTGGAGTTGGAACAGAGTTTGCAGGTGTCTGGGAGGTAGACTAATTGGGGCCAGGCAGCCATCTGCAGTTGGTGTGGAGAAAGCGGCGTGGGCTGTCCTGGAGCCTAGGGGCTGGCCAACTTGGAAGGGCCCTTAGGGAGACAGGGCCTCAGCTGGGGCCCTTGCCTGGAGCCCAGGAAGCTGCAAGGGAGGGAATAAGGGAAAAACTGTGAGCCTCAGATTTTGTTGCATAACACATATTACTTCATACTGCCTTAAACAGAGGCAGGAGGCTGTAACTAGTAAGAGCCGGGGCTCTGGTGACAGATGCTGGGTTCAAGTCCAGGCTCCTTCACTTACCAGCTGAGTGACCCCAAATTGCTTTACTTTTCCCATCTATAAAAAAGATATTTATAGTGCTCCTTCATAAGTAATTGTCAGTGAGGACTAAAACAAATATGTGTAAAATGCTTTGAATATAGGAAGCTGAGAAATTGAGAAATATGTAACTGTTAAGGGTTATTATTATGACTAAAATCACAATATTGTGAGATAGGTACTATGCCTATCCCGCAGCAGAAGCTGTGGCACAGAGAGGGTCTGTAACTAGCCCAAGGTCACACACTTGATGGGGAAGCCAGAATTCACATGCAAAGAGTTTGCCTTCAGAACCCGCATTCAGCCACAGGACACCTGTCTCCCTGAAAAAGGCGCCCAGAGTCCCAAACGTGACCCCTTGGGAGCGTCCTCTCCCTACACCCACGTTGTCATCCACAGGGGTGGGGGTTTGCCACCTCCCAAGAGGGCCAGATTTCCCAGAGGAGAGGACTTAGTTGGTGGAGGCATCCAGTAAAAGCAAAAAAGGCTTCCTTAGATAGAGCTTCTCATGGACCCTGGCCCTGCTCCCTGAGCCTGCGTTTCGGGGGCCGGGTCCCCATTGTTCCCTTCAGTGCTCGGTAGCAGCAGATGGCTGTGGGGCTCAACATGCAGAGCTTTATGAGACCCACAGGGAAAGGGCAGGAGGTGGTGTTTGTTGGCACATGAACTCTGCCAGGCACTTCCCTGACATCCCTGCTAGCTTGGGCTCATTATCCCCATTTTACAGATGTGAAAAGTGAGACTTAAAAAAGGTGGACTGGTTGGGGCGCCTGGGTGGCTCAGATGGTTAAGCATCTGCCTTCAGCTCAGGTCATGATCCCAGGGTCCTGGGATCGAGCCCCACATCGGGCTCCCTGCTCAGCGGGGAGCCTGCTTCTCCCCCTGCTCACTCTCTCTCTCTCTCTCTGTATCTCTGTCTCCAATGAACTAAAAAAAAAAAAAAGTGGATTGGCTTCACCAAGGTTACCTGCTGGGGAAGCATGCCGTCCATTCCCGTCTTGGGGTACTAAAATCAGAACTGGGCCTGTCTTTCAACTCTCCAGAATACACACATGCTCACCCATGTGCATATACAGGTCCATACCAAATCACATGGCTTCCTTACTTGGCACTTGGCTGTCTTTTCCAGGGATCTTGAAATATTATTGTCTTTTTTTAAAAATTTTTTCTAAAGATTTTATTTATTTATTTGACAGAGAGAGAGAGAGAGATCACAAGTAGGTAGACAGGCAGGCAGAGGGAGAGGGAGAAGCAGGCTCCCCGCTGAGCACGGAGCCCGATGCGGGACTCCATCCCAGGACGCCGGGATCTTGACCTGAGCCCAAGGCAGACGCTTAACTGACTGAGCCACCCGGGTGCCCCTTGAAATATTGTTGTCTTAAAAGAAGAAATCTGTGGGTGTTTGGGAAAGGAAAAAAGGTGACAAAGTGAAAGTAGCTGGCTGCCGCGCCCATGGGGGAGTGAGCAACACTGCATCCCACTTGTGCCCAAGCTCATGTCCTTCCTCTTGGCCAGTCCCACGTGCCCAGCACTGGCACCCTTTGTGCACCAGGCCTTGGGGTGGGCCCCGTGACCCCAAAGTAAAGCAGAAAGGTGGGGGAGGCAGACATGGAAACCAGTCATTACCACTCCGGGCATTAATCAGTGCTACCGACTTTTTCTCTGTCTTTCCGATACACCCTGCTCCCTTCTGCCCCTTCTGCAGATGCTCTTCTTTTTGCCAGAACCCCCTCCTCCTTGCTTTGTCAACCCCAGCTCATCCTCTGGCTCTCAGCTTGGTTTTTCCTTCTTTGGGAAGCCCCCCAAACATAGGTTAACCACCTCTGCTGTGTTGCCCTCAGACATAGTCCTTATTCTATGCTGTAACTGCCTAGCTGTTTGTCTGTCTACCTGCCAGAAGGTAAGCTCCACAGAGGCAGGGAGCATGGCTGTGTTCTCACCACGGTATCATTAGTATCTGGAACAGGGCCTGGCACACAGAAGGAACTCGGTACGCATGTTGTGTGAATGAATGGATGTCAGTTGGACGAGGGAGAGATCTCCGTGTGGGGCTGATGGCAAGGATGTGCTATCTGACTCTCTCTCCTCTCTTGTGTTGGTCTTCCAGCTGTGGCAGCCAGGACCCCCCTAGAGCCAAGACCTTCTCCAGAAGGTGACCCCTCCCCGCCGCCACCACCACCACCGATGTCAGTCCTGGTCCCCGACACTCCCCCAGACACCCCTCCTGCCATGAAGAATGCCGCTAGTTCTAAGGAACTCCCACTGGAACCAGAGAGCCCCCCAGGGCCAATTGGGCCTAGATCAGCCCCCCAGCAGGAAGAGTCTCCTTTCTCAGAAGTGAAGATCAGGGGACCCACCCCACCAGCCACAGGCCCACGGGATGCCAGGCCTCCTCGAAGGAGCAGCCAGCCGTCCCCGACAGCGGTGCAAGCCTCTGACAGCCCTCCCACCAAGCAAGGTATATATGGTGTCCCTCATCCTGGGCCAAACTCCTCGGCTCGGGCCTCCAGCCCTGGTTGATGCCACTGGAGGGAATCTCCTGGGCCCAGGAGGAGATGATAAAAGGGATGGGGATGAGACCTGGGGGAGGGCCCTGAGGTTGACTCCCCTTTTTGGGGCGAGCCTCTGACCTAAGTCTGTTCTCATTCCCTTGACTAAGATGTAAAGAAAGCAGGAGAGAGACACAAGCTGGCAAAGGAGCGGCGAGAAGAACGGGCCAAGTATCTGGGTGAGTGTTGGGGAAGCGTCATCATCCCTACCACCCTCACCGTCAATCTCTTATCCACAGCACTAACACTTTTTTTTTTTTTTAAAGATTTTATTTATTTATTTGAGACAGAGAGAATGAGAGACAGAGAGCATGAGAGGGAGGAGGGTCAGAGGGAGAAGCAGGCTCCCCGCCGAGCAGGGAGCCCGATGCGGGACTCGATCCCGGGACTCCAGGATCATGACCCGAGCCGAAGGCAGTCGCTTAACCAACTGAGCCACCCAGGCGCCCCAGCACTAACACTTTTGAACGCTTAATTGCGTGCCCTGTGCTAAGAGCTGTACGTGCATTATCCCATTTAATTCTCTCCACCTGTTCTGAGGATGGGGCAACAGAGGCTCAGAGAGATGAAATCATTTTTCTAAGCCACACACAGCTAGTGGAATACCTGCGATTCAGACCCAGAAGCCTCATCTCACCCTCAATCCCATGCTCTTAACCACGCAGTATGTGAAAATCTGTCCAGCAGGCTCCAAAGTCAGACAGGGATCTGGCCCTAAAGAACTCATGTCTCCTTTAGCACCGAGAAACCATGAGGCCAATGGGGGAGAAAGAGACCTTCCATCAGGGAAATCCTCCTTCTAGGCCTGAGCCTGTCTTCCAGAAGCCCTTCAGTATGAGGCGGGGAGTCTGGGAGCAGAGGGCCTACCCCTCCCCCGCCTCCAAGCAGGCAGAAGAAAGACCCACCTGGGGCCAGGGTAACAGGGAAGGCCATTTACTTGACCGAGACCTCTCACACCCCCTGGGGCTCCTTCCCCACAGCCGCCAAGAAAGCAGTGTGGCTGGAGAAGGAGGAGAAGGCCAAGGTGTTGCGGGAGAAGCAGCTCCAGGAGCGCCGGCGGCGGCTGGAGGAGCAGAGGCTTAAAGCCGAGCAGCGCCGGGCAGCCCTGGAGGAGCGGCAGCGGCAGAAGCTGGAGAAGAACAAGGTGCGTGCGTGCTCAGCGCTAACTAGGGGTGCACGGGTCTGCGGACACGTGCACGCACGCACACGCGTGGACGCTGGCTCAGTGTGGACGCACATCTGTGTCCACGCCGCTGCGTCATCTGTGTCCATGCGGTAGTATCTGCATCCGTATCTACAGCTGTGTCCCTGAGCGTGCACCATCTGGACATCTGTGCGGCTGCAGATACATTTAGTTCTGTGCATGCTGGGCGGGGGGGCACCTGTAGCCGTGGGCGAGTCCGTGCGAGTATTTGTGTGTGTGTCCCAGGCGGGTGTGTTTGATGCAGGCGGAGATGTGTCTCTGTGAATGTGCTGAGCTCCAGGATGGGAGGAGGGCCCTGGCTTGAGCCCTGGTGAGGAAAGGAAGGAGAAAGTGGCCAGGCCCCCTGCAGGGGTGGGGGTGGGGTGGGGTCTTAGGCTAAAAGGAGAACGTAGCCCCAAGGTCAGGACCCTCGGGGCCAGGGGGACATGGCCCCGCTTGGGAGCCTCAGGCAGGGAAAGTCCCACCCCATCCTCAGAGAAACAGCTCATACATCCAGGAAATGACTCAAGAACAGTGAAAGGCTCCCCAAGAACAAGTTGGAAGGGATTTGTTACAAATGGTCTTTAATCATAGCAAGGATTCAGTAACCTTGGTTACCTGCAATGAGTCAGGGAAAACTTGGGTGGGAGAGACATTGTCACAGCAGAGAGAAGGGCCTTTCTCCAAGGTATGCTGAATGAGTCTGAGCCCAGACCTCTCCCCTCTCCCCTCACCCCACCAGGAGCGCTATGAAGCAGCCATCCAGCGGTCAGTGAAGAAGACTTGGGCTGAAATCCGGCAGCAGCGCTGGTCCTGGGCAGGAGCCCTGCACCACAGCTCCCCAGGACGTAAGACCAGTGAGTAGGCTAGAGGGCCTGGGGCGGCGGCGGGGGGGGG
>NC_058406.1:27307304-27431711 GCF_002201575.2 Neomonachus schauinslandi
GGGGGGGGGGGGGGGGGGGGGGGGGGGGGGGGGGGGGGGGGGGGGGGCGAGGCAGGGGCCTGATGAGTGGGGCCAGGGAGGAGCTTCGGTGCCAACAGGTGGCAGCCCCCTGCAGCAGCAGGTATGCCTTGCTTCATGGGACTTGTGTCTTCTGGAATGGTCTTGTAAACCAAGCTGTCCCTTCCCAAGGACTTCTGCTATCAAGTCAGAGGTGAATTCTCTTCATTTGGTTTGCTCTTCAAACCGCTGTCGTTTTAGATGAGCCTCTTTGTTCCCGTTATTACTATTAGTCGATGATACAGAAAAGAACACTTTAATGCCCTGCAGACACTGGGTATTTAAGAAAACTGTCGCCCCCTTGTGAACTTGTCTTGGGAGGTAGATGTGTGTGTCTCTGAGTTTTCTTCATGTAGGGCCATCAGGATCTGGGTCTGATTCTTGGCTGGCATGTATGTCCCCTTGTGTTTGGATGTCTTTATGTAAATGGCAAAGTTCAATATTTCCAGCTGTGTTCCTTTCAGTGTACGTGCTCATGGATCTGTGTGTTGTGTGTCTTAGTACGTGTTTGCCTTGGTGTGTCTGTGGCTTTGTGTACCTCAGTGAGGGCCTCCGAGTCAGACAGAATTGGGTGAGGACCCCAGCTCTGGCACGTGCAGTGTGACCTCTAACCTCTCGATGTGAGTCTCCTCATCTGTAAAATGGGGATAACCATACTACTTGCCTCCGAGGTTGTAGGTAGATGTTTGGGAGGATCAAGTGAGGTAACATGTGTGTGGTGCCCAGCACGGTGCCTGGTACGTGGTAAGCAGCCAACAAACGTCAGCCATTACAGATATCGTGATGAAGTTGTCTCGATGGGTTTGTGCCTGTGTGCATCCGGGTCTGACACATTGTCTGTTAGTGTTTGTGTTTCTGGGTCTGTGCATGTCTGCACACACGTATGCATGTGGAACTGTGCCTTTTACTCTCTATGCCCGTGCCCGCATGTCTTTGTCTTTGTGTGCCCCTATGGATGTGTGGGTTTGTGGGACCGTGACTGTGGTTCTTCTGTTGAGGACTGTCTCTGCACTTGTCCCAGTACGTGGGGCTTGTAGCCGTAGCGCCTTGGCGGGGCAGTGCCAGCAAGTGCCGAGGCTGGGTGGCTGTGGGGGAGCGCCCAGCCCTAGGGAATGGCTTCCTGGCCAGGAGGTGCTCCATCCCCTCCGTCTGTTCCTTCTCCATCAGCTCCCCCAATCCAGGTTGTCTCTGGTCCCTTATCCTCCCCCTCCTCCCAGAGCCAAGTCTGCCTCCGCCTCTCCTTCCTAGCCTGCCCACTCCTCCCTCTCCCACCCTGCCCGCGGAGCATCCTGCATGGAAGGCCTCAGTGCCCCCCCTGGCTCCTGTCCGGCCCGGCCCTAATGCCGTGTCTTTTCCCCTCCAGGTGGGAGCAGGTGCTCTGTGTCGGCAGTAAACCTGCCTAAACACGTGGACTCTATAATCAACAAGCGGCTCTCAAAGTCCTCTGCCACGCTCTGGAACTCCCCCAGTAGAAGTAAGAGAAGGCCCAGCCCCCTCCCTCCAGAGCCCCTTGTAGCCCCCCACCAAGCCTCCTCCAGAGCTCAGCAAGAACTCCAGGTTCCAGGACCCCTCACATACGCCAGGTCACCATCCCCACTCTACCCCACTCAGTGCTCTGTGCCCCTCAGGGGAGCTGGTGGTGGCGTCTGGGTCTGGACCCTGAGGACAGAGGTGTGCCCTGCAGGGGAGAAGAACAGAGACAAAGGGCAGTGTCCCAGCAGACAGAAAGCCTGGCTGGGGCCTCAACAGCAGGTGGAGGTGGGGGTGGGGGTGGGGTTGGGGGTAGGGATGGAGAGTGGGAATGGGCAGGCAGCCTCATCTCCAACCACTGAGCTGGCCTCGGCTAGCCTTAGGCAGGTGGCCTTGTGCCTGAGCACCAGACTAGCCTGGGTGCTGTGTGTGCAGAGGGGGCCCCTTATTCCAGGTCCACCCTGGAGGGCCCAAGCAACCCCACACCCTCTCTGCCTTCAGAGCCCTAGCCGGGGCTTTCGCTGGCTCCAGAGTTGTGGCCAACCAATGTGGCATGGCCCTGTGTTCCCACCATGCCCTGGTGCTCACATGTGAAGGGGCCATGGTAGGAGTTATTTATAAGTTTCTCCAGCTTTTATTTGGTTGTTCTGTTGCCTAGCAACCAAATCAGCTGCTGTACCAACTCCACCTGACTGAGACTTAAAAATAACCCAGCAGCTGAGGGGACAGAGCAGGGTGGCCCAGGCCAGCCAGGCCCCCTAGCAACCTCCATCTGGCCTGGGACACCCCTCAGTTAGGAGCACAAGGACCCTCACTGTCCCCAACCCATGGGGTCATCCTCCCCAGGCCAGCCCTCTGGTAGCAGGAGGAGCAGTGCTTTGCAGTGGGATGGGAGGAGACGGGGTCCTTCACCTAGGGAAAGTGGTAAAGGGGGCCCTCAAGCAGTGCAGGACACTGCCCTGGGAAGCCTCTCCTTGCCTGGGTCTGCAGTGGAGGTCAGGCCCCAGGGCAGACAAATGTGGCCCCACCTGACTGGGGTAAGGGTCCTGGGGGAAGCCTCCCTGGGCTTGGCACGGATGGTACCTAACAGCCCCCCTGGCTTCTGCCTGCCTGCCTAGGCCCCCAGCGGTAACCTGCTCCTGGCATTCTCCTTCTAGATCGCAGCCTGCAGCTGAGCGCCTGGGAGAGCAGCATCGTGGACCGCCTGATGACACCCACCCTCTCCTTCCTGGCACGGAGTCGCAGTGCGGTCACGCTGCCCCGCAACGGCCGGGACCAGGGTAGGGGCAGCGGCCCTGGGAGAGCCCCCACGAGGGGCGGGACAGGGGCCAGCCTCGCTCGTGGGCCGCACCCCGACCGCACTCATCCCTCTGCAGCCGTGCCGGTGTGCCCGCGCTCGGCCTCCGCCAGCCCCCTGACGCCGCCGAGCAGCGCCCCCCGAAGCGCGCACCGCTGCGCCCCCGCTGGGGAGCGCGGGGAGCGCCGCAAGCCCAGCGCTGGGAGCAGCCCGGCCCAGGTCCGCCGCCGGCCGGAGGCCTCCCCGGTGAGTGCGCGCGCAGGCGCGGCGGGGAGCCGGGGCGCAGGGAGCGCGGCGCCCGTAAGCCCTGCCGCGCCTCTCCTTCCCCCTCCCCGCCAGGTGCAGAAGAAGGAGAAGAAGGACAAGGAGCGGGAAAATGAGAAGGAGAAGAGTGCCCTGGCCCGGGAGCGCAGCCTCAAGAAGCGCCAGTCCCTGCCGGCGTCTCCGCGCCCGCGCCTGTCCGCGGGCACCGCCGAGCTCAGGTGGGCACGCGCGGGGGGGCCTGCACGTCCCCGGCGTCCCCCGGCCGTTCTTTCGTGCATCCACCCATTCACAAATATTTGTTGGGCCCCCACCCCTAGAATGAAAATGAACGCTCCTTGCGGGCAGATTTTGTGTGTGTGTTTTGATGGCTGAAGTAGCCTAGCACCTAGAACGGTGCCTGGCATCTGGTAAGCCCTGGCCAAAAATACCTGCTGAATGAGTGAACTGGACCTGCCCGGTCCTGTTCTGGCCGCTGAGGACACGTTGGGGAGCCCAGCCAGGCCTCAGTTCTTGCTCTCATTTACTGAGATGGACATTAATCTAAGACTCACAAATGAATATGTGACTACAAACTGGGACATATGCTCTAAAAGGAAATAATCTGGTTCTGTGAGAGCCTGTACGGTGGGGAGAGCTGAGCTACCCTGGGGGGGGGGGGGGGATACTTCCCTGAGGGAATGACACGCTCAGAGGGTGTGTACGTGTGTGGACGCTGTGCTCAAAGCCTAACTTTTCCTTTTCTCTCAGTCCCAAGGCCAAGGCCCAGCCATCCTCCCCCACATCCTGGCACAGGCCTGCCTCTCCCTGCCCCAGCCCAGGGCCAGGCCACGCTCTACCCCCCAAACCACCATCCCCTCGGGGCACCACTGCATCACCCAAGGGGCGGGTTCGGAGGAAGGAGGAGGCCAAGGAGAGCCTCAGTGCTACAGGACCTGTGGACAAGAACCAGAGCAAGAGCAAGACCAGTGAGGAGAAGGAGCCAGCAGCCCCAGCCTCACCAGCACCCTCGCCTGTGCCCTCCCCCACCCCAGCTCAGCCTCAGAAGGAGCAGCCCACAGCCGAGATCCCTGCAGGTGGGCTGGGCAAGGGAAGCCCACTTTGCCTGTGTGGGAGACATGGTCAGAGATAGGGGCCTAGAGGTGCCTGGGGACTGGGTGTTGGAGGCTCAGGCCCTCGGCAGGTCCAGGCCCAGAACACAGGCCAGAGGGGAGCACTACACACCACCTGAGTCCATGGCAGAAGTTGGGTGGGTGGGTCGCCCTGAGGTCCAAGAAGCTCGGGGCAGGCAGTGGTGATGGCGGTGCGTGAGCTGGTGTGTGCTGACTCCTGGTCCTGGATCCCACTCCAGATACTGCTGTCCTGACCTCACCCCCAGCTCCTGCTCCACCAACGACCCCTAGCAAACCCATGGCTGGCACCACAGACCGAGAGGAGGCCACTCGGCTCCTGGCTGAGAAGCGGCGCCAAGCACGGGAGCAGCGGGAGCGCGAAGAACAGGAGCGGAGGCTACAAGCGGAAAGGGACAAGTAAGTGCGCCCTTGGGGACTGAAGGGGGCCCTTACGGAGGCTGCGGGAGAAGCGCAGGACGGAGCCCGAGTTTCCTCTGTGCCCCAGGCGCATGCGGGAGGAGCAGCTCGCGCGGGAGGCCGAGGCTCGGGCCGAGAGGGAGGCGGAGGCCCGGAGGCGGGAGGAGCAGGAGGCCCGAGAGAAGGCGCAGGCGGAGCAGGAGGAACAGGAGCGGCTGCAGAAGCAGGTGCCCACCCACCCCCGCCCTGCCCCCCCGCGGGTGGGTGCAGGCGCCTCCTGGGGGCGGGCTGGGGGCCGGCCCGGAGGGAAGGCGGGGGATCCCGCTGCTTAGAGCTCGCGGGGGTCCTTGGCAGAAAGAAGAGGCCGAAGCTCGGTCCCGGGAAGAAGCGGAGAGGCAGCGTCTGGAGCGGGAAAAGCACTTCCAGCGGGAGGAGCAGGAGCGGCAAGAGCGCAAAAAGGTCTGCAGAGCAGTGCGGGGCTTCCGTGGGCGGGGCCGTGCTCTGCGCTGGGTTCCCGCTTCAGTTACCGGCCAGTGGAGGCTGGGGCGGTGGGCCCTGCCTTGGGCTTGTAAAGGGTCGGGTCGAGAAGGAGTTGGAGTGAGTGCTGGTTCCTGGCCTGGGAAGGACATTCAGGACAGGGGCTGGCTGGTGGGAGGTTTCCACGTAGGGCAGGACTTGGGCCTAACTGATGTGGGGCCTCCAAACAGCGTCTGGAGGAGATAATGAAGAGGACTCGGAAGTCAGAAGCTGCTGAAACCAAGGTCAGGATTCCCCAAAGGCAGTGTTGGGGGTGAGGAACAGAGCTGGGGCGCGTGGGAGGGGGGCCACTCAGGGTCTGGGCCGGGAGAGAGGAGAAGTCAGCACCAGAACCGGGTGGGAGCCAAATAGCCCTTGAGTCTGACTGCTCTTCAATTCCAAGCAGAAGCCGGACAGGAAGGAGGCACAAGCCAACAATTTCAGCCCAGGTAAAGGCCCTGTTCCCCTCATCTCCATGCCCTTAGCCACCCACCCTCAAACTTCCTCCTCTCCCTAGCTCCTAACTGATGGGCCTTCCTTCCCTGTGACAGAGCCTGTGAAAGCCGGGGAGGCTCGGCCCCTGGGGCTGCAGAAGGAGGCAGTGCAGAAAGAGGAGCTGGCCCCCCAGGAGCCTCAGTGGAGGTACCAGTTACCCTGAGCGGGGAGGCAGGATCACACTGGAGCTGTGGGGTGCCTGGGTGGTCTTGGGGTGGAGTGCCTAAGTGTTGGCCCTGCATCCACAGCCTGCCAAGCAAGGAGTCGCCAGGGTCCCTGGTGAATGGCCTACAGCCTCTCCCTGCACACCAGGAGAATGGCTTCTCCCCTAAGGGGCCCTCTGGGGACAAGAGTCTGGGCCGAACGCCAGAGGCACTCCTGCCCTTCGCAGAGGCAGAAGCCTTCCTCAAGAAAGCTGTGGTACAGCCCCCACAGGTCACAGGTAGGGATTCCTGACTCCTGGACCCCTGCCTGCCCTCCCAGCAGCCTTCTCCAGACTCCCCAGCCCTGCCCTTTCTTCCAGCTCTGCCAGAGGCCCTGTCACACTCCACCCTGAAGACCCCCAGACATCTGGGCTTGGAGGCATGGTTTGCCTTGACTGTTTCCCCCCCTGCTTTTTTCCCAGAAGTCCTTTAGGAGGTTGCCTTGGATCCAGGTGCAGCTGAGGGATCCTCTGCATCATCTACCAGGACGTCCGCAAGAGAAAGAGACAGAACAAAGCCAGAAGTGGCCTGGGCCCCTGGGGGTGGGTCCTCTGTTATTTTTAATCTGCACCTTATAGACTGATGTCTCTTTGGCCGGAGCCAGATCCTGCCCCTCAGTGCATTCGTGTGCTCACATGCGCGCCCCCCCCCCCCCATACACACACATACACTCACAGCCTCTCTGGCCTCCTCCCTTGGGGAGGGGCCACCTGTAGTATTTGCCTTGGTTTGGTGGGGTACAGTGGATGTGAATACTGTAAATAGCTTGTGTTCAGACTCCTCTGCGTGGAGGGGGCGGGTGCAGGCGGCAGACCCTCCCAAGACTCCCTGGGGTGATCTTCCTCTCTCTATTTAACTGTAACTGAGGGGGAACCCAGGTCTGGGATGGGCACCTTGGGCCACAGGATACTGGTTGCTTTAGGGGTACCCATGCCCCCTGCCCTCGCCTGGAATCAGTGTTATTGCATCTGATCAAACTTCTCCAGAAATAAAGTGAGAATAATTCTGCCAGTCCTGTCTATCCTTGGGGCTGGTGGTGGGTGGGAGCAGGTGGCCTCCTGCCTTCTAAGAACTTAAGGAGCCAGGGCCTGGTGATATCTGCCCCTATCCAGTACTAGTTCTAGAGCTCCTGCATGTGGTCTCCATCTTGTACTGAATTCATTCATTTAACAAATATGGTACCAGGCAGTGGACTACGTTGTAGGGATGCAGTAGTAGGAAAAGATGTAGCCTCTGTTCTCACAGGGTTTACAGTCTAGCAGGTGAGTGTCATAGACACTCAGTTGCTTGCTTAACATCCATTCCCATTTGCCCAAATGATTTTGTTCAAGTGGCCATCTTCCTCCTGGATCCCCCCCACCCCCCACCTCCGTGCTTCAGCAGAGGTAGATCCTAGGCCTAGGGGTGAATCATGATTGTAATGAGGCAAAAATGATGGTCCCCAACCCCTCATGAATGACTGGTTTAGGTACAGGCATGCGACCCAACTGTGGTCAGCAGATATAAAGAAAAGCCTCTTGGGCTTCTAGGAGAGGCCCCTGGGGCTGCAGAAGGAGGCAGTGCAGAAAGAGGAGCTGGCCCCCCAGGAGCCAGCTGGCCCCCCAGGAGCCTCACTCTTGGAGAAAAAAAATGAGGCCCTCCCAGCGTCCCGCACCTCCTCGTGTTCACACCCTGTGTAGTCCCTTTCCAGGCTGTAGCAGGGCTGGGCTGAGTGACCGACAGAACACAGCCGAAGCGGTGGCATGTCACGTGAGAGGTTAGGTCATAAAAGACACTGTAGCTTCTGTTTTGGTCACTCTCCCGCTCTTGGACCCTCTGTAGAGGAGGCCCCTGCTACACTGCAAACAGCCTGAGGGGCCCGCATGCCAAGGGACTGAAGTCCCCTGCCAATAACCACATGAATAAGCTTGGGAGCAGCTTCTCCAGCCTCAGCTAAGCCTTCAGATGACTTCAGCCCCAGCCAACAGCTTGACAGTAACCTCAGGAGAGCTCCTCGGCCAGAACCAACTAGCGAAGCCACTCCTGGGTTTCTAGCCCTCAGAAACCGTGAGATAATAAATATTGTTTTAGACAGCTAAGTTTTGTGATGATTCGTTAACACAGCAATAGTTAACTAAGACACATAACAAGAGAGAAAACTCTGCCTGTATGATATGAAGTTGACTGTGATGGCTGGAGTTGCTGCATCCATCCTGCTGACCAACCTGAGGACAAAGCCAACATCAAGGGTGGCAGAGCAGGGAGATGCGGAGAACCTAGGTCCTTGAGAAGACCACTGAGTTAACCAACCCCAAATCCAGTCCTACCCCCAGACAACTTACTGTTTAAGCCAGTGGAGCTGGCTTTTCTGTTTGATGTAACCAAAAGCTTCTCACTCATGCAGGGACACAGACAATAAACAAATATATACGTGCATGTCCATTTCAAAGAAGGAAATGAATTGGATGAAAGGATGAACAATACCAGGGAAACCTACTCAGAGAAGGTGTGTTCTAAAGGAGCAGCATGTAAATTTGACCTGAGGGTTGAGGAGGAGCCAGCCCTGTGAGAAAGAACAGGGAGAAGAGATGCAGAGGGAGGGGTCAGTGTGTGGAAAGCCCTCAAGGAGTAGGGGCAGGAGCAGGGTTGCTGGGGAGAGCTTGGGTGGGGTGGGAGAGGTGGGCGGAGCCAAGTCTCAGGTGTGGGATCAGGAGCCCCAAGGAGGGACTAATAGCTTCTTGGCCCTCTCCATGGTGAGAGCTCCTTTTCACACACCACCCCCCCATCCCCAGCTCATCATATTCACACCGAGGCACCGACATTTCCCTGGCGGCAGTGCCCTCCAAACACTCTTGCAAGGGAATAATTTACTCATTTCTTTATTCATTCAGTATAGTGTGGAGCACCAGTTAAGCACCAGAGCAATACGATGCTAAGCAAAAAACCAGTAATAGAAGCTCCTTGTGGGGGGCGCCTGGGTGGCTCAGTTGGTTGAGCCACTGCCTTCGGCTCAGGTCATGATCCTGGAGTCCCGGGATCGAGTACCGCATGGGGCTCCCTGCTCGGTGGGGAGTCTGCTTCTCCCTCTGACCCTCCCCACTCTCATGTGCTCTCTCTCATTCTTGCTCTCTAATAAATAAATAAATCTTAAAAAAAAGAAAAAAAGAAGCTCCTTGTGGGGAAGGTGGGTATTAACTAAATCACCACACAAATACAAAAATAGGAAATGTGGTAAGTGCCATGAAGACTGAATATAGAAAGCGATAAAAGCATCAAACAGAGGAACCAAAGTAGGGGGTCAGATAAGATACCCCTGAATAAATGGTGTTTCATTTGAGATCTGGCTGGTGAGCAGGTACTGACTGGGCAAAGTCAGGAATGTGGAGAAAGGAGAGAGAAGCACTTTCCAGACAAGGGGGAGGGAAAGCATGTGCAAAGGCCCTGCAGGGAAAGGAGGACCTGGGGGATTGTCAGCAGATCTGAAGGAGTCTGTTTTTACTCACCACAAAATCCTCAGGCCTGGTACAATAGGCACTCAATATTTGTTGAATTAAGAAATGTCTGTTGAGGAGGTGGGGCTTGGCATGAGGTGAGCCAGACTGTGCAAGTCCTTGTAAGGCTGGGTCAGGAGTTTGGATTTTATTCCAAGGGCCATGGGGAGGCCGCTGAAGGCTGTGAAACAGGGTGGGAAGGGTGACATGGTCAGACTGGCATTTTTATTAGACCACTCTTGCTCTTGGCTGGGAAACCGGTAGAGGCTTGACTGTAAACTGGGAGACCAGTGAAGAAGTGATTGCCAAGGTCCAGAGAGGAGATGATACAGTCTTAGCATCTGGAAATAGAGATGGAGAGAGATGTGCAACATTCATTTGCTTATTTATTCAAGAAACATTGAGCCCCCTAGTATGTGCCAGGTACATGGGTGCTGGAGACTTGCAGTGAGTAAAAACTGACACGGTCCTTACCTCCACGGGACTTGTAGTCTAGTAGAAAAAACAGACATTATTTAATACTGCAAACAAATCAACAATTACAGCTATGACAAATATGTGAAGGAGCAGTACTTGGTTCTAGGGGTCAGTCATAAGGGATCTGACCTGGTCAGGGAGGTCAGGGAGGGTGTCCCTGAGAAAGCAATGCTGGAGCCTCGGTCTGAAGGAGTAGCAGTTAACAAGGCAGAAGGGGGGTGGGATTCCAGGCAGAGGAAGAAACAGCATGTGCAAAGGCCCTGTGACAAGCACGGCCCATGTAGTTGGAACAAAGAGAGAGGGCGGGTAGTGCCAGAGATGTAGGAAGGACCAGCCATGCAGGACCCTGTGGGCCATGCTAAGAGTTTGGTCTTTATTGCAAGAGCGCTAGGAAGCTCGAGAAAGATTTCAGCAGGTGAGCAACATGACCAGATTGATGATTTGAAAAGATTATCAGGGCTACCACCTGGTGAAGGAATTGAGAGGAGAGGGGAAGAGACACAGTAGGGAGTCGAGGCAAGAACACCAACTCTGATGAGAGAGGATGAGCAATTGGCCAGTGAGTGGTGGAAACCGGGACACGAGGGGAGAAAAAATGGATTGGCCACAGGGAATGAAAAAGAAAGGTGTCAAGGATGATTCTAAGCTTTCCAGGTTAAATAACCAGATGGATACTGGGCTCTTCGTTGAGAGAGGGAACTCGGGAAGAGAGCCAGGTTTAGGGGGACACATCACGGGTTTGACCTGGAAGTCGGTGGATAACAATTTCTTGTACGGGGCTCAAGGGGGTGGGTCTGATGCCACAGGCTGGGCGGGAGGAGCCAGGAGGGCTGGAGGCAAGAGTGTGGGGGAAGTTCCAGCGGGGGGCAGTGTTCAGGAGCCTGAGGTCTTCCGGGAAGTCCTGGGCCAGGGCGGGCTTTGGAAGAACCGGCCCAGACTGCAGGGAGGCTGGCCTCCGGTGTCTTTCCTGGATTCCCGTCGGAGACTTAGGAATGTCCGGTCCGCTCCAGGCCCTGAGCGAACCTGGAAATGGAGGGGGAAGGCAGCGGCCCTCCGCTCGGGAGAGCCCTCCCCTTCTCCAACAGGGCCAGACAAGGCAGGGCCCGAAGGAGGCAACGAGTGCCCTTTCCTCCGCGTCCCAGCCAACCGCCAACGCTCCCGATCTCCGGCTCTCTTACAAAACTGCCCCCAACACACACCCTTTCTTTACCAGGGCTCCCCAGCTCCACGGCTTCCGTCTGGGTGGGCCTCCTTCAAAGGAGCAGTCCCTCCAACCCCACCCGGGCCCCGGCCTCCCCAGGAACGGGCATCTGGCGCCCCCTCCCGGTTAAACGAGCACATGGGCAAGCTAGGTGAGGTCGGAGCTGCCCCGACTGGACGGCGCCGGGCTGTGGCGCGGGGGTGTCCTGGCGGAGAGGTCTGGAAGTGTGTGTCCAGGCCTGGCCACTGAGTCCCTCTGTAGCCGTGAGCAATCCCCCCGAGCTCTGTGAGCTCCAATTTCTCACCTGCTAGTGGGCTAGTGATATGGGTGAGACGTTCCTTGAGGTGACCCGTAGAATAAAAGAGTTGTTAGCTGCAAGGCCTCCTCCCCACCTTGAGGGCCCTTGACACCCTGGAGCAGCGCCACACCACCTCCTGCGTACTCCTAGCCCCTTCCTGAAAGCACTTAACTTCGAGACGGCCATGTTAGACGTGGCCAGAACTGAGCACTGGCCAGAACACTGAGCACTCACCGATTCATAGGCTCCAGTCCTTACTTCCATGGCCTAGAATTGGGGACATGTAATACAGGGTAAGAGGTCAGCGATAGAACCAAGCACAGGGTCCTATGGGAATATAAAGGAGAAGGAATTGATTCAGACTCAAAGGGGGAAAGAATGTCAGGGGAAGCTTCTTGGGAAGGTCCTTTAAATTAAGGGTTGAGAAATTAAATGCCTGTGAAGGGCAGCCCCTGGCGTTCTGCTCTGGTCCATAGTTACCAGGAGGGAAATGGATCCTGGTTTTGCTGCGAGTGGCCTACCAAACGTGGGATGATGGGGGGTGGGGGGGTCTGCCCTACCCAGGTGTGGGCAATAAAGATATATCACCTGGAGAGAATTTAAGAACCATAATAAAAATAGGGGTGTCTGGGTGGCTCAGTCGGTTAAGTGTCTGACTGTCGGTTTCATCTCAGGTTATGATCTCGGGGTTGTGAAATTAAGCCTGGGATAGGGCTTCCGGCTGGACATGGGACCTGCTTAAGATTCTCTCTCTCTCTCAAAAAAAAAAAAAACCAAAAAAAAAAAAAAAAACCCTAAAAATTGGTCAGCTTTTCATTACTACCATCCATCAGCAATTTTATTTTATTTTAATTAATTAATTAATTTATTTTGGTTGTCAAAGAGGGAGAAGCAGGCTTCCTCCTGAGCAAGGAGCCTGATGTGGGATTCCATCCCAGGACCCTGGACTCATGACCTGAGCTGAAGGCAGATGTTTAACCGACTGAGCCACCCAGGCGTCCCCATCAGCAATTTTAAACATATCAGTTTAAAAATGCTTCTGCCCCCCCCACAAAATGTTTCTTCCCCCAAAAAATATTTTATTGGCCTGAGTTCTAAATAGTTGCTACAGGGGTGCCTGGCTGGCTCAGTAGGTAGAGCATGTAACTCTTGATCTTGGGGTTGTGAGTCTGAGCCCCATGTTGGGTGTGGAGATTGCTCAAAAAAAATCTTTAGATAGTTGCTGTGGATACTGTTGAGTTTTAGTAATATATATATTAGGTTCAAATTAGCACAATTTATTACTTACTTTTGAATAAACATTGTGTTCTACATGGAAGTTAAGTAGGAGAAATTTCACTTAAATAGTCAGCTCTTGACACACACAGACTCAGATATGCACATTCACTTTGAAATCACTCAAGCTTGCTTTGGGCTTAATTGGGGTCTCCAACTCTGTGACACTCCATATTTCTGAGTTTAAACAGTAGTTTCAGAATGAATGATGACAGTCATTGTAAAGGCAAAGAAACAGAACTTAAGTTACTTCAATTCTGTCATTCTATGTGATCATTTGTGCTAATAATTTATATATTTAAAAAATTAAAAAAATATATTTAAGTAAGTTCCACACCCAACATGGGGCTTGAACTCACAACCTTGAGATTTAAAGTTGTATGCTCTACTGATTGAGCCAGCCAGGTACCCATATGTGTGTGTGTGTGTGTGTGTGTGTGTGTGTATATGTATAATTTAAAGATTTTATTGTTACGTAATCTCTACACCCAACGTGGGGCTCAAACTCACCACCCGAGATCAAGAGTTGCACTCTCCACCCACTGAGCTAGCCAGGTTCCTCTAAATTGTTACATATATTATTAAAACTCAACAATAAATAGAGTTTTGGTTTTTTTTAAAGATTTTATTTATTTATTTGACAGAGAGAGACACAGCGAGAGAGGGAACACAAGCAGAGGGAGTGGGAGAGGGAGAAGCAGGCTCCCCGACGAGCAGGGAGCCCGATGCGGGGCTCGATCCCAGGACCCTGGGACTGTGACCCGAGCCGAAGGCAGACACAACGACTGAGCCACCCAGGCGCCCCAACAATAAATAGAGTTTTGTGTTTAAATTATAACAGTGGAAACTGTAAGGTATAATATTTTTGTTTGGAAAGTGCAAATTTAGGGGCACCTGGGTGGCTCAGTTGGTTAAGCATCTGCCTTCCGCTCAGGTCATGATCTCCAGGTCCTGAGATCGAGCCCCACTTGGGGCTCCCTGCTCAAGGGGAGTCTGCTTCTTCCTCTCCCTCTGCCCCTCCCCTCACTCATGCTCTCGATCACTCTCTTTCAAATAAATAAAATCTTTAAAAAATGCAAATTTAGGGTGCCTGGGTGGCTCAGATGGTTAAGTGTCTGCCTTCGGCTCAGGTCATGATCCCAGGGTCCTGGGATCGAGTCCCACATCGGGCTCCCTGATCCTTGGGAGCCTGCTTCTCCCTCTGCCTCTCTCTCTCTCTGTTTGTCTCTCATGAATAAATAAAAATTTTTTTAAAAATGCAAATTTATTCAAACATAAAATGTTCTGCCAAATTTAAATAATATTGTAAAAGTTAAAGTTACCCTTTTTATTAATTTTTTTCAATTTTTAAAAAGGTTTTATTTATTTATTTGAGAGAGAGAGTAGGAGCTTGTTGGGGGGGGGCAGATGGAGAGGGAGAAGCAGACTCCCCCTGAGCAGGGAACCGCACATGGAGCTCGATTCTGGGACCTGGCGATCGTGAACTGAGTGGAAGGCAGACGCTTAACCGACTGAGCCACCGAGGCACCCCTCAATTTTTTCATTGTGGTAAAGTGTACATAACAGAATTGACCATTTTTCTAAGTGTAGTGTACATTCACATCAGTGTGCAACCACCACTACCATTCATCTCTAGAATTGTTCATCTTCCCAAACGGAAATTTTGATCTCACCTACTTCTGGGGCTCAAGCTACTGTCTAGGCGAGAGGCTGTATAGTGTGGTGAAGAGCATGGATCCTGGCTGGACTGCTGGGGTTCGAACCCTCGCTCTGTCACTTAGTAGTTGTGTAACCTTGGTTGTGGTAACTAACTCCTCTCCCCTGGTCTGTAAAATGGCGAGAGCAAGACACGTAGCTCACAGGGGTGTTGTAAGGAAACAATAAGCTAGTGTATGTAGAGAGCTTAGAAAACTGTCTGACAGTTGGCAAGTGCTCAATAAAGTCCCAATGAAGATAGAGTTTTTATTGCCATCTTTAGGCTGATGGCTCCCAAACGTGAACCTCCAGTCCAGACCTCTTTCCTGAGGGTGACAGCCTACGCATCTGTCTGCTGGACATCCTGGCTTGGGCGTTTTGCAAGTACCACCAATTCAACAAGTCCAAAAGTGAACTCAGTGGGGTGCCTGGGTGGCTCAGTGGGTTAAGCATCTGACTGTTGATCTCAGCTCAGGTCTTGATTTCAGGGTCATGAGTTCAAGCCGTGTTGGGGGCCATGCTGGGCGTGGAGCTTACAAAAAAAAAAAAACAAAGTGAAGTAAGAAACTCCATCCTAGAGAACACCGTCAGGATCCGATAAATAGTCCTTGAAGCCAGAAGTTACCTCAGAAGTCACTCCTCCCACTGCCTCAACTCTGAAGTATCTCTACTCTGTCCCCAGTGCCCTCACACTAGCCCAGGCCATCCTGGAGAGGCTAGCAAGGCTTCTCCTCCAACCTAGGTTCTGCCCAACAGCCACAAATCCAACCACACACTTCCCTGCTTAAATGCCTCCCGGGCCTCACTGCCCTCGGGATAAAATGCACACTGCGTAGAATGACTTCCTGGGGTTGCCCTGTGGCCCTCACATTCTTCCTCTCTTCTCTGTGTTCCCATTACCCTACATTTGTGAGTCTTCTGGGTGTTTCAGAGCCTTTTCCTAAACCGTTTCTTTGGCCTGGGACACTCTCCCCTGCCCACCCCCAGCGGCCCCCCTATCAAGGTTGGCTGATGGCTTTCAACTCTTAAATACTGCTTTTTCCAGGAGGCCTCCTTTGACCAGAGAGCTCTGTACCTACCCTAGCACAACAGAGGCTTTATTATAACTATTTGTCTATTAAATGCTCTTCTGCCAGAACTTGAGTCACAGGAATATTTCAGTTCTGTCCTTCCTAGCCCCCAGTGCCTGGCACACAGCGGATGCTGTCTGTGTGCAATAAATGTCCGACAGAGAGAAACCTGAGCAAGAGCGTGGAAGCCAGAACAGTTGGGGGAGTGAGAAAGGGAGACTAATAGGCAGGTTGTGTTTCTCTGGTGCAGGCTGAGACAGGCAGGAAGGTTGCCAAATGTCCCAGAAGCTGGACAGGAACCAGGCACTGAGCGCCTTGTATCCTGATTGGCTGGGAAGTTGGTTCTTTCTCCTACGGCATGGAAAAGCACAGAAGGGTTTGAAGCCGGAGGGTAGCATGACTGGAGGTGAAGGACCAGCCGCCCACAGGATGGAGGCAGGTGGACAAGACTGGAGGGAGGAAGACAGTTATGAGGCTGTGGCAGCAAGATGTCTCCGGAAGGAAACTGAGGAAGGGAACCAGATGGCCAAGGGACAGGGGTAGAAAAGATAATTCATTGCATGTTCTTTGTACCTATGGAAAATTTGAAGCATGGGACTGTACTATTTGGTCAAAATATCATTTCAAAGAGTGAACAAAAAGGGTATGTTGCAGTAATCTAGGCAAGAGGCGCCTGGGTGGCTCAGTTGGTTAAGCATCTGACTCTTCTTTTTTTTTTTTTTTAAGATTTTATTTATTTATTTGACAGAGAGAGACGTAGCGAGAGCAGGAACACAAGCAGGGGGAGTGGGAGAGGGAGAAGCAGGCTTCCCGCAGAGTGGGGAGCCCGATGTGGGACTCGATCCCAGGACCCTGGGATCATGGCCTGAGCCGAAGGCAGACGCTTAATGACTGAGCCACCCAGGCGCCCCTAAGCATCTGACTCTTGATTTCAGTCCAGGTTGTGAGTTCAAGCCCCACACTGGGCTCCGTGCTGGGCCTGAAGCCTACTTAAAAAAAAAGAAGAAAGAAATAATCTAGGCAAGACATGGTATCTATAATATTTGATTTATTTTGTATAGTAAACCAATGCTGGCTCCTTAAAGAAAACGAGACGATATATAAAATTAAAAATAATAAAAAATAGAATCCCCTATAGTTTCTTCTATCGAAAAGTGAGCAGTGATAGAAACGATCCCTTTTCCCCCACCTAAAGCTGCTGGAAGATAATCTTGATGAGGGCTGGGGGAGAGGCCTATCCCCTGGTGGGCTTGCTGAAAATCAAAATACAGGACCCTTGTTAAAGTAGAATTTCAGATAAACAATGAATAGTTTTTCAGTATAACTATGTTCTAAATATGGCAAGAACGTACATTTAAAAAGTCTTTGTGGTTTCTTGAAATTTAAATTTCACTGGGCATCCTGGATTTTGCCTGGCAACAATATACCCTGGCCTTTCTCTTCCCTCGGCCCATACTGCTGGTCCTTTCCCCAATTTTTATTTTAAATCCTCATTTGGATGATTTTTACTTAAAAGACATTCAAATTTGTTTTAAAATTGCCACCAGACTTTTCTGCAGGGTCCCTGGCCTCACACAGCACTGACCCTCTGGCTCCACTGGCCCAACATACAGCAGACTGGGCCCATGAAGTCCCTAAGGTGTGCCAGGGGAAGTGAGTGGAGGAACCAGGACAGACAGCTCTGGCCAGACACCAAGGGCTGGGTCCTGGGTCCTGGGTCCTGGTGATGGACACTATTAATTGAGCCTGGATACTGAGCACTGGGTTCTAAGCACAGGCTATCATGTCCTGGCTCTGAGTGCTGGGTTCTGGGTCCTGGAAACCAAGACCAGGGAGGAGGCCAGGCAGGAGTTCTTGGTCACTGAGCAAAGGAGACTGCGCTCAGCAGCAGTCATGAGCCTGGTATCTCTTACTGCTCAGGGTGGGGCCGGGGGTGAGGAGTTGCCCAGCACCCAGCTGTTTTGTAACAGCTGCTGGACTAGGCTAGAGGGGAAATTTAAGGAGCTGGGGGGTGGGGTGGGGGAGGAAAGGGGTCAGTAGACAGGGTAAGGCCACTTGGGCAGGCTGACTTAGGTCCCAGGCCCTGGGGATGAGAGCAGGCTGGAGCTCCAGGTATCTCAGAGATAGTGGGACCCTAGGGGCAGGATGGGTGGTGGGGAGAGTGAGAACCTTCAGGCTCCCTGTCTTTCCACCCTCCCTCTTTGCCAGCCTCCTGGCCTAGCTCCCAGGCCAAGGCAGCTGGAGTGATTAGTGTGGGCGAGGGAGTAGGAATGCCAGAGGCTTGTCTCATGTCTCAGAACACCAGGATCTGGCTAGAGCAGTTGGCACAACTGAGATGAGGAAGAGGGGCCACAAAATAAGCAGAGATAAACAGGGTGGACAGCAGAGACAGACCAGAGAAGCAGGACAAGATGCAGAGTGAGAGACTGAATGCCACGTGGAGAAATGGGCGGTGGTGGAGGGAGGCATCAGAAGCTCCCGGGGAAGCAGACCTTCTCTTTATCTCTTCTTAGACCCAGCCAGGTCTGAATGTCTCCCCACTGGGGCCCCTATCCCAAGGCTTCTCAACCTCAGCCCTATTGATGTTTGGGGCAGGATAATTCTTTGATGGGGTGTGTGTGTGGGGGGGTGCTGTCCTGTGCACTGTAGGATATTTAGTTGCTGCTAGACCCCTCTGCCTGCCAGATGCCACTATACCCTCTCCCCCCAAGTCGTCACAACCAAAAATGTCTCTTAGATATTGCCAAATGTTCCCTGGGGAAGGGTTGAATCATTATATTGTGTACCTGAAACTAACATTACACTGTATGTTAACTAACTGGAATTTGAGTAAAAACTTAGGGAAGAAAACCAACAAAACAGTGGAGGT
Source organism: Neomonachus schauinslandi (assembly GCF_002201575.2). Classification (NCBI taxonomy): domain Eukaryota; kingdom Metazoa; phylum Chordata; class Mammalia; order Carnivora; family Phocidae; genus Neomonachus; species Neomonachus schauinslandi. The sequence continues at coordinate 27,325,488 of NC_058406.1, forward strand.
GCCTGGTCTCTTGATCTCATCTCAGGTCCTGATCTCAGTGAGTTCAAGCCCCGTTTTGGGCTCCGTGCTGGGCGTGGAGCCTACTTAGAATTAAAAAAAAAAAAAAGTTCCCTGGGGAGGAATTGCCCCAACTGACAATCTTCCCTGCTCCCAAGTAGATCTCTGTGTGCTTGCAACTCCTGGTTTCTGGCTGGTTCTCCCATCAGCCTTTGTGCCCCCCCTTCCCCCCGAACAGGGCTTCAACTGTCTGCCTGGGGGCCAGGGAAACCGGGAGGGTTGCTGAGACTAAAGCAGCAGTGAAAAGAGTCCCTGCCCTCGTGGCATTCCTGGTGCTATTCCATCGGGAAGGCACCACAGGAGCGTCTTAGGGTGCGCGAGAGGGTGCTTTGTGAGTGGGTGTGCGCGCTTGTCTCTACAGGAGGAGGGAGAAACGAGCCCCCAGGTACACCTGGACTAGGTATTTGTAGCAAGTATGCATGTTATCCACAATGCTCAGATGTAAGACGTGTCACATTTATTTATTTCTCTATATCCCATTATCTGCTCCAAATCCCATCCCTGCCCTCGAGGCAGCCAGGCTGGCGGGAAATTCAATCATAGTCATTCATATTTGGGGAATCCTCTACCCAGTGGTGTGCTGGTAAATGTTTACAAACGGTTGAGGGTGGGTGGTGCTAGGAAGAGACTTAATTTGTAACATTTGCCAGTCGCCGTGGTATAAATCCCGCCGGCCGCGGCGGGCCACGGACTGCAAGCTGCCAGCATGACGTCACCAGAGGAGATGCTGTGAAGAGGTGCAGCTGTGCAGCATGATGCCACGTTAAAACCGTCCAGACGTGAATAACCCCAGGGCGCGGGTGATAGCGGGCCGCACTGAAACGATTAGGAAGTGATGCACTTCGAATGCTATTACCTTTTATTTTTTTATTTTTTAAAGATTTTATTTATTTATTTGACAGAGAGAGGCAGAGTGAGAGAGGGAACGCAAGCAGGGGAAGTGGGAGAGGGAGAAGCAGGCTCCCCGATGAGCAGGGAGCCCGATTCGGGGCTTGATCCCAGGACCCTGGGATCATGACCTGAGCGGAAGGCAGACGCTTAACGACTGAGCCACCCAGGTGCTCTGTTATTACCATTTAATACATTTTATTTAACTGCAACTTTATATAATTTAATTTTTGATAATGTCCCCACCCCTCCTAAGCACTATGTATAATTCCTGAGGGTGTGTCCAGTCCAGAACATTCAGGGGAGGACTTAATCAGAAATTAATTTCGCTCTATCCTCATGAATCTGTTTGGCGTTGCCCCAGTGGTCTTTTGCTGTGACTCCCAAGCCACCACACTCAGCACAAGCACACCCATCCCTTCCCCAGAAACACGGGCTCTGCAGGCCCATCAGAGGTCCTGGGAGATCTGAGTGGGAGTGCTGCAAAGTCTTACTCAAGGAAAGACAGCTGTGTCAGCAAAGACGCCCAGACCCCGGTTCACTTTCCCAGGCTTGGGAAACCTCTTCCCAGCTCCTCTAATGGGCCACTTCTGCCCCTCCCGAGCCTGGGAGCCCTGTGCTCTGGAATAACCCAGATCCCTGTCTCCTAGAGCCCGGGCTTTGGTAAACAAAAGCCCTGGCTGAGGGATGTCTTGTGGTGCCTGGCAACCTCTGCTTTTGGCCTGGCAACCCCAAAGCTTTTAACAGCCTGGGTCCCCACCCCCAGGCAAAAAGGAGGAAATCTACCCACAGCACGGAGACCAAAATGCAAATCACAACCTCTGCAGCGTAGTCAGACCACTGTGCTGGCAACAACCAGCTGAGGCACCAACCAAGCAAAGGGAGAGATTCTAGCTAGACTTCAAGAAAGACCTCCGAACCTGCCTGGAGACTGTGAGGGTAAGTAGTGTCCTCTCCAGGTTGTCCCAGCAACCACTCCAAGCTGACCTTGTCGTCCATGCTCACGTAACATCTTCTGATAGCTCCCTATCAACTGAAGATGAAGTCACATTAATAGCTGAGTGCCTGGACCTTGTAAGATAGGAGTTGTCCTATTTATAGACAAGAAAACTGAGGCTCAGAGAGGTTAAGTCACTTACCTAAAGGCACACAGCTAAATGAGTAGTTGAGGCTGGAATATGACCTCAGATCTGACTCCAAAGCCTGTGTTCTTTGCACTGTGTGACCCCATCTCTCATCCCCATCTGACCCTAATATACCTCTGCAGTATCCCCCAACTGCAGGAGGTCCACCACCTCCCCATAACAGGGACTGGGGAAAAGAGGTCGAGCACGAATTCATTGATAAGTTGCCAAATAAAAACCTTGTGTTAGTTACTGCTGACCAGACCGTAGGATATTTAATTAATTAATTTTTAAAGATTATTTATTAATTATTTGAGAGAGAGAGAGAGCGTGAAGGGGGGCAGGGGCAGAGGGAGAGAGAGAATCTCAAACAGACTTCTCACTGAGTGCAGAGCCTGATGCTGGCCTCGATCTCACAACCCTGAGATCACGAGCTGAGCCAAAATCAAGAGTCGGATGCTCAACTGACTGAGCCAGCCAAGCGCCCCTATTTATTTATTTACTTTAAAAAATATTTATTTATTTTTAAATATTTTATTTATTTATTTGTCAGAGAAAGAGAGCACAGGCAGCAGGAACGGCAGGCAGAGGGAGAAGCAGGCTCCCTGATGTGGGACTCAATCCCAGGACTCTGGGTTCATGACCTGAGTCGAAGGCAGACGCTTAACGGACTGAGCCACCCAAACGTCCCTAAAAATATTTATTTATTTAAATGATCTCTACACCCACGTGGGGCTCAAACTCATGCCCATGTGCTCTTCTGACTGAGCCAGCCAGGAGCCCCAAGACCATAGAATACTTTAAGGGTCAGTGTCACTGAACTTTTGTCTAAGCAAGATAAAGGATTTCTCAGCTTCGGCACTATTGATATTTTGGACAGGATTATTCTTTGTTGGGAGGGGCTGTCCTGTAGGCTATAGGATGTTTAGCAGCATCCCTGGCCTCTCCCCACCAGATGTGGGACGGTAACACACCCCCCTGCCCCCATCCCAGGTTGTGACAACCAAAAGTGTCTCCAGACATTGCCAAATGTTCTTTGGGGGAGAAAAACAGCTCCCAGGTGAGAACCACTGGGCTAGACAAAGATAAAAAAGCAAATGCCTTAAAGAAGCAGGTCTTAGTAGTAAATAAAATGTGCCAGTGAAGAATACCCACCCCACCCCAACCCCGCTCCATTTCCCGTTCTGAAGTAACTCAGTGTTAATAGATCAGTGAGGTCCAGGCCTCTGCTTTGGATGTGAGAGTGGGCAGGGGCAGTGGCTTTTAAGGCCTGAATTCCTGTCTGGAGCAGGGCCTGTGGCGATTCTCTGAGGACTGACTCTGACTTTCCTGGGAATAACTCGCTCTGCCAGGACCCAACACCATCAAATCAGAGTCCAAGAGGGGTCAGTGCTATTACATTTATTGCCACCCCAAAGGGGGACGCCCCAACTGCAAGAGGAGCTTGCTTGGAGCAAGGGTGGGAAAAGAGGGGTGACTAATGGTTAGTGCCATATCCTACTTTTCCATGGGACCTAGTCTCTGAGCCTCTTTTCCTACTGTCAGCGTCTGGTTTTCAGTGCTCAGTCTCAATTGATCTGCCCACAAGAGCGGACTGAGGAGAACCGAAGTGAAGCCCTGCCCTCTGGTTTACCCAGAGGGTGTGTGTAGATGTGTGGGGAGGTGTCCCCCAGAACAGTTCTTCCAAGCCCCCTTGAGGGGGCACACTATTCCCTTGAATGAACTTTCACGTCTCTGCATCTTCATACTTCTCTTGCAATGCCCCAGGTATCCTTCAAGAACCAGCTCAAATGTCTCCTCTTTGGGAAGCCTTCCTTGCCCCTCCGAGGCTGTTGGTGAAACTGAAGACCCCTGAGGGCAAGGATTATATTGTGTCTCATCTGTATATTTTGTATCCCTTCTTATCTCATAAATGGAACAGGAATTCAATCAAGACCTGAGTCTATTTTATTTATATGGAGAACTTCTGTGGCAGTCTCTGTGCGAGGGGAATACCGAAGACACAGGACACAATACGCAGTTCAGATCAACGAGAAGAATGAATGAACAGAAGCTGGTACCAATGCTAGTGTTTGGGGTTTGAGGGTGATACAACCCCTCCACCATGTTCAGACCGATGGAGAGGTGTTCACACAGGCCTGTTGAGGCCGTAGGATGGAGGGCCAAATCAGCTTTATTGCTAGTTGCTCGTATTTGGACGTAGCTCAAAAACCTTCCCCTCCAATGTCTGGACCTTGGGAAGAACCACTCAAGGGAGACTCTGGGTCAGCAGAAGACATACCATGATCGTGGGATCAGAGAGGTGGATCTCTGGACTTGCTTCCAGAAATCTGACTTGAGCCCTGGCCTGTGTTCACCACATAAAGGACGGAAGTAGGAGGGTCTGAAAAGGGAGGGGAGCCCAGGTTTTATTTGCCTGTTGAAGCTTCTCTCATTTTCAACCATCCCATAAAATATGCCTTCTCCTCAGAGGAAGAGCAAGTGATTGAGAAGGGGAATGGTGAGGAGGTAGAGATAGGAGTTCTCTGTGGTCTCTCTTATAAGGGAGATTCGTGAAGTCTCCACCATCATGACCTAATCACCTCCCAAAGACCTCACTTCCGGATACTAGCACATTGGGGATTAGGTTTCAACGTATGAGTTGGGGGGGCACATTCAGTCTGTAGCAGCAGGTATGAAGGCCCCACCCCCAAACAACTGAATCAGAATCTCTGGGAGACGGGGCCTAGACTTGGACATTAAAAAACAAACAAAAACAAAACAAAAACCCTGGGTGGTTTAATGTCAACGAGGTGGAAAATCTCTGCTTTATAGAAGTGTAAGCCTTGGAAACAGGAGGATGGGGGCCTTTGTTAGTGGTTCTCAAACTTGTCTGCATGTTGGAATCAGCTGTGGAAACTTCAAAACTCATGATGCCTGTGTCCCACTTCCAAAGATTGTGTTTACTTGGTCTGGGATGTGGTCTGGGTGTTGGAGTTTTTTTTTTTTAATATTTTATTTATTCATTTGAGACACAGATACAGAGAGAGAGAGAGAGAGAGAGAGAGAGAGCATGAGCAGGGAAAGAGGCAGAGGGAGAGGGAGAAGCAGCCTCCCCGCTGAGCCAGGAGCCCGACATGGGGCTCAATCCCAGGACCATGTGACCTGAGCTGAAGGCAGACGCTTAACCATCTGAGCCACCCAGGCACCCTGGAATTTTTAAAATATCCTGAGATGGGGGCGCCTGGGTGGCTTAGTAGGTTAAGTGGCTGCCTTTGGCCTAGGTCATGATTCCAGGGTCCTGGGATCGAGCTCTGCATCGGGCTCCCTGCTGAGTGGGGAGCCTGCTTCTCCCTCTCCCTCTACCTGCCGCTCCCCCTGCTTGTACTCTCTCTCTCTAAAAAAAAAAAAAAAATCTTAAAAAAAAAAAAATCCTGAAATGATTCCAATGTGCAGACAAGTTTGGGAACCACTGGACTAGAATATTCCCTGATGGTAGATGTTAGCCAATTGGCTTAAGACTAACCATCTGCTTAAGCTCAGCCATGAAGATCTTCCTTTTGCCAATGATCAACGGGAAAACAAGCAACTGTTATCCTGAGCACAATGTTTGGTTCAGTTCTTCTGCGAAGCAGAGGTGGAGGTGAAGGCATTTTGGTTGGTCTGAACAATAGCAAAGGTAACTGCTCCTCTGTTCCCCAGGTGGCCCTTCAAGCTTAGAGGGTCACACACTGGTGCTGCTCTCTTCTGCTTTCCCTTCCCACCTTCCTTCCTGCTCTGAAAGCCTCTTGTGTACAGAAGTTAGTTCCAATAGCTTCTCTCGGTTAGTCACGACTCCAGCTTAGAACCCAACTCAAACAAATTCATTTATTGGCTCAGGCATGGAAAAGTCCAGAGGTGCTAACTTCAGGTATGGCTGAATTCAAGGGCGCAACTGGTCTCGTCAGTTCCAACTGGAAGATGTCTTTCTCAGCTCATGGCTCTGCTTTCCAACTGTGTTGGCTTCCTTATCAGGAAGGCTCTCTCCAAAGGGTGGTGAAAATGACCATTCACAAGTCCGGCTGCCCCTCTTCTGGTCACGTAATCCCAGAAAAAAGAGGGCTCTTTTTTCAGTGTTCCAGCATAGGTCTCAGGCTGATGTTAATTCCCTCTGCTAGCCTGGTCTGAGCCACCTGCCAATCACTGTGGCCAAAGGAATGAAATGTGCCGATCAGCCAGAATCACCTGCTCATCCTGGAGCCAGAGTGGGGGTGGAAAGGCTTCTCAAAGGATTATCACAGTGCTATTCCCAGAGGAGGAGGAATGGAAGGATGCTGGGCGGGCAGAGCAACAGACGGTCACTCTATTTGCTCCCTGGTTAGTGGAGGAATGAGGTGTAGAGAAATCACAACATTGTAAGACAGAATCTGACAAATGCAGAGTAGGTGTTGGGATACTCCTGATGGAGGGGGACTCGGAATTGATGAGGCAGGCTTTTGATAGCTGGGGCCATTGAGGAAGAAGGGCATGAACTGGCACAAGGAGGCAGGAAGCCCAGAGAATGGTCAAGACAAGCACACATGTCTAGGACATTGTGTATGAAAGCTGAGGACGTGGAGGCCAGGTAGTGGAAGACCTTGAGCTTGCCCTTCATCCCAATGGCAATGGAGAGCCTTTGAAGTGGAAGGGGAAGCTGGAGAGATAGTAGGAGGTTAGACCACGTGGGGACTTGTAGACCACATCAAAGATTTAGGGTTTGATCTTGAGAGCACTGAAGCCAGAGAACAACATGACCAGAGTTGGGCTTGAGAGACGGCACTCTGACTACCTTTTGGAGCAGGGCCTGGATGGAAAGAGGCAGGAGGCAGGGATGCTGGGGAAGAGCTTTCTCTCTCTCTCTCTTTTTTAAAGATTTTATTTATTTATTTGACAGAGTGAGAGAGCAGAGGGAACAGCAGGGGGAACAGCAGAGGGAGAGGGAGAAGCAGGCTCCCTGCTGAGCAGGGAGCCCGATGTGGCACTCCATCCTAGGATCCCTGGATCATGACCTGAGCCACAGGCAGATGCTTAACCGACTGAACCACCCAGGCACCCTATAAAAAAATAAAATCTTTAAAAAACAAAAAGTCCACACACATTTACTGCTGCTAGTTCTTTGCCTAGACAGCTGCCGGGTTCTAGGAGGACAAAGAACAAGCGCATGGTTGCCTTCCAGGAGATGGCTCTCTGCAGGAGACACAGGCATGTAATGGATTCCAATACACTGTGATGAGTGTGGGCAGACTTGTACAAGCCGAGTGGGAGGGAGGCGGTAATAGCACGTCCATCCACACAGCTGCTCAAGCCGGAAACGGAGGCTTGACTCCTCCCTCCCTCTCTCATCCAGTCGATCATCAAGATCAGTAGATCTGATCTCCTAAATATCTTTTGAGCATCTTTTGAATCTGCCTCCTTTTTCTTCATCCCCACTGAAAACACATTGGATCAAGATACTGTGTCTACTCATTTGAACTACAGTATATCTTCCTAACTGGTCTCTCTACTTTCATTATGGTTTGCCCTAATCCATTCTCACACTGTGCCAGAATAATCCTTTACAAAAGGAAATCTGAATTCCTCCCCGGCTTATCGATCTTTCAATGGCTTCCCATTGCTCTCAGAGTAAAATCCAGTAACCTCAACCTGGACTGTCAGACCCAGCAGGATCTGGCTGGTTAGGACCTCACCAGGCTCATTGTGCTTTAGGAACTAAAGAGTCAATGGCAGCCTTAACATTATTTAGGATGTGCCAAGTTCCTTCGGGTCACAGGGATTTCCCATGTGTTGTTGCTTCTGCCTGCCATATATTTCCCTAGTTCTTGGCCTGATTGACAACAAGTTTATGGGTCACTTCCTCAGTGAAGCCTCCTTTGACTTCCTAGCGTAGGTCAGAATCTTTAGATTCCATGGTAAGAGTCAGCAAACTTTTTCTTTAAAGGACAGATAGGAAATATTTTAGGCTTTGCAGGTCACAGAATGTCACAGCTACTCAATTCTTTTTTTTAAGATTATTTTATTTATTTATTTATTTATTTATTTAACTTATTTGAGAGAGAGAGCCTGAGCTAGTGCATGAGTGGGGTGGGGAGAGGCAGAGGGGTGGGCAGAGGCAGAGGGCCGAGTAGACTCCCCGCTGAGCTGGGAGCCCGACGCAGGGCTCCATCCCAGGACCCAAAGATCACACCCTGAGTGGAAGTCAGATGCTCAACTGACTGAGCCACCTATGCACCTCACTTATTTATTCTAGAGAGAGAGGGAGAGAGGGAGAGTGTGCGCACACACAGGCATGCACAGGGGAGGGACAGAGGGAGAGGGAGAGAAGCAGACTCCTAGCTGAGCGCTAAGCCCACGAGGGGCTCTATCCCACAACCTTCAGATCATGACCTGAGCAGAAACCAAGAGTGGGACTCTTAACTGACTGAACCACCCAGGTGCCCATCCCACAGCTCAGTTGTGTGTCATAGCAACCATAGATGAATTTATGAATGCTGAACTTTGAATTTCATATATACTTTTCATATGTCATGAAATATTAATCTTCTTTTGATTTTTTTTCCAACCATTTAAAAATATAAAAACAGTTCCTAGCTTCTGGCCATACAAAACCAGGAGGAGGGCCAGGATTGGCTTGTAGGCTATAGTTTACCAACCCCTGTTGTATGTCATCATAGCATGTAACACATACTTTTCTGTGTTGCACTTACCACACTGGTAATTAATCATGCATGTAATAGAGTTATTACTTTTTTGCAATAGACTTAAAAATTTTTAAAGATTTTATTTATTTGACAGAGACACAGCGAGAGAGGGAACCCAAGCAGGGGGAGTGGGAGAGGCAGAAGCAGGTCTCCCGCTGAGCAGGGAGCCTGATGAGGGGCTCAATCCCAGGACCCCGGGATCAGGACCTGAGCCGAAGGCAGACGCTCAACGACTGAGCCATCCAGGCGCCCCAAGACTTAAAAATTTTTAGTAAGATTTTATTTTTATTTGAGACAGAGACAGAGAGAGCGCACACAGTGGGGGTGGGGTGGGGAGGGGCAAAGGGAGAGGGAGAAGCAGACTCCCCACTGAGCACGAAGTCCAACTTGGGACTCTATCCCAGGATCCTGAGATCATGACCTGAGGCGGATGCTTAACCTACTGAGCCACCCAGGCTTCCTTAAAAAATTTTTTTAAATTAAGAATCTTTATGTCCAACGTGGGACTTGAACTCACAACCTTGAGCCCAGGAGTCACACGCTCTATCAACTGAGCCAGCAAGTCACTCCAGCAATAGATTTCTTAATGTTGTCTCTCCAGTTAGAAGTGAGCTCTGTGAAGGCACAGACCACATTTGTTTTGCTTACCATTTTCCTCCTGAGCTTCTAGCACAAGGCCCGGCCCATAGTAAACGCTCAATAAATGAACGTAGTGATAAGATTTTCTTTCTTTCTTTTTTTTTTTTTTAAAGATTTTATTTATTTATTTGACAGAGAGAGAGAGAGAGCAGGAACACAAGCGGGGGAGTGGGAGAGGGAAAAGTAGGCTTCCTGCTGAGCGGGGAGCCCACTGTGGGACTTGACCCTAGGACCCTGGGATCATGACCTGAGCCGAAGGCAGATACTTAACGACTGAGCCACCCAGGAGCCCGTGATAAGATTTTCTTGAGAGGAGCTCAAAGCTTAGTGGAGAATACAGACATATCAACAATTAACTACGCAATTAGGTAATGTTGTATTGGAGGGAAAAAGAGTTCAGATTTCAGCAGGATTAGTTTGAGATACCAGTGGAAAATCAGGGTATGGCAACTCCTAACCATCTGGAACAATCTGAGTTGATGTCAAGATGTTATTAACGGAGTAAAATGCACAGAAGAGATGGAGAAACTATCTGAGTATGCCAGATCACTCAAGGAGCGAGGTCACTCAGGGAGAGAGGTCACTCAGGGAGAAAGACTGAATGAGAAGAGAGGGAGGAAGCTGGAACTGTGGGGTAGGTTTTGGGCCAAACAAGGGGTGGAGGTGGGTGGGAGAGAGGTAAGAAGAGATCCAGCATAGAGTATCTCAGAAACCAAGAGGAGTGACTATATATTTTTGTATCCCTCTAGTTTACTATTGTGTTCCTAGTATATTGCACTGGGCGTGGCATACAGCCCTCAGAAAAGCTGTGAATTAAAAATTAAGTTGAGGGGCACCTGGGTGGATCAGTTGGTTAAGCGTCACACTCTTGATCTCAGCTCAGGTCTTGATCTCAGGGTCATGAGTTCCCAAGCCCCAGGTTGTGGAGCCTACTTAAAAAAAAAGAAAGGAAGGAAGAAAATTAAGTTGATTCAGAACCTTACAAGAAGCACTGCAGGGCATACAGGGAAGTGCTCAAAGAAGGAAGAAAAAGTAAGTAGCCTGGAAGGAATGCCACTGAGTTCAGTAAGGGTGAGGGCTGATGTGGCATGATCTGAGACTTGAGCCTGGTGAGCTTTTCTTGCAGGAAGAGCAGATTTCTTCAATATTTATTCGTATTTACTTTTTTTACTTTGCCCTGGGGATGCAGAAATCCACCCAAACCGATCTCTGTTCTCAAAGAGCTCGCAGTCTGGTGGGGAAGACAAACAGAGGCCCTAATAATTACAGAATAAGGTGCAAAAGTACTGTGGGAGTAGACATTGGGGAAGCTAGTAAACTTGGAAGGCTTCATAGAAGAGGTGACATTTGAGCTCAGTCTTAAAGGTTGGAGTTCATTAGGGCAGTAATTCCAAAAGAAACTAGCTTGTGCAAAACCCTGATGAATGCAGTGGTTCTCGAACTTGTAGTTGCATGAGAATCACTGGAGAAGTGTTTATAATGTAGATTCCAAGCCTATACTTCCCGGGAAACTTCTGGCTTAATAGGTGAGTGGCATCCATTTTAACAAGCTTCACAGGACTACACTTTCAGAAAATCTTTCTGTGCTCCCATGGTCATGGGCGGGGGAGGGGGGAGGTGGCGGGAGATGAGGCGGGTCAGAGCTTGACCCATCGGGCTCCTGGGTCTCCGAAAGAGGTCACGCTATCGCAATAAAAACAACTCCATTTTGAGTTGCGCTTTCAGAGTACAAGCCGCTTTCATGTGCTTTACTTCGTCGGACTCTCGCAACAACTCTTTGGGATAGAAATTACGAGTGTCATACCATAGGGGAGGAAACCGAGGCTCACAGAGGGGAGACGTTTTGCTCAAGGTCACAAAGCGAGAAGTGGCAGGGCAAAGGCTGAAAGCCAGGAGCCCCGATTCCCAGCTCAGAGACTTTGCGACAACGGAGGAAAGCTGCCAGTGGGTGGGGCTCAGGCCCTCCCTCCAGGCTGGTTCCAAAATGGTGGGGGTAGTGGCGTCAGCAACGCCCCCGCCCCTTCCGTCCACCTCCCTCCTTCTTCCCTAGGCCACCCAGGCGGGGGGAGGGGATGGAAAGGAGCAACCCACGTGACTGCCGACAATCTGGCGCGTGACGCGAAGCGGCGGGCCCAACGCTCGCCTTGCTTTGTGGGAAACGTAGTTCAGCCGACCATCAAGTTGGCAAAGAGAGACGGGGCTAGCACTACATTTCCCAGGAGTCAGCGGGGCGACGCCGCCGCTGCCGCCGTCCGAGAGCGGGGACGCGGGGCGCGCTGTCGGGCGGGGGCGAGGTTCGGGCCGGTTGTGCCGTTGCGAGGCTGCAGCTGCGATCGCTGCGGTGGGCCCAGGTGAGTGAGGGCCTCTGATGGGGATTAGAGCAGTTCCACCGGCTCCAGTCGTTTTGTCTCTTATCTTTCCTCCGCGGCGGCTGGGTCAGGGTCCCCGGCAGGCCCGGCGCCGAGCTGCTCCCCCGCGCCTACCCCTAGGCCTCCTCTGAGCGGGCTCCGCTCTCTCCGGCTCCTCCCCCTCCCCGCCCTTCAGGGCTTCCCCTCGCTCAGGCCTAGCTCCCGACGCTCTGGTCCGCCTTTTCTCCCGAGCAGCTCCTACCCTTTCCCCCCCCTCCTTGCAAGCTTCGAGGAAGAGGCCTCAACCTCTTCCATTTCTCTCTTTAGTCGTAGGAACCCCATTATTTGGATTTTTCTTTTTCCCGGAACTCTCTGAGTGCTAACCCCCCTCCCCCCAGTCTCCATTGGCCTGGTTCTGTCTTCTCTTAGGGCGCATGTGGCTGGCACTCAGTAAATGTTAGTCCTTCTTTTCTGCCTTGCGGCCAGAGGAGGCATAGTCCAAATTTATCTGCTCCGGGAACATTTGTGCGCCCACTTTTATTTCAGTCTCTTGGGTTGGAGGTAAGGCCGACTTGCATTCCAGTGGTAATCGGCGTGTGTTCTGCTTGTAGGAGGCAATTTTCTTTGCCTCCTTTAGCACCTCAGCAACTTTTTATCAGCTTTTCTCATTGCCTCTCTAAGTCTTAGGGGTGGAGCATGGCGGCAGAAGCTGGCGAGTAGCGCTGGTGCCCAGAAGTTCGAAGCCATCAGGGGTACTAGGGGGTTTACGGGGAGGTTGTTAATTGGATTGAGGGAGAAGCCAGAGTGTGGTAGAGCCTGGCGGGCGAGAGCCAATGAAGCTTCTGGTGGCAGCATAACAGATGGATCCTGCAGCCAGCTTGCCTGGGTTCAAATTTTGGCTCTGTTAGCTTTTGATTTTAGGTCAAGGGGCTTCGCTTCCAGGTGTCTCGGTTTCCTTATCTGCAAAATAGCGGTAAGTAACAACGGCTACTTTATAGAGTGATTGTGAAGATTAAATGAGATTAAATTGAAAACCGCTTAGCTCATTACCTGACATGTATTAAACGACATCATTATCAATCATCGTTTATAGGATTTCCAGATGGTGGGCCCAGAGTGGAAAGGCAGGTATCACACCAGCATTTTCCTTTCTTTTCAGATGGCCCTCCCTTTTTTTTGTTTGTGGAAATATTGTCTGTTCGGTTATCTGGACAGCTTGATGTGTGTATCATTAAGTAGAAGCCTGTTAAAGAGTCAGCAGCGGTTCCTGCCATGAACCAACTTGTGGAGCAAATCGGGCTTAGTTTGCTCTTTGCTGGGAATTACGTTTTGTGAACTAGTGCACACACTAGCAATATCGAAAACAAGCTTATTCCGCAGCCACTTAGGCTTGATTGTACCTTGTAAAAGGTGAATTGAAGTTTTCAGAAGAAGTCGTTTAACTGAAAATCTTTTATGTCTAATACAGGCTTTTCGCATTGTTCTTTAACCCTTTTGGCACCAGTGGCAGGTCTCCGGTTTTGGAGACTGACGTTTTTAGTCTGCAGATGTACGAGTCCCATTTTAGTGGTGGTGCTGATAGTAGTAATAGTAGCCCACAGTAGTTCTTTAGCATATTTCATTACCATTAACACCACATACAGGCGCTTTTTGAATTTGGTTTAGCCAGTGAAATTATGGTTTACAAACCTGTTTTGTCCTGAGAAATTACAAGGAGGAAGCTTGGAATATTGCTGAGGTTAGCGCCGAGGTGGGGAGAGATGAGGCTGATGGAGAGAGAGCAGAAGACCTATGACTATTACTTATTTCGATTGGATGGTCTTAATCACTAAGAATCTTAAGATGCTAGTCTGTTTCTCTTGGGCACAATGACATCCTGAATTGAAGGCAGCGTGGTTAACGCTGTTCTCTCAAATATTAGATTTTGTTGGATTGCTTCACATACTCATTTTGTAAACATCTAAGATTGAGTCAGTTCAGTATTTGGCTGATTGATTCAACAAATAGTGCCTGAGAACGTACCATCTACTGGCTCCTATGCTAGGCTGTGGGAGTACAGGGGCTTGTGAGACAGCAGGGGTCTCGCTTTTGGAGAACTTCCAGTAGAGTGGGGGAAGACACAACAGGTAAGCCAATAAATGACAAATTGAGAAAAGTGATGTGGAGATATCAAGTAGGGACTGTAGTAGACACTAACAAGGGAGACCTCAGGGTGGTCAGAGTTCTTTTGGGCGCGAGTGAGGAGACAGTTTGGAGGAGGGAGGATTCCGTGTGGAGGGAACAGCAAGTGCCGAAACTTGAAGATGGGGAGAATTTAGTGTGCTTTCAGCACTGAAAAGAGGCCCGAAGTAGCTGACACAGCGAGGAGAGTGGTTACAGAACAGATGGACAGGTAAGGTTGTTTGGGGAAGCCGTTGAAGCCTTCCAGTTGATATTTTAAAATCAGTTTTGCAGAGGTATGGAAGGTGGGGGGCGGGGGATATCATTATATCATTTAAGAGGCTGCTGTACTGGTCCGGGCTGGACATGGTAGTTACCTGAAGTAGGGGGATGGAATGGAGATGTATTGGTGGGAAGAAGCGGGGGGGTTGGAGATGACGTAGGTTTAATATTCTTTGGAGCAGGCCATTCTTAATCTTTGGTCCATGGACTGTGGGGAACCCAGGAACTAAAATTTTTGTGAGGGAGTGCTTTTTCTCAAAGGTTTGATACCTTCCATCTTACTCATTAGTTTCAAAATTTAAGAATACTGCTCTAGAGCCTGGAATGCAGGTTTATAACCCATAAAAAAGTAGTTGCCCATAGCTTATCAGGAGAGTCGAGTCATGGGTACCCTTCTAAAAGATTGCTTCCTTCGTCCTTTTTATTTATTTTTAAGTAATCTCTACACCCCACATGGGGCTCAAACTCAGAACCCCAAAATCGAGTCGCCCCGAGAACTGAGCCAGCCAGGCACCGCATTTCTTAGTCTTTCATGGGAACTTTTTTAAAGATCAAGGTTAAATGTTGTGCCATAGATCATCTTTTAGTTTCTTTTTGTCTGCAAGTTATGGGCTGATGCACATACTGAGGAAGGTAAACATTAGTGAGCTCAGTTTCATGAAAATCCATTTCTTTTTTTTTTTTTTTTTAAGATTTTATTTGTTTATTTGACCGAGAGGGAACACAAGCAGGGGGAGTGGAAGAGGGAGAAGTAGGCTTCCCGCTGAGCAGGGAGCCCCATACGGGGCTCGATCCCAGGATCCTGGGATCATGACCTGAGCTGAAGGCAGACGCTTAACGACTGAGCCACCCAGGCGCCCCGAAAATCCATTTTCTAATGTTTTCTTTCACTGGAAGAAACAGTTCTTATTTTAAGTGGTACAAATGGAGCACTTTAGGGTATGAAGAGCAAGATCATTTTCTTCTCGCTTTCCTTCAGCAGTTAGGGGTTTCAGATGTATATTCATATTTTTTGAGTATATTTTTACATGACAGTGTGTTATTGGATGTATAGGGTGTACTTTGTACACCAGAGTTAGAGCTGTACCACTGCAAAAACCATGTATTTTTGTTTTTACCGCAGAGGTTGGAAACTGAAGGCTTATGGACTGAATCCAATCTCCAGATGTTTTTTGATTGGCTCACATAGACTTATAAATTTGAATTCGTTGTCAACATAAAAAAACAAGGAGATTTTATGTAAAAATTTGGATTCAGGCTGCTTTTGAAAAATCAGTTCTGGCAGCCATGGAACTGTGTTTCTGCTTCATAGCAGCCATCTTTTGTAGTTGGTCATGTCCTCTCTAGTTTGTTGGAGACCTTGCTACAGCCTGACATGTATCCTTGATGTGGTGTGAAGTGTCACTTGATATTATTTTACACCTTATATTACGTGTCTGTTTGTAGGCCCTTTAATTTGGTCTCCCTGTTCTAGATATATGATACAGGTCTCTAATGCCTCCACTTAAGTCTTTTCTGTCTTAATGTTCTATCACCATTAAAAATTGTTTTGTCTTGTTGCCTTATTTTTTGCGGGCCAACGAGGGAGGTAAGTCCAAAACATTGAATTATTTTGTTTCCAAACTCAAGAAACCCAAGGGCTTTTAGAAAGCTTAAAGGCATTGACCTGACCCCGGCCCATGCCTTTTAGCTGGCATGGGTGCAGTGTCCTCGTTTTTTGTTCTGCCTGATTTGCTTTTTAGCATCTAGAATATCGTAACTGCATAGCTGGGCTTGTTTCAGAACATAGAAGGCCAAGGAAAGAGAAATTATGAATGTTTAATTAGAAGACTTTTGGCTCCTTAGGCATAAGGACCAAAGTTGTTCTTCTGTGTGTGTGTGTGTGTTTAATATGCCTTTTTTTTTTTTTGAGGGATAATAACATTTTTTTTAAAGATTTTCCTTATTTATTTGAGAGAGACAGATAGCTAGAGAGAGCAGCAGGCAGAGGGAGAGGGAGAAGCAGACTCCCGCTGAGCAAGGAGTTAGACGCGGGGCCCCATCCCAGGACTGTGGGATCATGACCCGAATGGAAGGCAGATGCTGAACCACCTGAGCCACCCCGGTGCCCCAATAACTCAGTTTTTTCCTTCTATTTTGATAATAAGGGCAGGATAAATAAAGAATTGCTAGAGGACATCAGAGAGGTGAGACTGCTTTCTAAAGTTACCCAGATTTCTTCACTCTAGGGCTCCATTACATCAGGGCTTCCCAGAAGATGGTCTTTCTTAGTCTTTCATGGTCACATTTGTCAAATTCATTTGATTTTTCTAAATGTCAGTTGATATTATTTTACGCCTTATATTACATGTCTGTTTGTAGGCCCTTTAATTTGGTCTCCCTGTTCTAGATATATGATACAGGTCTCTAATGCCTCCACTTAAGTCTTTATAATAATGGCAGAGGACATCAGAGAGGTGAGACTGCTTTCTAAAGTTACCCAGATTTCTTCACTCTAGGGCTCCATTACATCAGGGCTTCCCAGAAGATGGTCTTTCTTAGTCTTTCATGGTCAAATTTGTCAAATTCATTTGATTTTTCTGAATGTCACTTGATATTATTTTACAATAGTATCTGTCTAAAGGATGTGTCCTGCAGTCTTGACTAATAGCTTTGGCTATCAGACTATGGGCTATCAGAAAAAAACTTTAGAAATGGAGGAGATTGAGGCACCTGGGTGGCTCATTCGTTAAGCGTCTGCCTTCAGCTCGGGTCATGATCTCAGGGTCCTGGGATCGAGCCCTGCATTGGGCTCCCTGCTCGGCGGGAAGCCTGCTTCTCTCTCTTCCACTCCCCCTGCTTGTGTTCCTGCTCCCACTATCTCTCTCTCTGTCAAGCAAATAAATAAGATCTTTAAAAAAATAAAAATTAAAAAAAATGGAGATTAAGGAAGTTGGTCAGATGCCAGAGTGGGGTTGCCCACTAGAAAAAATGGGATAAATTTTTAAAGATAAATTCTTGTTTCAGATACAATAAAGTGATGTTTTATGTAGTCTTAAATTTTTTTTAAAGATTTTTTTATTCTTATGTTAATCCCCATACATTACATCATTAGTTTTAGATGTAGTGTTCCATGATTCATTGTTTGTGCATAACACCCAGTGCTCAATACAGAATGTGCCCTCCTCAATACCCATCACCAGGCTAACCCATCCTCCCACCCACCTCCCCTCTAGAATCCTCAGTTTGTTTTTCAGAGTCCATCGTCTCTCATGGTTCATCAAGATTTTTTTTTAATTTATTCATTTGAGACACAGAGATACAGAGAGAGAGAGAAAGCATGAGCAGGGAGAGAGGCAGAGGGAGAGGGAGAAGCAGGCTCCTCGCTGAGCCAGGAGCCCGATGTGGGGCTTGATCCCAGGACCCTGGGACCATGACCCGAGCCGAAGGCAGACGCTTAACCATCTGAGCCACCCAGGTGCCCCTAGTCTTAAATTTTTTTAAAGATTTTATTTATTCGAGAGTGAGAGAGCAAGAGAAAGAGTATGAGTGGGGGGAGGGGTGGAGGGAGAGGGAGAAACAGACTCCCTGCTGAGCAGGGAGCCCAACATGGGGCTTGATCCCAGGACCCTGGGATCATGACCTGAGCTGAAGGCAGACGCCCAACCAACTGAGCCATCTGCGCATCCCTTGAACAACACCTTTCTTGACACCCTATCTATAGGTATTCCTCTCATCAACCCCTCCCCCCCGCACATTATTACTCTGGGACATTATTTTTTTTTTTGTTTTTTAAGATTTTATTTATTTGAGAGAGAGAGAGTGCTCCCAGAGGGAGGAGCAGAGGGAGGGGGGCAAGCAGACTCTGTGCTGAATGCGGAGCCCGACGTGGGGCTCAACCTCACGCAGGACCCTGAGATCATGACCTGAGCCGAAATCAAGAGTTGGAGGCTCAACTGACTGAGCCACCGAGGGGCCCCTGTGGGACATTATTTTAATCCACTGCGTCTTCACCTCTTTAGAGAGTAAAGCAGGGATTTGTTGATTCATTGCTGAGTCCCCACACCTACTGTGTTCTATGTCACATAGAAGGGGCTTAGTAAATACTGAAAGAAAGGATGAATTAATACGGGAAGAGATATGCTGAATGGTTGGCTGTCTCTGGAAGTGCTCCCGCTATAAGTCCTCATTTACTCAGATTCTGTTAAGCTACCAGTTGAAAATGATTTGTATGGTGGTACATGAGGAGATTGCAGAGGGGCAGAAAGGTACTTTCTGGAGTGATAGGAATATTCCACATATATATATTTTGAAGTTCAGCACGGGGCTTGAACTCAACGACCCTGAGATCAAGACCTGAGGTGAGATCAAGAGTCGGATCCTTAATCGACTGAGCCACCCGAGGTTCCCCTGAAATATTCCATATTTTGGTTGGAGTAGTGTTTCACAGTATATTTTGTCGAAACTGACCAAACTGTTCTTACAATGTGTACATCTTTTGTAAGTGAATTATGAAGTTGATTTATAAAAATTTGTTGTCAAAAGTCATTCTCTAAAGACATAATATAAAACTAAGATAACTGTATAAGTAGGTTGTGATGATAATTGTTTTTCTTGAATTTTTAGTAAGTTTAGCCAAGTATGGATTAGATAGGAGATTTTATTTTTTTAAAGATTTTATTTATTTATTTGAGACAGAGAGAATGAGAGAGACAGAGAGCACATGAGAGGGGGGAGGGTCAGAGGGAGAAGCAGGCTCCCCGCCGAGCAGGGAGCCCCATGCGGGACTCGATCCCGGGACTCCAGGATCATGACCTGAGCCGAAGGCAGTCGCTTAACCAACTGAGCCACCCAGGCGCCCGATAGACAGGAGATTTTAAAATACCATTTGGAGTAAGGAGGGTGCCTCGGGATCTATTGAGGGAAGAGACTGAGCTGGCAGGACTCTGAGCAGCCTACTCCCATTTCAGTCAGAGCAGTTCTGTAGTGATAATTTTTTACTTAGGGGTTCTGCTTAACATTTCATTTTTATTTATTTAAAGATTTTTCTTTAGAGAAATTTATGTATTTTATTTATTTATTTTTTTAAAGATTTTATTTATTTATTTGACAGAGACACAGCGAGAGAGGGAACACAAGCAGGGGGAGTGGGAGAGGGAGAAGCAGGCTTCCCGTGGAGCAGGGAGCCCGATGCGGGGCTCGATCCCAGGACCCTGGGATTATGACCTGAGCTGAAGACAGACACGTAACCAGCTGAGCCACCCAGGCGCCCCTAAAGTATTTTATTTTTTATTTTTTATTTTTAAAGATTTTATTTATTTATTTGACAGAGAGAGACACAGCGAGAGAGGGAACGCAAGCAGGGGGAGTGGGAGAGGGAGAAGCAGGCCTCCCGCGGAGCAGGGAGCCCGATGCGGGGCTCGATCCCAGGACCCTGGGATCATGACCCGAGCCGAAGGCAGACCTTAACCATTTGAGCCACCCAGGCGCCCCAATTTTTGTCATTCTTATGATTATGAAATATTTCATTGTAGTTTTAGATGGCGTTTCTCTGATAGTGAAGATTAATCTTTTCATATGTGTATTAGCTGTATAGGTTTCCTCTTTCTTGAATTGCCTGTTCATCCCCTTACCCTACTTTATTTGTAGCATTTATCATTTGACATACAATATATGGTTACTTGTTTCTGTGTGTTGCCTCACCATGAGGTCAGAGACTTTTTCCCTTTGTCATTGTGTATCTCTAGTGCTTAGGACAGTGCCTGGCATATGGTAGGTGTTCAGTAAATATTTAATGAGGTGATTTTTTTTTTTATCTAAACAATTGAATTTCTTAGTATTTTTTTTTTTTATTTGAGACAGAATGAGAGAGCCAGAGAGCACATGAGAGGGGGGAGGGTGAGAGGGAGAAGCAGGCTCCCTGCCGAGCAGGGAGACCGATGCGGGACTCGATCCCGGGACTCCAGGATCATGACCTGAGCCGAAGGCAGTCGCTTAACCAACTGAGCCACCCAGGCGCCCCCTTAGTATTTTTATTTGTAGAAGTTTATATATAGTCTAGAGTTTGGATTTTAATCCTTTGATTATATGTTTTGCAAATATGTTCTCGTAGTATGTGGGTCCATTTTGATTTTCTTTTTTTTTTTTTTAATTTAAATTCAGTTAGCCAGCATATAGTAACATCATTAGTTTCAGATGTAGTGTTCAAGAATCCATCAGTTGCTTATAATCCTTTTGATTTTCTTTTTTTTTTTAAAAAGATATTTTGGGGCGCCTGGGTGGCTCAGTCGTTAAGCGTCTGCCTTCGGCTCAGGTCATGATCCCGGGGTCCTGGGATCGAGCCCCGCATCGGGCTCCCTGCTCAGCCGGAAGCCTGCTTTCTCTCTCTCTTACTCCCCCTGCTTGTGTTCCCTCTCTCGCTGTCTCTCTCTCTGTCAAATATATAAGTAAAATCTTAAAAAAAAAAAATAATAAAGATTTTATTTATATATTTGACAGAGAGAAAACATAAGCTCAAGCAGGGGGAGCAGCAGGCAGAGGAACAGGAAGAAGCAGGCTCCCCGCTGAGCAAGAAGACCGATGTGGGGCTCTATCCCAGGACCCTGGGATCATGACCTGAGCTGAAGGCACATGCTTATCTGACTGAGCCACCCAGGCACCCCTCGTTTTGATTTTCTAAAACAGACATTTATAAATCTCTACCTTTATGGTTTATAATTAGAATATTTTGTAATCCTTTTTCTTAAATTCATTTAGATTCCTATATTTTCTTCTTTTTTATAAAAATGTTTTTTAGAGAGTGTGAGTGTGTGGAGGGGGTGCAGAGGGAGAAGGAGAAAGCAGACTTCCTGCAGAGCAGAGCCCGAAGCCGGGGTTGATTTTATGACCCTGAGATCATGACCTGAGCCAAAATCAAGGGTCAGACGCTTAACTGACTGAGCCACCCAGGCACCCCCCCGTATTTTCTTCTAAAAGTTTCAAAGCTTTTCACATTTAATGTTTGTTACTTTTTAAAAATTTTATTTATTTTCAGTCCACTTAGAGTTTATTTTGTCTGTGATGAGAGGTAGGGATCTAATTTTACTTTTTCCATGTGATTGGTTTTAGTGTGGTTTTTTTTTTTTTTTTTTTTTTTTAAAGATTTTATCGTTAAGTAATCTCTGCACCCAGTACGGAGCTTGAACTCATAACCCTGAGATCAAGGGTCACGTGCTCCACTGACTGAGCCAGCCAGGCACCCCTTGTTTTAGTATTTCTTAATATTTTGAATCTCGGGGTGCCCGGGTGGCTCAGTCGGTTAAGCGGCTACCTTCAGCTCAGGTCATGATCCCAGGGTCCTGGGATCAAGCCCTGCATCAGGCTCCCTGCTCAGTGGGAAGCCTGCTTCTCCCTCTCCCATTCCCCCTGCTTGTGTTCCCTCTTTCGCTCGCTCTCTGTCAAATAAATAAATAAAATCTTTAAAAAAAAATATTTTGAGTCTCAAGTCCTGATTTGTTTTTTGGGTTGTGTATAGTGGCCTTTATACTTTTTTGCCAGGGCTTAAATCTTCTTAACTTTATGCATGAGAAATTGGAAGAATATTAATGTAATCTAAAACCAAATTTCCAAGAAATAAAAGGCAGGATTGCTAAATTAGGGATGGCATGAGTCATAAATCTTTTATGGGAAAAACTCCATTTACAAGAATCAATTTGACACGGGCGCCTGGGTGGCTCAATTGGTTAAGCGTCCAACTTGATTTCGCTCAGGTCATGATGTCAGGGTTGTGAGATCGAGCCCTGTGTCACACTTTGGGCTCCCCACTCAGCGGGGAGCCTCAAGGAGATTTTTCCCTCTCCTCCTGCCCCTCCCTTGCGTGCACTCTATCAAATAAATCTTTTAAAAAAATCAGTTTGACAGATGATATAATTCTCTTAGTAATTATACCAGTTTTTATAGCAGCGTGTTTTCCTAGTTAAACTTAAGAATAATAGGACTGATTCTGGTGAGCTGTTAAATTACCTATAAATGCTTTGGAATGAGATGCATTTTGTGAGGAACCTTCTGCTTAGGGGAATGGGTCAGTGGCCTTGGGAATTGGTATTTTGCAGGAAGAAAAAGCTTGAGCTTCCCTAAATGGTGTTTATAAATTGCTGTTGGGTTAATATTGACTACAAATTTATTTTCTATAATTAGAACCAGAGAATATGGACATTTTGGGATAGGTTTCCAAAATTGTTGGTAAGATTTTTTCTAATAGTTTAGTTGAAAATAAGTTAATTTGGTGGTATTCTAAGTAGTAGTTACTGACTTTCATGTCAAACCTAGTAACTACTCCTGATTTGTAATTTAAAAAAGGAAAAACAAGAAAAAAATCTCCAAAGGTGATTGTTTTAATGGATTTTCAGCATATGATAGATCTTCTTGTTTATGATATTCTGTCATGAAATTTGGTCTCTTTTCTGTTGCTTGTTTACAAATGAAAGCAAATGTGATTCATCTAAAAGTTGGCTGTCTTTGCCTAATGCTCTGGTTTAAATGGGTTGTTAATTAAATTCCTATTTTGGATGAAATTTTTTTAATAAAGCTAAGCAGTTGTGGAAGATAGATTGAATGTACCATCTACTTTTCCAACTCTAAAATTAGTAGTTTTTTGTTTACTGAAATTTCATTTCAGATAGGCCTTTAGTGAATTAGAATTTTTTTTTAAAGATTTATTTGAGAGAGAGAGCTTGAGAGGGGGGAGGATCAGAGGGAGAAGCATCCCCGCTGAGCAGGGAGCCTGATGAGGGACTCGATCCTGGGACTCCAGGATCATGACCTGAGCCAAAGGCAGTCGCTTAACCAACTGAGCCACCCAGGCGCGCCAAATTAGATTTATTCTTACTCAGCATCCCCTGTGGCTTCCAGTAGAGCATATTTTAGGATGATTTAGGAATGTTTAAGACTGATTTCATAAAGCATATTAAAGAAATTTTTTCCTTAGATAGCAAGTGAAATGGAAGAAAAGTGAGGAATCAGAGCCAATTGGATGAAGTTTGTGGCTTAGGGTTCTTTAGCAGGTAAATGATAGCATCATGACATGAAAGAATTGGGACATTGATGGCCAAGGGCCGTTAGGTCTAGTTTTAGGTCACCTTCTTAGGTAAAACCTTTCCTTTTTCTGGGCTCAGTTTCCCTTCTG
The DNA here is from genome assembly GCF_002201575.2 of Neomonachus schauinslandi. Classification (NCBI taxonomy): domain Eukaryota; kingdom Metazoa; phylum Chordata; class Mammalia; order Carnivora; family Phocidae; genus Neomonachus; species Neomonachus schauinslandi. The sequence continues at coordinate 27,348,823 of NC_058406.1, forward strand.
TAAACCTAGGGTTATGCTAGATACGATTTCTAGGAGTGTTTCCGTTCTTACTGCTCTGTGACTCCTCTAATTCTAGTCCTATTTGTCCAAAACAGAGAGCCCTCTGGGTAGTGTTTTTGCTGGTAGATTAGAGTGGATTGTGGTCTCTTAATCACAGGGCTCTCTGCTCTTTGAGTAAAGCCAGCTGTAGACTGCCTTGAGGCTGACACACCCTATACAGGGCCTGATGGTAGCAAATTTTTCTCTATTCTAGCACTTCAAGTCACAATTATTTTTTCAAATGACAATTTCAGTGAGTTTTGTTTTTTTTTTTAAGATTTTATTTATTTATTTGACAGAGAAAGACAACAGCGAGAGAGGGAGCACAAACGGGGAGTGGGAGAGGGAGAAGCAGACTCCCTGCTGAGCAGGGAGCCCGATGCGGGACTCGATCCAGGGACTCCAGGATCATGACCTGAGCCGAAGGCAGTCGCTTAACCAACTGAGCCACCCAGGCGCCCAATTTCAGTGAGATTTAGAAATAGATCCATAAACATTATAAGTGTGGGCTGGTTGGAAGTTGTATTAACCAGGTTCTCAGCATAATGATATCAGAATAATGATAATATATACTGAGCAGAGATTAACTCCTGTGTTGTATTATAAGCACCTGGAAGAATACAGTTTCTGATTCATCTTTGTGCTTTCCATGGTACCCAGTGAAGGAAATTGAGAATGATTTATTTTTTTTAATTATTTTTATTTTTTTTTAAGGTTTTATTTATTTGAGAGAGAAAGTGAGAGCGAGCAAGCACGAGGTGGGGAGGGTCAAAGGGAGAAGCAGAGTCCCCGCTGAGCAGGGAGCCCCATGTGGGACTCGATCCTGGGACTCCAGGATCATGACCTGAGCTGAAGGCAGTCGCTTAACCAACTGAGCCACCCAGGTGCCCTAAAATTGTTATTTTTAAGTAATCTCTACACCCATTGTGGAGCTTGAACTCACAACCCCGAGATCAAGAGTTGTATGCTCCACCGACTGAGCCAACTAGGTGCTCCAAGAATTATTTATTACTGCTATTTGAGTGCTTGTTATATTACTAGGAACTGTACTAAAATTTAGATGTTTTCCTCGTTTAAATATTATAGCAGCTTATGAGGTAGTGTTACTCCTCTCATTTATAGATCAGGAAACTTAGGCTTAGAAAAGGAATGTTTTAAACTAATTTTTATAAAGTGACTCCAGAGCCTATAATTTTTCTTGCCTCAATATGCTGCCTAGCAAAGACGTTATTCATAGTGTGCTCAGTGAGTGTTAACTGGGTGAAATAAAAATGTTTAAAAAAAGTTTAAGTACATTGTTTTGATCTTTATGATAGTATTTTTAGAGGAGGGGATTAGCTGGTCTTGATAGGCCAACTGAATATCTTAATAGGACATCCTCAAGGCACAGTAATATGTGCTTGGAGGTTGTGTTCCAAAATTAAAAATTAAATAAGGGAAGGAGATTGGAAGTTGGGCATAAGGCGGGTAGAAATTAGGAAGAACTCTTCATTGTCACTCTTGTACCATTTGACATTTTTATTATGTGTGTACTACTAAAAAGAAAACTAGGTAAGAAGAATTAAACACTTGGCTCAGGCAGATAAAAGCTTAGTTAATATTTCAAGTTCCATGATTCTGTGCATGTTTTCCCCTTTTTTAAACCTGTACATACGTGACAAACGTGGATGAACCTTGAAGACATTATGCTAGGTTAACATAAACTACATAAAAGACAAATCTTGTAGTCCACTTACCGTGAGATACCTAGAGCAGTCAAATTCATAGGGTAGAGTGGTGGTTGTGGGTGGGGGGTGGTTACTGTTTTATGGGTACACAGTTTTAGTTGGGAAGATGGAAAAGTTCTGGACATGGCTGGTGGTGATGGTTGTGTAACAGTGTGAATGTACTTAATGCCACGGAACTGAACGATACACTCATAAATAGTTAAAATGGTCAGTTTTGTTTATTTTTCCATAGTAAAAAAATACATAGCTGATACTCATTTGTTTGTCATTCAACAGACATATACCTAGACACTGGGGATACAAAAAGGAATTTGATTTGGTACTTGCCCTGAAATAGCCATTTAATCTAGTAATATTACACTAAGATTACATACTAGTGATTTTCAAGGAAATAGAGGGTTAAGTTTGTAGGAAATTGTAGCTTGTAAAAGTTCTGCAGCGTGATAAAAAGGTGATAAATTCTGGGAAAGTAAACGATTTCCTGGCAGTCTTACCTGCTGGTTGATCCAGAGGATTCAGATGAGAATGTTATTTTGCCCCAAGGTACTTGTGCATAGCCCGAAAGCATGATTTTAAAAATTACCAATCTGGGTAGAAACTGTCAGGTGCATGGATGGCATATTGATCCCTCTCTCTCTTTTGTAAATTGAGAACCTGGGCACAGAATAGTGGTGTCATTTAAGCGTCAGACTCATTCAGCCTGGAATCAAGTTTAGGCTTGGGTTTGTTGCCAGAGTGTACAGCTTCTTTAAGAGGTTCTCAAGCTGTAGGAGTGTCTTACATTCTGAGTCTACCATAGAGACAAATTCTGAATTCTCAGGAGAAAGATAGTAATTGTTTAATGACCATGTGATTACCCGTATTAGCTGGTGGAAGTCTTGTCTTTTAACTCTGTGATTTTGACATTGGCCTGATTAATATTTATTGAGTGCTAAATATGTGCTAGTAAGTATTGTTTCAGGTACTTCACATACTTATTAACTCATTCAATTTTAATAACAGCTCTGTGTAGTGGGAATCAGTTTTACAGATGAGACAGTGGGATTTATTTTATTTTTTTATTAAGATTTTTTTTTTTTTTTTTAAATTTGACAGAGGGAGACACAGCGAGAGAGGGAACACAAGCAGGGGGACTGGGAGAGGGAGAAGCAGGCTTCCCGCTGAGCAGGGAGCCCGATGTGGGGCTCAATCCCAGGACCCTGGGATCATGACCTGAGCCGCAGGCAGACGCTTAACAACTGAGCCACCCAGGTGCCGCGACAGTGGAATTTAATAAAGTAACTTATCAGGTTTCAGAACTACTAGTTGGTGGTGCTGGGAATCAAAGGTAGTTTGCCTTTAGAGCCTGTGTTGTTTCGTACTACTTATTGGGCCAGTGCTTTGGAAATTGTTTTGGGATGATTGATTACTAATTTTGTCTTACTGTAATTTGTTGGATTAAAAAATGACAGTTTCTACCATTTGAGACCTACAGTTTTGAGAATTACTGCTCATTAAGGGTTTATTCTTATATAGCCATTTGCACTAAATGCCTTTGTTAAGCAAATGGTGTAGAACCAGAGCTGGCAGACCTTTTCTCTATAGGTCCAGATAATACTTTAGGCTTTGGGGGCCAAGAGGCAAAACTGAGGATATTATATAGGTACTTAAATAACAAAAAAGAAAATGTATTAAAAAAAATTTTTTTTATTTTTATCTTTTTAAGTAATCTCCACACCCAGTGTGGGGCTTGAACTCACTACCCTGAGATTAAGGGTCACATGCTCTACTGATTGAGCCAGCCAGGCGGCCCAACAAAACAAATATTTTATTGGCAGAATTCAAACTGTAATAGTTGAATACAGTTTTTGTAAGGCAGGTGTGTTACAAGAGTGGAATTCACTTTGGGAGATAACATTTCATATCACTGGGGTTCAGAGTTAGCTTTACCTATCAGAATGGATGGCAAGTGTTCATCTGTTAATGCTGAAATCTGTAGTGAGATTGCACATTTGTCATCTTTGAAAATGTCTTTACACAGACAGGTACTGCCAAATATTAATATTAATCCATGAGCATATGATTTTTTTGAGCATATGGTTTATTTGAGTACATTCATCACTTGGAAGGCATTTATAGAATTCTGTTAGATTCATTTCTTGATATTTGCCTTTTTGGGTACCATTACACTGCAGAGTAATCGTTTCCAATGGAAGATTAGATGGAAGTTTTGTGTTTTTTTTTTTTTTTAGATTTTATTTTTAAGTAATCTCCACACCCAATGTGGGGCTCAAACTCACAACCCCAAGATCAAGAGCCACACACTGACCTGACTGAGCCAGCCAGCCACTCCTAGATGGAAGCTTCTCAGTTGCACAGCTAGATGGATTTTGAAAGATGGAGATTTACTTTGCACTTCGATTAAGATTGGAAATATGCTGGAAGTGTAGTTTGAATTAAGAAAATAGGTCTTTAAAAGTTTTGTGTGAACAGAGATATCATTGTGTTAGCTTTGATAGTACAGGAAGTGAATAAAGTAACTTGACATTACCTGAGGTTCAAACAGGGTTTACTGTTGTTCAAGTTAATTTGCCATAATCTATATTTCCCATGAAAATACTATTTTTTAATAAAGATTTTATTTTTTTGACAGAGAGACACAGCAAGAGAGGGAACACAAGCTGGGATAGTGGGAGAGGGAGAAGCACGCTTCCCGCGGAGCAGGGAGCCCGATGTGGGGCTTGAACCCAGGACCCTGGGATCATGACCTGAGTCGAAGGCAGGCGCTTAACGACTGAGCCACCCAGGCGCCCCTCACCTTCTGTTTCTGACAAAAATTCACAGAAGTGACCATGGTTAAGTCTACAAAAGTGAATTGACAGTGAATGAGGGGGACTTTTGATAATACTGGCTCAACATGTGATTAAAAGTTCTTTGTAGAGTACCTGCTGATGAATAGTACAGTGAATAACCATATGTTTGAAACACCTTACATTTTCACAAGCCCTGTAAATTTGTCCAATTAAGTCCTTTCTTCTTTACGTATTTTTTACCACCACCATTTGCCACACATCTCAGCAGATTCAAGGTCAGGTTGTATTAGTGTTCTCTCACACATCTTTGAAAGATTCTCACCTATAGTTGTTCCATATAGACTATTCATAGAGGCTAACTCTTCAGTCACTTCAAAACCAGCATTGACTTCTGCAGTAAACAGCTACACACTGTCTATATTATCTGTTGAATCAAGAGGCAACAGTGGTGAAAATCATTCCCTTCCCCCCCCTTTTTAAAAAAATTTTATTGTTATGTTAATCCCCATACATTACATCATTAGTTTTAGATGTAGTGTTCCATGATTCATCGTTTGTGCATAACACCCAGTGCTCCATGCAGAATGCGCCCCCCTCAACACCCATCACCAGGCTAACCCATCCTCCCACCCCCCTCCCCTCTAGAACCCCCAGTCTGTTTTTCAGAGTCCACCGTCTCCCATGGTTCGTCTACCCCTCCGATTTCCCCCCCTTCACTCTTCCCCTCCTGCTATATTCTTCCCCTCCTGCTACATTCTTCTTCTTCTTCTTTTTTTTTTTTTCTTAACATATATTGCATTATTTGTTTCAGAGGTACAGATCTGAGATTCAACAGTCTTGAACAATTCACAGCGCTTACCAGAGCACATACCCTCCCCAGTGTCTATCACCCAGTCACCCCATCCCTCTCACCCCACCCCCCACTTCAGCAACCCTCAGTTTGTTTCCTGAGATTAAGAATTCCTCATATCAGTGAGGTCATATGATACATGTCTTTCTCTGTTTGACTTATTTCGCTTAGCATAATACCCTCCAGTTCCATCCACGTCGTTGCAAATGGCAAGATCTCATTCCTTTTGATGGCCGCATAATATTCCATTGTATATATATACCGCATCTTTATCCATTCATCTGTTGATGGACATCTTGGCTCTTTCCACAGTTTGGCTGTTGTGGACATTGCTGCTATCATTCCCTTCCCCTTTTAACAAATACTCAGTTGTTGAGCAGTTTCAGATTTACAGAAGATCTGAGAAAGTAGTACAGAGTGTTCCCATGTATACCTCATGCCCATTTCCCCTGTTAACAAATTAGTATGGTACATTGGTCCTAGCTAATGAACCAGTGTTGATGCATTCTTGTTAACTAAAGTCCTTACTTTATGCACATTTTCTTAATTTTTACCTAATTCCCCCTTTCTGTTCCTGGATCTTATCTAGGATATACATTTAGTAGTTATGTCTCCTTAGACTCCTCTTGGCTGTGACACCTTTTCAGACTTTTCCTATTTTTGGTGACTTTGACAGTTTTGAGGAGTGCTGGTTAGATACTTTGTAGAACGTCCCTCAGTTGAGATTTTTCTCATGGTTAGACTGGTGTTACGGATTTTAGTGAGAAAGACCACAGAAGTAAGGTATCATTTCCTTCACATCATATCAAGGAATACATGTTACCAACATGATTTGTTGTTGATGTTAATTTTGATCACCTGGCTAGGTTTCTCTGGTGTAAATTATTCCCTCCCCTCCATACTGTACTTTTTGGAAGGAAATCACGAGGCTCGCTCTACTCCACTTATGGAATGGAGAGCTATGTTCCACCTTCTGGAGGGTGGAATATATACATAAATTATTTGGAATTCTTTGGCATGGGAAATTGGTCTCTTCTCATCCATTATCAGTATAGATTCATAGATACTTTATACTTTGAGTTATCCATTACTTCATTTTGTTCAATTTTTTAAAAAAAATTTTGGCTCTTGAACTCTTTCAGTTGGACAGAAATGTCCTTTTGACATACTCCCTTCATTGTGGTGGTTTTTGTATGTTCGTTTGTTGCACTTTCTTCCTTCCTGGCACTGCAAGATATTCCAGGCTTGTCCCGTGTACTGCTGGCCTCAGCCCTAGAGTCAGTCATTTCTCCAAGGAGCTTTGGTTTCTTTTATTGGAGAATATTATTAGAAATCAAGGTGTGGGTGCTAGGTGTGCTTATTGCTACTGGAATGTTACTGTGTATAGGTCTTCTCAGCTGACAGAGCAAGGAAATAATATGTGTGTATACATACAGGAAATAGGTGTATAATAACACATTTTATATACATACAGAAATATCTGTAAATATTTCTGATGTATCTGTGTGTATCCATTTGTATCTGTATTAAGCTAAACGGGAGCTTACACTGGTATCTCCACTTCTAATCCAGTACCACCTGGATCATTCTAGCCTTTCTGTCTGTCTTGTTTGTGGCCTCCCACTCCCAGCAGTGAGAAATTTGGCTCACACCATCTGCCATCCATTTATTAATTCCAGTATACATATGTAATGGTTTCAGAATATGTTATCCCATACCCCCATGGGAAACAACTTCAACATCTAGAATACAGTGATTATATGCAGTTCCTTTTGCTGTTTTCCCTGTTTCACTCATTTCCATAGTTACTTAGGTCAACTCCTTTCCCCTCTACCTGCCTTATTTTTTTTTAGAGAGAGAGAGACAGCACAGTGCACAAGTTGGAGGGGCAAAGGGAGAGGGAGAGAGAATCTCAAGCAGACTCCCTTCTGAGCACAGATCCCCATGCAGGTTTGATGCGGGCTCGATCTCATGACCCTGAGAACACGACCTGAGCTGAGACCAAGAGTCCGATGCATCCGATGCTTACCTGACCACGCCACTCAGGCATCCCTGCCTTATTTTTTAATTGACTACTGTTGTTGCTCCCATTGTCCTCAACTTTTCCAGTTGAAAGGCTAATTTTTTTTTTTTTAAGGTTTTATTTATTTGACACAGAGAGACACAGCGACAGAGGGAACACAAGCAGGGGGACTGGGAGAGGGAGAAGCAGGCTCCCCGCCGAGCAGGGAGCCCGATGCGAGGCTTGATCCCAGGACCCTGGGATCATGACCTGAGCCGAAGGCAGATGCTTAACGACTGAGCCACCCAGGCGCCCCAAAAGGCTAATAGTCTTAAGATGATTTTCTCTGGACGCATTTCTTTGGCTGCCACAAACATGATTTAATCAACTCACTGTAAATAAATGGCTTTCCCTGTTTCACTAACAGATGAACCACTCAGAAACTTACTTTGGTTGTAGCTTCATTTGTATTTTTGTGAAGATTCTTTTAGGATGAGATACTGTTTTAAATTTCCTAATTTTCTAACAAATGGTGTTAGATACGAATATTGTGATAATGAATGCTTAGTTTGGTAATGTCGACATATATTGTATTCTTGGCACAGTTAGGTGTTTTTCATGATAGAATTTTTCCATCTAAATCATTAACAAAATAATCCACACTCCACACTGTCCCTTAAATGGGTAATGTTCAAAGTCTGCTTTTGTCTTGTTTTACCATATGGTGATATACTGGTGATTTAAAACTAATAAAATGACAGAATGCACGGTACTTGAACAACTAACTGAGCTGTAACCGCAGCACTGCGATCTGTAGCAGCACAAAGTGGTGAGACCACATGTGATCTCGTTTGCAGCTACTCCACTCTGCTGTTGTGTGAAAGCAGCTAGCTGCAAACGAAGGGACACGGCTGTGTTCCAGTAGAACTACTGATAGATGTTGAAGTTGGAATTTCATAGAATTCTCACACATCCTGAAATACTCCTGATTTTTTTCATCCATTTAAAAATGTAGGAACAGGGGCGCCTGGGTGGCTCAGTTGTTAAGCGTCTGCCTTTGGCTCAGGTCGTGATCCTGGGTTCCTGGGATTGAGCCCCACATTGGGCTCCCTGCTCAGCGGGAAGCCTGCTTCTCCCTCTCCCACTCCCCCTACTTGTGTTCCCTCTTTCGCTCTCTCTCCCTCTGTCAAATGAATAAATCTTTAAAAATAAATAAATAAATAAATAAATACAGCAGGGGCACCTGGGTGGCTCAGCCGGTTAGGCTTCTGCCTTCGGCTTGGGTCATGGTCCCAGGGTCCTGGGATCGAGCCCCGCATCGGGCTCCCTGCTCCAAAGGAAGCCTGCTTCTCCCTCTCCCACTCCCCCTGCTTGTGTTCCCTCTCTCACTGTGTCTCTCTGTCAAATAAATAAGTAAAATCTTTAAAAATAAATAAATAAATAAGCTCATGGGTGGTGAAAAAAGAAAAAATAGGTTGGGCTAGATTTGGCCTGTGTGCATCATTTGATGACCCCTGAATGTAGAAGGCCCCGTATTCACCACCCATATTGGAAGTATCTTTCTCTCCAAAGCCACTTTTAGTAATTTCACCAGCCTTGGATTCAGTCTCAGTTCCTGCTGATGCCACAGAAGGGGCTTAGAAGAAACATTGCACGGTTTTCTGTGATAAAACACTAAAGGTTTATTTGCCCAGCTGTCATAATCTCCTCAGTTCCTAGTAATTTTTTTTTTGACGGGAGGTAGCTAAGGTTAAATTTTGTTAGTTTTTTTTTTTTTTAAGGTTTGATTTATTTTTTTGACAGAGGGACAGCGAGAGAGGGAACACAAGTAGGGGGAGTGGGAGAGGGAGAAGTAGGCTTCCCGCCGAGCAGGGAGCCCGATGTGGGGCTCGATCCCAGTGGGATCATGACCTGAGCCGAAGGCCCCTGCTCAACTGACTAAGCCACCCAGGCGCCCCTCCTTTTATTTTTTTTAAAGATTTTATTTGAGAGCCAGAGAGTGCACGCTGGAGGAGGAGCAGAGGGAGGGGGACAATCAGACTGTGCTGAGTGCGGAGCCTGACTTGAGCTTGATCTCAGGACCCTAAGATCATGACTTGAGCAGAAACTGAGTCAGATGCTTAACTGACTGAACCACCCAGGCACCCCTAAATTTTATTTGGTGGATATTTTGGTTTAATGTGAATAGAAGACACTGCTCTTTTGTTGACTTCTATTGGTCTCTTGCTTTTGATGCTAGGAGCAAATTAGTCTTATACAAGCAAGTTATGCTTGGTGGTTTAAAGGACTAGCTTTGAACTCAGATTCATAGGAACAGGCAAGGTCATCCTTGTGTTTTCTTCATGTTCTTTATCTCAGTAACTAAGATTACTGTGGGTGCCTGAGGTGAGATGAGGAAAAAAAAAATCAAGTCTTTAACCATAGGGGTACAAATACTGTGGTCCTAGAATATTAGTGTTTACCTTCTGTTTGGATTTAGGAACTAAGTTGTTACTTAAGGTCTGGTAGTGTTTGGAACATGGGAGTATTCTGAGGTACACTCTGGTCTAAGCCACTCCTGTCCTTTACCTGGATTATTATAGGCAATATCTACTAATTTCTTCTGACCTTGTCCTATTGAAATCTGTTCTACATTCAGCAGCCAAAATGATCCTTCTAAAACATAATTCTGATCATGTTACTTTTCTACTGAAAACTTTCCATTGGCTGCCCACATTACCCAGAAGAAAACCAAAGTCCTTAAATGGCTTGTAAGGCCCTGTTTGTTCACCCATGTCTTTGTACCCCTATCTTCCCCCTAGAATATAAGCTCCGGGAATGAAGAGATACTTAAATTGTCAAACCACCATTGCCTAGAATAGTGCCTGGCAATGTGGTAGGTACTTAATAAATTTTTTGTTGAATAAGTGGACAAATTGTGTAGAGGGGAAAAGCTATATTGTTGGCAGTGCCATGGTATCTTGTTAATAATTTGGTATTTGACCAAGGGAAAAGTATGCTTGTGGACTGTCCAGATGACACAGGCAGGACAAGTTGGGGAGGGTGCATATAAAAATGGGTGGCAGGGATGACTGAGGGCTTTAGGTGTCTCCTTATTGTCACAGAATAACTGAGGGCTAGATCCTCAGATTTGCTTCTTCACCCATTGTTAACAATGGAAGATTGAAGATTTGTTGGGGTGATAAAATTCTTGCTGGTGTCCAAGAGGAGGTTACTTAATAGGAAAAAAACATGATGGGTGGCGCCTGGGTGGCTCAGTTGGTAAACGTCTGCCTTTGGCTCAGGTCATGATCCTAGCGTCCTGGGATCGAGCCCTACATCAGGCTCCCTGCTCTGTGGGAACACTGCTTCTCCCTTTCCAGCTCCCCCTGCTTGTGTTCCCTCTCTCGCTATGTCTCTCTCTGTCAAATAAATAAAATCTTAAAAAAAAAAACAAACAAAACATGATAGGGTAGTGAAATGGAAAGGTGTGTGTGTGTTTGCTAGCTATCTGGTTAGAATCTTAAGGATGGGTGTATTAGAATAGTCGTTTCTTTCATTCAGAGCATTGTAGAGTAAGCGGTTCTCAGTCCTGGAGACTTCCCTCCAGCTGACTGATGTGAGCCCCTGCGCCTCTGCAGTTAGAAACAAGGAGAAGTTTTGGCTGATGTAACCTAAGATATGTTCTAAGAATAAGTGGCAAGAATATATGGAAAAATATTTTGCAGGAAAGTTTTTGAAAGTGCTATATTACTATTTATCAGCTAAGTAGATGTGAACACTGTCATTAATTTGGTAAAGGGGCTGACTGAATACTCATGTTATCTGGATAAAATAGTCTTTTTTTAAAAAAATATTTTATTTATTTATTTGACAGAGAGACAGCGAGAAGAGGGAACACAAGCAGGGGGAGTGGAAGAGGGAGAAGCAGGCTTCCTGTGGAGCAGGGAGCCCGATGCGGGGCTAGATCCCAGGACCCTGGGATCATGACCTGAGCTGAAGGCAGACACTTCACTACTGAGCCACCCAGGCGCCCCTTGATAAAATAGTCTTGTTAGTTTTTTTTTTTTTTTTAAAGATTTTATTTATTCATTTGAGACACAGATACAGAGAGAGAGAAAGCATGAGCAGGGAGAGAGGCAGAGGCAGAGGGAGAAGCAGGCTCCTCGCTGAGCCAGAAGCCCGATGTGGGGCTCGATCCCAGGACCCTGGGATCATGACCTGAGCTGAAGGCAGACGCTTAACGACTGAGCCACCCAGGCGCCCCTAAGAGTAGGTTTTTATTGCCTCTTCCTAGTGTTAATTACCTGATTACCTTTGGTATAGGTCAAGATTTTATTGCTTGGGTTTTCAGTTTACTCAGCAAACATGTATCACTGTTTAGGTATACAGAGTTTGCAGTCCTTTGAGGGAAATTGACATTAATGGATATAATGAGATGAGCGTAAGGAGAGACATGTCTAGGGTAACACCAAGAGGCAGTACCGAACTCAGCCTTTGTGCACCAGGGACAGCTTGCTGGGGGAGGAGGTGTTTAGGCTGAGGGTTCACATGTACCAAGAGACCATAGCTTAAGCAAATATATTCCTTTCTTTTCCTGGCTGGGTAGGCAGGGTTCAGCTATGTGCAAACCACAGATTTCAGAGAAAGCTAAGGTGGGTATCTTTAATTGAGTGAATGCTGAATAAATAAGTGAAAAAAAGAGCAATATGGATGAATGGTAAGCTTTAATAAGCTAGGAGTAAGGACATTACATACTTGCTGATCTTGGAACTTTGTTTTCCTATTTGTTTTGGATAATACTACATAGCTTTGATGTATGGCTATGTTAGTAATGTTTAGATCTGAGAATATTTAACTGGATCAAAATCTGGGCTGGACTTTCTTGTGCTTTGAGGGATGAGGATGGGAAGTTGTTTTAATTTGAAATGTGTTAAATTCAGTTCGGCATACCTCAGTTACGTTTTTTTGTTTCAAGTATCTGATTCTTCTGAAGTAATTGTCCAGGTTAAATTATGGAATTCGTGCATTAGTCTTGCATAATGCAAACCGTAGCACCTGAAATATTGCCAGTGAGAGTATCAGGTTTTATTTTTTTTTTTTAAGATTTTATTTATTTATTTGAGACAGAGAGAATGAGAGAGACAGAGAGCACATGAGAGGGGGAGGGTCAGAGGGAGAAGCAGGCTCCCCGCCGAGCAGGGAGCCCGATGCGGGACTCGATCCAGGGACTCCAAGATCATGACCTGAGCCGAAGGCAGTCGCTTAACCAACTGAGCCACCCAGGCGCCCGAGAGTATCAGGTTTTAAGAGGAAGGTTTTAGTTGCAGTTCTGCAGCCTTACTGTATGTACGGGGTTGGATGGATAAAAACGTGTGTGAGACAGAAGACCCTCAGGCGAGTATGCTTTGAGAGAGAAGCCTGTGTCCACCTGGAGTAAAGTTAAGGGTTAAAGTAGAGTTTTTGCTTAGAGATTTCAAGCATCTGTATTTCACGATACAATCTGCAAGGTTTGGGTAGTTGTCTTATCCCTGCTTGTTTCCTCTCTTTCCAGAATTGTATCCTGACTTTGTAAATTGGAGAAGGCCGTGACACTGCCAGTGTTCTTTTGCGGGTAGTGTCTGTTTGGGATCCGGTGCAAGTTGAATCATTGTTCAAATAAGGTAAATGCATGGTGCTAAAAGGAACTAATAATAACTTCATTGGCTTATAAAACCAGCCTTATGTTAAGAGTTGCTTATCTAGAAGATTCCTTAATAGAAGTTCTGGGTTCTTATTAAGCAGTGTTTATTTTTCAGCTTAATAAACAAACAAGATGATAAAGTAGCTCTGCTCTCCTCTCTGATTCTATTGTAAGTTGTAGAATCAACAGTTAACCTTTTTTATTTTAACTAACTTAATAACATGTTTATCCATTAGGAAGTATTGAAAGATCATCCATAAACTTGACATATATATAATCATTGTTAATATTTTGGTGAATAGTCTCTTTTCATGCATGTGTTACTTGGATATGTGGTGTGTGTTTAATCAAAATCTGGGCTGGACTTTCTTGTCTCACCTGGTTCTTGTTAACATTCCCCATTTGCATTTTTAAGTGACTCATGGCATTTCATCATGGATGTGCCATGTAATTTAAAATTATCTAACTGGTTCTTTTTTGGTAGACATTTAGGCTCTTCTGCATTTTTTCCTGTCTGATAACTATGTGATAGACGTGAATACACTTATGTATACATTTGATTTTCACTCAGTATATTTTCTTAACTTTAAAAAGCATTTTATATATTGTATTTTTTTGTCTTAATACATGTGTAAAAATCCTTCCTAGTTTCTAGAAGCAATCATTGCCAACTCTACTGTTTCTTTTGCTATTGCTTCTACATAATAAGCTTATTTTGCTACTTAGTGATTTTCTGGTTTTTGGTATTTGTTAATTTCCCACCTTGGATGGTAGTGGTTTCTGGTAGAATTCCTGACCACCTCACACATTCACATTTATTGTCACTCTGTTATAATGTAATTTTGGTTAGAGCAGTATTCATTGTAGGAGGTTTATGGTTGAGTATAACTTACAGCCAAATCATTTTACATGCTATGGTTAATTTCCTGTTTTGCATATCTTTTTATTTTCTGTTGTTAGTATCTTTTGTTTGGTCTGTTTTGCTTAATTTCTATTTCTCATCAGTAATTAATCTTTAAACTCTACCCAGAAGTGTAAATCTTCCTCAATATTTTATTTTTTATTTTATTTATTTATTTTTAAAGATTTTATTTACTTGACAGAGATAGCGAGAGAAGGAACACAAGCATGGGGGAGCTGGAGAGGGAGAAGCAGGTTCCCTGCTGAGTAGGGAGCCCAGCCACCCAGGCTCCCCACTTCTCAATATTTTAAACATTTTAGCCATATTACAAGTTTTATCTTTCTGGAGATACCTTCTGATCTCCATTTTGGATGTTCTCTAGGTAGCTGCCCAGCTGTCATGCTTGCTTTCTCAACATCATCATCCTCATGACTTTTCCTATGTCTCTTGTGCTGGATCCCATTATCTTTTCCCCATATCCTTTCCTTCTTGATTGAATCTCTTGTTTTGGAAGAGTACCTTTCTCCATTGGCTTCTTGAGAAAAGGGTACACAGGTGGTAAATTGTTTATGTCTAAAAATGCCTTTATTCTACTTTCATGTTGATTTTTAGTTTGGCTGGGTATAGAAGTCTAGTTTGGACATAGTTTTCCTTCAGAATTTTGAAGATACTGCTCTATTGCCCTTTGGCTTTCACTGTTCATGAGATGTCAGTTACCTTTGACCTATGAAACTTTAGAACTTCTCTTTCCCAGCATTCTGAAATTTTATAATGATGTTTTTCGTGTGCCTCTTTTCATCTAATGTGCTGGTAACTTAATGGACTGAAAGTTAATGTCCCTCAGTTCTGGGAAATTTTCTGGAATTATGTCCTTGATTTTTCTCCCCTTTATTTTCTCTATTCTTTTTGTGGAATTGTTAATTGGATTTTGAATCTTTTGAACTGATCCTGTAAATTTATCTTTTTTTCTGTTGTTTCCATCTCTGTTTACTTTGTGGGAGATTTCTTTGATTGCATTTTTTTTTTTTTAAGATTTTATTTATTTATTTGACAGAGAGAGAGACAGCGAGAGAGGGAACACAAGCAGGAGGAGTGGGAGCGGGAGAAGCAGGCTTCCCGCTGAGCTGGGAGCCTGATGTGGGGCTCGATCCCAGGACTCTTAATGACTGAGCCACCCAGGCGCACCCCTTGATTGCATTTTCTAGACTGTTGTTTTTTTCCACTTACGTTCATACAATATTTATTTTTCATATTCATCAACTTTTTTTTTTTTAAGATTTTATTTATTTATTTGAGAGAGAGAGGGAGAGCACAGAGGAAAAGTTGAGAGGGAGAAGCAGACTCCTTGCTGAGCAGAGGGCCTGATGTGGGACTTGATCCTAGGACCCTGGGATCATGACCTGAGCTGAAAGCAGATGCTTAACCGACTGAGCCACCTAGGCACCCCATCAACTTTTTTAAGTAATCTCCACCCAGCATGGGGCTCGAACTCATGACTCCCAAGATCAAGAGTCACATGCTCTACTGACTGAGCCAGCCAGGTGCCCCCATGTTCATCAACATTTTTATTTACTCCATTCTTCATATAACTCTGAACAGCCACAGTCCCTATAAGAATATAGTTATGCTCTTCATATGTATGCAGAAACTTGTGCCTTCTATGGCTGCCAGGACAAACTGACAGTACTTAAGTTTTCTTCCAATTGCTGTAGATTACAAAGCCCTTCCTTCCCACCTCTCATGAAGGCTTTTCAATTTATTGACATCATGGATGATAAGATTTATTATTTATGTTATTGTGATAAGAACATTTAAGATGAGATCTGTCCTCTTAACAAATTTTTAAGTGTATATAATTGTTGACTATAGGTAGAGCATTGTACAACAGATCTCTAAAGCTTATTCGTCTTATTTAACTGAAACTTGATGCACTTGATTAATAACTGCCCATTTCTGCCTACTCCCAGCCCCGTGACAACCACCATTCCACTCTGAATCTATGAATCTGTGAGATTGATGCCTCATAGAAGTGGATCATGCAGTATTTGCCTTTTTGTGACTGGCTTATTTCACTTAGCATCAGATCTTCCAGGTTCATTAGTGTTGTTGCATGTTACAGAATTCTTTTTTTAAGGCTGAATAGTAGTCCATTTTATGTATATTCCACATTTTCTTTATCCATTCTTCTGTTGATGGACATTGAGGTTCTTTCCACATCTTGGCTATTGTGAATAGCGCTGCAGTGAACATGGGAGTTCTAGTATCTCTTTTGGATAAATACCCAGAAGTGGAATTGCTGGATATGTATTCTTATATTTTTAATTTTCAGGAGCTCCCTTTTGTTCTGTGAAGCAGAGAGGTGAAATAGTATACTATTTAAGATTGTGGATAGTTTCCTCGTGTGTAAAATGAGAGTAATAGTGTGTAAAAATAAAAAAATAGTGTATGTCTCATGGCAGTGTTGTAACTTAAGTGAATTAATTATGTGAAGCATTTGGAGAAGTGTCTGGTATTACTTTATTATTATTCTGTTCCTGTCCTTTTATGATGGATACAATATCTTTTATCTCTGAGAAAACTAATAAATAGGCTTACCCAGACCTATCAGATAGATACTAATATTTTCTTTTTCAGTGGTTTTTAAATATTTTTTTAATATATCAGGAATTTTATTTTTGTTTATGGTAAGAAGAAGGAATCTAACTTTTTGTGCCAAGTTGTTAATTGGTTGTCCTGACTACTGATTTATCCTTTTACCTAGTGATTTGAAAAGCCACCTTTGGGGGCGCCTGGGTGGCTCAGTTGGTTAAGTGTCTGACTCTTGGATTCAGCTCAGGTCATGATTTCATGGGTCGTCAGGCTCTGGGCTCAGCGGGGAGTCTGCTTGAAGATTCTCTCCCTCTGCTCCCCCCAAACCACATTCTCTCTCCTCTCTCAAATAAATAAATAAATTTTTTTTTTTTTTAAGATTTTACTTATTTATTTGAGAGACAGAGAGCAGGGAGTGAGGGGGCAGAGGGAGAAGCAGGCTCCCTGCTGAGCAGGGAGCCCAATGCGGGGCTCCATCCCAGGACCCTGGGATCATGACCTGAGCCGTAGGCAGATGCTTAAACCGACTGAGCCACTCAGGCACCCCTAAATAAATAAATCTTAATAAAAGAAAGAAAGAAAGGAAAAGCCACCTTTGTAAAGTGTGTCTTACAGGGTATGTTTCTTTTGGAGAAGGTAATATTTCTTTTTTTCTTCTTTAAAAATATTTATTTGTCAGAGAGAGAGGGTGAGAGTGAGCGTGCGTAGCATGAGCACAAGCAGAGGGAGCAGCAAGCAGAGGGAGAAACGGACTCCCCACTGAGCACGGAGCCGGATGCGGGACTCGATCCGAGGACTCTGGGATAATGACTGAGCCGAAGGCAGATGCTTAACCGACTGAGCCACCCAGGCGCCCCCCCGGGGGGGGTATTTCTAAACTTTATATTTTGTTCCATTTATTTCTCTAATCTTGTACTAATACTCAGTGTTTTTATTTTAGCCTTACTTCATCTTTTACTTAGTGATGCAAGCCTTTCTTTCCTCTCCACCCTCAGGAAACAAAATATAATTATATCCATACTTCATATTTTCATCCATAGAGAAATATGTCAGTTCTTCAAGAGACTTAAGTATTGGTAATTAGAAAATAAAATACTAGAAGGATATGTACGTAGGAAATCACTTGCATAATTTTTTAAATAAGCATACTGGATTTTAACCTCTTTTTTTTTTTTTTTTTTTTTAAGATTTTATTTGACAGAGAGAGAGAGAACACAAGCAGGGGGAGTGGGAGAGGGAGAAGCAGGCTCCCTGCAGAGCAGGGAGCCCGATGCGGGGCTCGATCCCAGGACCCTGGGATCATGACCTGAGCCGAAGGCAGACTCTTAACGACTGAGCCACCCAGGCACCCCTGGGTTTTAACCTCTTAAGATTCTTATCTTTGTCTTTCAGGGCTGCTTTTGATTTTTTTGCTTCAGTCAGCAGACGCTTGAGTCCTTGACTGTGCCTGCTGTATGTGCTGGGGATACCAGCAGTGAGCAAGACAGATAGGACTTATGTTCTTGGGGAGCTTACTTTTCTAGTTTGGGGAGGCAGATAAGATAATTTCAGTTTTTCCTAAGTGTTAGGAATGAAATAAGGCTACCAGATAACTGGGGTAGTGGGGAGCATTGAGGTTTCATTAGATAATACACTACAGGAAGTCCTTTCCAAGTAGCTGAGATTAGCAGGATGGGAAAGGAGCCAGCCATGCTTGGGACTGCAGAAGAGTGTATTTGGAGACAATGGCAAGTGGAAAGGTGCTGAGACCATAAATGCCCGCCTTGTTTGAGGAACAGAACGGCCATTGTGGCTCGGAGAGAGTGGTTTGAGATGGTGTTGGACAAGTAGGCAAGGGCCACATCACTTCGTATTTTGAAGCTGTGGCAAGCCAGATCTTTCCTATATAAACCTGATGAATTCAGCTTTGTTCCTTTATTAAGGAATA
The DNA here is from genome assembly GCF_002201575.2 of Neomonachus schauinslandi. NCBI lineage: Eukaryota > Metazoa > Chordata > Mammalia > Carnivora > Phocidae > Neomonachus > Neomonachus schauinslandi. The sequence continues at coordinate 27,367,312 of NC_058406.1, forward strand.
TATATAAGATGTTCTAGGAGATAAATAGATCTATTTCTTTTTATTTTATTTTACTTACATTTTTTTTTTTAAAGATTTTATTTGTCCGAGAGAGAGAAAGAGGCACAAGCAGGGGGAGTGGTAGGCAGAGGGAGAAGCAGGCTCCCCGCTGAGCAAGGAGCCCGATGGGGAACTCCATCCTAGGGGCCTGGGATCAGGAGCCTGATCCTTGGGTCAGGAAGCTGACCCAAGCCGAAGGCAGACAAGCGCTTAACTAATTGAGCCACCCAGGCGCCGATAGACTTTCTGTAGGTGGTTTATATGCTGTTCCTGAAGGAAAGCCCAGAGAGAGGAGCTGCATTGCTCACATATATCTGAACTAAGTTCTGGTTGGGTGTTTTGATATAACTGGAGTTGGGGTAGTTGTCTTGTCTTTAAATGTAGATAGTTTTGAATAGTGCCTTCTTCTTGGTTTCTATTGTAGACTCAGGATAGAATCCAACATGATAGCAGATCTTGAAATCATTTTTGGTTTCTTACGTAGAGTTGTGTGTTTAAGACATTTCTCTTTTTTTCCCCTCAATATATCTGGTGAAGTGCAGATATAAATGGAAAGCCATTAGGTGGTTAGATCAACAGGAAAATCTTAGTGGATAGAAACTATAAATTGTAAAAATAAAAGATGAATTTTTTTTTTTTTTAAGATTTTATTTATCTGAGAGAGAGAGACAGAGAGAGAGAGAACATGAGAGGGGGGAGGGTCGGGAGGGTCAGAGGGAGAAGCAGACTCCCCGCCGAGCAGGGAGCCCGATGCGGGACTCGATCCAGGGACTCGATCTAGGGACTCCAGGATCATGACCTGAGCCGAAGGCAGTCTCTTGACCAACTGAGCCACCCAGGCGCCCAAATAAAAGATGAATTTAAAAGTGACTAAATAGGGGCTCCTGGCTGGCTCAGTCAGTAGAGCGTGCCACTCTTGATCTTGGGGTTGTGAGTTTGAGTCCCATGTTGGGTGTAGAGATTACTTAAAAAAAAATGAATAAATAAAGGTGACCAAATAATAATTTTGGATCAGATTTAAAACTTGAGCATTCAAAAAGACAATTATCATTGTTGTCCTTTAGGACAGCACTGTCCAAGAGAAGTCCAGTCTGAGCCATATGTAATTTTGGATTTTCTAGCAGCCACATTACAAAAGAAAGCAAATGAGATTGGGGCGCCTGGGTGGCTCAGTCGTTAAGCGTCTGCCTTCGGCTCAGGTCATGATCCCAGGGTCCTGGGATCGAGCCTCGCATCGGGCTCCCTGCTCCGCGGGAAGCCTGCTTCTCCCTCTCCCACTCCCGCTGCTTGTGTTCCCTCTCTCGCTGTATCTCTCTCTGTCAAATAAATAAAATCTTAAAAAAAAAAAGGGGGGGGGCGCCTGGGTGGCTCAGTTGGTTAAGCGACTGCCTTTGGCTCAGGTCATGATCCTGGAGTCCTGGGATCGAGTCCCGCATCGGGCTCCCTGCTCGGCAGGGAGTCTGCTTCTCCCTCTGACCCTCCTCTCTCTCATTCTCTCTGTCTCAAATAAATAAATAAAATCTTTAAAAAAAAAAAAAAAGAAGAAAGCAAATGAGATTAATTTTAATGACATATTTTATGTAATATATCCAACATATTCTCATTTCAATGTGTAATTAATATAAAAAATAGTTTAGGGGCGCCTGGGTGGCTCAGTCAGTTGGGCCTCTGCCTTCGGCTTGGGTCGTGATCCCAGGGTCCTGGGATCGGGCCCCACATCAGGCTCCCTTGTTCGGCGGGAAGCCTGCTTCTCCTTCTCCCTCTCCCACTCCCCCTGCTTGTGTTCCCTCTCTCGCTGTTCTCTCTCTGTCAAATAAATCAATGGAATCTTTAAAAAAAAAAAAAAATAGTTTACATTTTGATTTTTGTACTAAGTCTCTGAAATCCTGTGTTTATTTTCTACCTATGGCTCATCTTGGTCCAGACCAGTAACATTTCAGGTGCTTGGTAGCCACTTGTCTATTGGACAGTGTAGTCTGAGGGCTCATGCATCTGAAGGAACAGAAAAATTAATATGATTTATGGGGCGCTTGGGTGGCTCAGGTCATGGTCCTAGGGTCCTGGGATCGAGTCCCGCATCGGGCTCCCTGCTCCTTGGGAGCCTGCTTCTCCCTCTGCCTCTCTCTCTCTCTGTCTCTCTTGAATAAATAAATAAAATCTTTAAAAAAAAAAAAAAAGAAAAATTAATATGATTTAGTTATTGAATGATAACACTCCCATCTTCCAAATATAATTTAAAGCAGTGAAAGAATAACATATAATGAAATAAACTTAAACATACACTTATTTTTTTTCCCTGTAAACTTTTATGTGATAGACTTGTTTGGAGAAGATGATTTGGTCCTAAAAAGATCAATGTCTATAAAAGATGTCAAACAATTTATTTCTTCTAATAGAGTTATAAAATAGAACTCTGTGTAAACAGAGGCTGTCTGTGCATCAGGGGTGGGGTGATAACTTGATGAAGGAAGATCACAGTCCTACTCCTTGGAATCTGCAAACATGTTCATGTGCCACTGGTTCTGAATTCCTTTCCAGGTTTCCTCAGTAAGAATCTTTGATAAATGGACTTCTTTTAAAACTCTAAAGGTGATTGCAGTACGCACCACTGGTTCAGCCCAAGGTATTAGTAATAATTTCGTTTTAAAAAATAGTTGAGTGCCATAGTTGGCTGTTTAGTTTTTAAATAGGTTTACTATAATGAGAGCCGGAAGGAGGCCATAGGTCATTAGTTAACGTAGGCTATAGTGTCTTTTTTTTTTTTTTTTTTTTTTAAAAGATTTTATTTATTTATTTGAGAGAGAGAATGAGATAGAGAGAGCATGAGGGGGGGAGGGTCAGAGGGAGAAGCAGGCTCCCCGCTGAGCAGGGAGCCCGATGCGGGACTCGATCCTGGGACTCCAGGATCATGACCTGAGCCGAAGGCAGACGCTTAACCAACTGAGCCACCCAGGCGCCCTATAGTGTCTTTATTAAGTTAGAAGAGCTGAGAATTCCTCTAAAAAATAAAAAGATACTCTCCAGTGGTAACACATACTCATTTAAAACTGGAACTAAAATTGCTGTTACCCACCCTAGGGATAGAGGAGAACAGCCTCTGGGGTGAATTGAAGATTATTTAAGCTGCTGACTATGCTATGCTGTTCATTCTGTTTCTCTAATGATGAGAGATTAATTGCATAGATGATCCTGAGCTTAGTAGACCCTGACTGAGTAAATTCTCAAGAGAAGATGCCGCAAGTTGCCTACACTGGGGATATTGTGATGAACAAGTTCCAAATGAATGGCCCCTCAACTTGCTGCTTTTGTTCCCTGCTAACACCTAGCAGCAAAGGGATTTGTTCTCCAAAGGTCATGACCTTAGAAGAACCTTTCTTGCTTCTATATACCTCTCAGTGCAACACATGCTGATTTAGCTAATAAAGGTATAAAACACTGTATTCTGTAATTATTTACTATTAATACCAAGAAAATAGAATTCAGTGGTGAAATCTCTTTGCTCATAGGCTCCTCAGTATCTCCCTCTCACCACTCTGAGGTTGTAGCTAAATATAGCTTGTGGCATGAACTCACCTACTATATGCCAGGCAGTTTATGTGCATTTACTTAGTTCACGTGGTGGTTTTGTGAGTGGTAGGTCACTTTTGGAAGTTTGGGAAAGTAGCTTACCCAGCTAATGAGTGCAGGAGCCAAGAACCTAGTTCTTTTTCAGTGCCAAAGCCACTACTCACTGCAGAATCTGGTCCGGTATTAGAAAGTGACTCTCAGGGGCGGCTGGGTGGCTCGGTTGGGCATCTGCCTTTGGCTCAGGTCATGATCCTGGAGTCCCGGGGTCGAGCCCCGCATCGGGCTCCCTTCTCAGTGGGGAGTCTGCTTCTCCCTCTGCCCCTTACCCTGCTTGTGTTCTTACTCTTTCTCTGGAATGAAAAAATAAAAACTTAAAAAAAAAAAAAAAAAAAAAAGAAAGTGACTCTCAGGGTTCTGTCCACTTGAAACAGGGCATTTTATTTTTAAAGACTTTTTAAACATTTTTTAAATTTTTATTTATTTTTTTAAAGATTTTATTTATTTATTTGACAGAGAGAGACACAGCGAGAGAGGGAACACAAGCAGGGGGAGTGGGAAAGGGAGAAGCAGGCTTCCCGTGGAGCAGGGAGCCCGATGTGGGGCTCGATCCCAGGACCCTGGGACCATGACCTGAGCCGAAGGCAGACGCTTAACGACTGAGCCACCCAGGCGCCCTTTATTTTTTATTTTTAAGTAATCTCTACCCCCAACGTGGGGCTGAAACTCATCACCCTGAGATTAAGAGTCACACGCTCCACTGACTGAGCCAGCCAGGCGCTCAGAGACAGGGCATTTTAGATTGATAATTTACTTCAGCATATTCCCTCACTTACAGCCACCTTTATGCCCATCTCGAAGTAACCTTAAGTTGTGAAGAACACTGACTGAAACCTGGATGCCAGTCCTCACTTGGTTGCTCACTGTGTGCCGTGACTGCTATGGCTCCCCTTGGCCCTGAGCAGGATTGCCCAGCCATCTGTCTGCTTTGGTCTTCATATCTGTGGGAGGTGGACAGCAAATCCCCCTGCCTTTTTGTTTAATACACTTTTTTGAGAACAGGTTAACACACCACTGCAAGGATGGTACTGAATCCCTGTGTTAGTTTGTTAGGGCTGCTGGGAGAAAGTACCCACTGGGTGGCTTCAACAAGAGCAGTTTCTTGTCTCACAGATCTGGAGGCTCAAAGGTAAAAAATCAAGTTGTTGGCAGGGTTGGTTCCTTGGCATATAGATTGCTCTCTTCTTCCTGTGTCTCTTCATATTGTCTTTCCTCCACATATCCCTATGTCCAGATGTCTTTTTATAAGGATAGCCAGCCCTGTATCTTTGTAGAGATCCTATCTCCAAATGAGGTCACATTCTGGGGTACTTGACGTTAGGACCTCAACATATAAATTTTGGGGGTGGGGGGGAGACAGTTTAACCCATAATAGTTCCTATATTCCCCATGCCTAATTTTCCCCGTTACTAGCACCGTACATCAGTATGGTACATTTGGCAGAATTAATGAACCAGTACTGATACATTATTGTTAACTAAAGCGTTATCTCTGTTTCAACACATGAGAAAACTTCAGTTCAAAGAGAGACTAGGAAAAGATCCCAAAAGTAGTGACCTCCTTTCTGACTACTCTGGTCCATGCAAGAGAAAACTCCCAAAGTCACATTATGAACCTGAAGAGATAATGAAAGATACCTTTCTGTGTGTAATTACAACAGGACAGGGAACTTGTCTGTCTTGTTTGCTGCATCCAGCATAATGTGTAGCATGGGAGTTAGTGTTCAGTAGATTCTCATAGCATGAACAGAAGCATGCTCTTGGTTCTTGCTGGACCATGGTGTTTTTGGAGAATATACTCCTGTCAGTCTTTCTAAAGTAACTGTAGGCATACCTACCTTTTATTGTGCTTCACTTTATTGCACTTTGTAGGTACTGTGTTTTTTGGTTTTGTTACATTTTTACAAATTGAATGCTGGTGGCGACCCTGCATTGTGCAAGTCTGTTGGTGCATGTTTGCAGCAGTTTTGCTCACTTTGTGTCTCTGTATCACATTTTGGTGATTTCTTGCAGTATTTAAAACTTTTTAAGTTATATTTGTTATGGTGATCTATCATTAAGAATTACAACTTGCTGAAGGCTTAGATGATGGTTAGCATTTTTTAGCAGTAAAGTGTTTTTTCATTAAGATATGTATTTTTTTAGACATAATGCTATTGCACACTTAATAAGTGTAAACATAAGTTTTAAACTAAAAAATTCATTTGACTTGCTTTATTGCTGTGTTCTGGAACCAAATCTGCAATATCTCCAATGTGTGCCTGTATAGAGATTGTGAAATTTGCGTTAATGAGAGAGCAAAACTTTTTTAAAAAGAGAAATGATTGTATATTTGCCTTACCATTAAACATCTCTAATGCAGTGTCCTATTTGTTTGTAAAGCCCAACTCACTACCATCCTGAAACCTTAGAAGTTGTATGTCCAGCATTAGAATAAACGAATCTACAGAGATTATTACTTTCTTAAAGTTTTCCAGGACTCCTCTCTTACTCCAGTTCACTTCCTTTCCTCTGACCATAGACTGTACTTAACTACACAGGGTGCCGGCAAATGAAGTTGTTTACCACTTGTTATTCCTTCAGAATACCTCTAAGAGGCATACTTACAATAAAAGAAATTGAGAAATTGGTGTGTAAAATTTTTTGCATGCGTTTTATTTTACTAGCTTCTTTCAAGCTGGTGACTTGAGACCTAGTTCATTATTTGTGTGCATTTTTCAGAGTTTCCAGGCACTGACTGATTTTGAAATTGTTTCTTCCTGTGAATGTTACATAATATCCCACCAGTTAAGACTCCCATATGTTTTAATTTCTGATTGAGGGAGAAATAGTTTGATTAAAAGAGTGAAGAAAGGTGTTTCCCAGCAAAGATTTATTGTTGGGATCCTAATATTTTCTCTAATGTCAAAGGAGGCAAGCAAGCTTTATGGAACTCTGATTGCTGTGTGGAAATCAGGCCTGAAATAATTAGTGCCTTTCTGCCGGTTGTATTCTGTGGATAGGGAAAATACATATCACTGAATTTTTCCTACCTTTCCAAGTATTCAGAAGTAATATGGTCCTGGGGCGCTGGCTGGCTCAGTTGGTGGTGTGCGTGACTCTTGATCTCATGGTGGTGAGTTCAAGCCTCACGTTGGGTGTGGAGCCTACTTAAAAAAATTTTTTTTTAATTAAAAAAAAAATTGTGGGCGCCTGGGTGGCTCAGTTGGTTAAGTGACTGCCTTCGGCTCAGGTCATGATCCTGGAGTCCCGGGATCGAGTCCCACATCGGGCTCCCTGCTCAGCGGGGAGTCTGCTTCTCCCTCTGACCCTCCCCCCTCTCATGCTCTCTCTCTCTCATTATCTCTCAAATAGATAAATAAAATCTTTAAAAAAAAAAATTGTAATATGGTCCTGTTCCTTTAAAAAGTGAAAGATGGGAAGGGGTGGAGTTTCCCATGTCATGGGGACAAGAAATAAATCACTGAAGAGCAAGAAGGAAATGTGACTTCTTGCTGGCTCTGATGGAAAGAAGCTAGAAGTCCCACATCCTGACAGGGGTCTGTAGCAGGCAGAGCCCTGACTCGTTCTGGGAACTCAACTTTACCAAGTGAGGTTGGTGCTGCCTGAATTTGGTATAGGTGGCTTGTCCCCATGCAAGTTGCAAAGATTTATTTTTGCTGTTATTGTTGTTTTAAGAGAGCACAAGAGTGAGGGGGAGGGGTAGAGGCAGAGGGAGAGAGATTCTGAAGCAGACTCCCCCGCTGAGATGAGCACAGGGCTCCATCTCACAATCACGACCTGAGCTGAAGTCAAGAGTCAGATGCTTAATTGACTGAGCCACCCCGGTACCCCAAGTGCTAAGTTTTTAAGTATAGTCAGAAGGTAAGTTGCCAAGTCCCTGGTCAGCTAATATTTTCAGGCAGATTGGCTAGTTTTTGTAAAGGAGGAGAATGTGATGAATGTGAAATTATTTCTTCTATAGTAAACTTCAGCATTGATTGGCTGGGATAGAAGGATGATTCTTTTCTTTTTAAGATTTTATTTATTTGAGGGATGCTTGGGTGGCTCAGTCAGTTAAGTGTCTGCCTTCAGCTCAGGTCATGATCCTGGAGTCCTGGGATTAAGTCTAGCCATCCGGCTCCCTGCCTAGTGGGGAGTCTGCTTCTCTCTGCCCCTCTCCCCCCTCCTGCTATCTCTGTCAAATAAATAAAATCTTACTGAAGGGGCGCCTGGGTGGCTCAGTTGTTAAGTGTCTGCCTTTGGCTCGGGTCATGATCCCGGGGTCCTGGGATCGGGCTCCCTGCTTGGCGGGAGGCCTGCTTTTCCCTCTCCCACTCCCCCTGCTTGTGTTCCTGCTCTTGCTGTATTTTTTTTTTTTTTTAAAGATTTTATTTATTTTTTAGAGAGCGAGCGAGAGAGAAACAGCATGAGAGGGGAGAGGGTCAGAGGGAGAAGCAGGCTCCCCGCTGAGCTGGGAGCCCGATGTGGGACTCGATCCCAGGATCCTGGGATCATGACCTGAGCCGAAGGCAGACGCTTAACCATCTGAGCCACCCAGGCGCCCCCCTGCTCTTGCTATATTAAAAAAAAAAAATTTTTAAAAACAAAAAACAAAAAAGGATTTTATTTGAGAGAAAGAGCATGAGCAGGGTGGGGGGGGAAGGGGGGAGGGGAAGGGTAGAGGGAGAGAGAAGCAGACTCCCTGCTGAGCAGGGAGCCCCACACAGGGCTCAATCCCAAGACCCTGAGATCATGACCTGAGCCGAAGGCTGCCAGGTAACCAACTAAGTCACCCAGGCGCCCTAGGATGATTTTTCTTTAAGGTTAAGCCATTCTATTTAATTCCAGTTTTAGGACATGTCTGAAGTAAGGATGAGGAATATCCTCCTAAGTTTGTGTAAATTTTCAATTTTTTTGACAATGGTGAGCTATTCAGATCCTCATTTTATTGATGAAAAAGAGTCAAAAAGAGGTAAAATCACTTGCCCCATATAAGGGTTTCTGGATTTATCAGGAGCATTAATTTGGTGTTGGTAAATATCTCTCATTTAAGGTGCTTGCATACTTTCTTGGTGCCAGTTATTTGTTCTTCAGCTTTTCATTGCTCACCAGTGTCAATGAAAGATCAGCTCTGTCTTCCCCTGGGCATCTTGATATTTGGGGGGCAAGGAGGGAAGAAAGCAGTTTGCAAATAGCCAAACAGGAGACTAGACCTGCAGTCTGTTGTTCATTAGCTGATGGCTGGCGCTTGGGCTTGCAAGGAGGGAAGTCAAGAAGACTTACTTTCTGGGCGCCTGGGTGGCTCAGTCAGTTAAGCGACTGCCTTCGGCTCAGGTCATGATCCCGGAGTCCTGGGATCGAGTCCCGCATCGGGCTCCCTGCTCGGCGGGGAGTCTGCTTCTCCCTCTGACCCTCTCCGCTTTCATGCTGTTTCTCTCTCTCAAGTAAATAAATAAATAAAATCTTTAAAAAAAAAAAAAAGAAGAAGACTTACTTTCTTGGGTGCCTGGGTGGCTCAGTCGTTAAGCGTCTGCCTTCGGCTCAGGTCATGATCCCAGGGTCCTGGGATCGAGCCCCGCATCGGGCTCCCTGCTCGGCGGGAAGCCTGCTTCTCCCTCTCCCACTCCCCCTGCTTGTGTTCCCTCCCTTGCTGTGTCTCTCTCTCTCTGTCAAATAAATAAATAAATAAATAAATCTTAAAAAAAAAAAAAAGACTTTCTTTCTGAGGTAGGCTGGGCTCCCTGCTGGATACACCAACAGAATCTGTAACAAGTCATGTGGCGGCTTTGGGAGACCTTTGTCCGACAGGTCAGGACAGCCCAGAGTGTCCAGAGTAAGTAGCAGTACTATTAGAAAGGGATAACCCCGGGGCGCCTGGGTGGCTCAGTCGTTAAGCGTCTGCCTTCGGCTCAGGTCATGATCCCAGGGTCCTGGGATCGAGCCCCGCATCGGGCTCCCTGCTCGGCGGGAAGCCTGCTTCTCCCTCTCCCACTCCCCTGCTTGTGTTCCTTCTCTCGCTGTGTCTCTCTCTGTCAAATAAACAAATCTTTAAAAAAAAAAAAGGGATAACCCCTTTCCCTGGAACTTCCCTCAAGTTTGAAGTGACAGCAGAAAATCCCCCCCCCTTTTCTTTTTTTGCTATGCAGTTTGGTATGGATTTTCTAAGAGAGAACTTGGAGTTCCTGTTTGCCATCTAAAGAAATAGCGCTAGAAAAGAGAGACAGACTTTTTGGAGGACTTGGAATCGAACTTTTGTGCATAGAAGCTGGCCTAGTATTTCCCACATAGGCAGTGTTCTTGACCTAGGGAGAAAAAAGGGTTTGTGTTATTACAAATAATCCACGTGTACTTTTAGGCCAGGCTTGCCATTCCTTAATTGCTCTACTTTTAAACTACTTTAGAGCTCATCCTCAGGGAAACTTCTTTTTTTTTTTTTTAAGATTTTATTTATTTATTTGACAGAGACACAGCGAGAGAGGGAACACAAGCAGGGGGAGTGGGAGAGGGAGAAGCAGGCTTCCTACCGAGCGGGGAGCCCGCCGCGGGGCTTGATCCCAGGACCCTGGGATCATGACCTGAGCCAAAGGCAGACGCTTAACGACTGAGCCACCCAGGCGCCCCCTCAGGGAAACTTCTTAATACTCACTTAGAAAAATTATCCATGTGTCTATGGATAAATAATGAGTTATATTTTTATGTAGTGAAAACAATACATGGAGTTGGGCCTTTTGTTTCTGCAGTTAACCCTGACACAAAAACCAAGGACCAGATACTGTTTCTCTGAGGGTGTGGGCTTTGTTGGCTGCCCCTTACCCCTCCAGTTTCAGGGCACAGAGGGGTCCCCGTGCTGCACTGTTTCTTGAAGGTTGTCAGGCTAGTTCCTCCTTTGAATTCTATTTCCAGCCCAACAACAACTGTTAGGAAGGATAGTTGGGAATTTGTTTTGTAAACAGGTCCATTGTTAGCATAAGTGAACTAAAGTATATGCTTTCGTTAATAAAAGTGTTATTTTGAGGGAAATTGATAGTAAGGCTAATAAAAAGCACATTGGAGGCATGCCTGGTTGGCTCGGTCAGTTGAGTGTCAGACTCTTGATTTTGGCTCAGGTCCTGATCTCAGGGTTGTTAGGTCTGGCTCCTCAGCAGAGAGTCTGCTTGAGATTCTCTCTCTGCCCTCACCCCCCCCCCCCAGCTCAAATAAATCTTTTTTTTTTTAAGATTTTATTTATTTGACAGAGCACAAGCAGGGGGAGCGGCAGGCAGAGGGAGAGGGAGAAGCAGAAGCAGGCTCCCCGCTGAGGAAGGAGCCTGATGCGGGACTCCAACCCAGCACCCTGGGATCATGACCTGAGCGGAAGGCAGAAGCCCAATGGACTGAGCCACACAGGCGCCCCATAAATCTTTCTCTTTTTTTTTAAGATTTAATTATTTGAGACACAGCAAGCGACAGAGAGCGCAAGTATGGCAGAGAGGCAGAGGGAGAAAGAAGCAGGTTCCTTGTTGAGCAGGGAGCCCAATGCAGGGCCTGATCCCAGGATCCTGAGATTATGACCTGAGCCAAAGGCAGATGCTTAACTGACTGAGCCACCCAGGCGCCCCATAAATAAGTAAATCTTAGGAAAAAAAAACACACTGGGGAAAAAATGACAGTGTCAGATACTTCCCTAAATGCCAAACAGTTGAAGTGAGCTCATAATTTTTACAGTGGATTTTGGACTCTTTAGAGTTAGAAGACTTTTAGCTTTTTGGGGTTGCTAATCAAACATGTAGTAGTTTGTTAATGTATTTTCTACTCTCTCATAGTGATTTTCTCAGCTGTTATGAAGTATTCACATTTCTAAAAACAAGTGGATGAAAGAGCCCACAATGGGAATGGTATTTTGGACTACTCATGTCCTGGAATTAGGAGATAGTTTAGGGTTGCACTTTGGAATTTGCTTTAAATGTGTTTGAACTTAAGTCAGTGATTGTTACTTGCTGATAAATGATTCTCCTTGTGGACTTATTTGCAGAGCACACATGGAAAAGTGGGTAGAGGTGAGCGATTTGGGTCTCTTCATTGCGTTTTGTGTGTGTGTGTGTGTGTAAGTGTGTAAAGATTTTATTTTTTAAGTGATCTCTACACCCATCGTGGGGCTTGAACTCACAACCTCGAGATCAAAAGTGGCATGCTGTACTGACTGAGCCAGCCACGTGCCCCTGAGTTTGTTTTTTTAAAGATTTTTTTTTAAATTTATTCATTTGAGACACAGAGATAGAGCATGAGCAGTGGGAGAGGCAGAGGGAGAGGGAGAAGCAGACTCCTGGCCAAGCCAGGAGCCCGATGTGGGGCTCGATCCCAGGACCCCGGGATCCCGTCCCCCCACGACCTGAGCCGAAGGCAGACAGACGCTCAACCATCTGAGCCACCCAGGCGCCCTGAGTTTGTTTTTTTATTGAGGTATAATTGACATACTAGATTCAGGTGTACAACATAATGATTTGATATTTGTGTTTTTGGGTTTTTTTAATATAAGGAATCTCTGTTTTTTTATGGGGTTTTTTTTTGTTTGTTTTTTAAGGGAAACGATACAGGAACATAGCTATATCCACCCAAACTTGTTAGGATTTTGACTATAAATAGAGCCCACCTATAGAGAGTTAATAGTTTTTGAAGCTGGATGATGGGTACACTTGGGTTCTTTACACTGTTCTTTTCTAGTTTGTGTGTGAATCAACACTTCCATAATAAAAACATTTTAAAGAAATAGAGCCCAGTTGGCTATAAGGCTGGCCTTTCTTAACCCTCTTTAAAGTCATAAAAAAATAAAACAATCCCATTGTAATAAGGTTTCCCCAAATGGACTTTGAGTAATTACAATACAGCTTTATTTATTTAGGGTAATGGAAATTAGTATTTTGGATTTCTAAAAGTATCTCAGAAGAAGGTGGATAGATGTTTGATTCCACATTAAAGATAAAAGAATGAACCCATTAACTCTGGAATGTCAGCAACTTTTATTTTTAGAATATGGGGGGAAGTCATCTATAAAATGACCAGCTAAGAAAATTATATGTAAAGTAAGAAGCTGTCTCCCTATCTACCTCATTTTGTGTCTCTCCCTTCTCCTGCCCCCTTCCTCTTCATATCTTCCTGCTCCGCAGAGGTAACCACTGTTAACAGTTTGCTGCTATTGCTTATAGGTATGTCTTACGTGTACATTTATATCTACAAAGTACACATTTTTAAAGCAGTTCTACCAAATTCCATAGAATTCAATATTTAAACTTTTAAGAATTTTAGTACTAAATTTCAGAATAGATTTTTTTTTTTTTAATAAAGTAAGCTCTATGCCCAACGCGGGGCTTGAACTCATGACCCCAAGATCGAGTCTTACGCTCTACTGACTGAGCCAGCCAGGTGCCCCCCAGAATAATTTTGATTTTATACCCTAGGCAAGGCCAAGCCTTTTATTGTATCTTTAAATTATTCAAGCAATAATTGCCATTCTCCCCACAGGCCCTTCCCCACCTTTAGGAAGGTATTTAATGCACATGTGAGTATTCTCTATAAATTTTAGGGTGTCAGAATTGAAATTAGTATTATACTTACTGATTTACTTAATAATTTAAGAGAGCCACTTTTAATAGAGTGAATTATTAAATAAATCCATAAATATACTAATTTCAGTTCTGAATTGAAATCGGAGACCACTTCATTGTCATTTCCCCCTCCTCCACCTAATTTCAGTTTATTCAGGGATACAGGTGGGATGTGAAGCCTTGGCAAAATGTTACCCTAGAGATACCCCAGGCTACTCTTGATTCTGTTTCCCTCTTTCACTCAAGAGAGGGAGAATCTCCAGAGAAAAGCATAAAATAGTAAACATGTTTAGTATTTCACCTGAGCTCTGCTTTCCTACCCCCAACTATCCAGAGGCATACAGAGCACAAAGCAGGCCATTGCTTTGTGTACACTCTTTTATGAATGCTGAACTTTTCTCAGTATTTTTGCATCTATCTTTTCTTTTTTTTTTTTTTTTTAAGATTTTATTTATTTATTTGACAGAGACACAGTGAGAGAGGGAATACAAGCAGGGGGAATGGGAGAGGGAGAAGCAGGCTTCCCGCGGAGCAGGGAGCCCGATGCAGGGCTCGATCCCGGAACCCCCGATCATGACCTGAGCCGAAGGCAGACGCTTAACAACTGAGCCACCCAGGAGCCCCGCATCTATCTTTTCTTTATGTTGGTCATTTTGCGTCTTGTTTGCCAAGAATTTTCTACTTCTTACTCTAGCGACTACTGAAAGCATGGCTGCCTTGACTGGACTTGGTGACAGTGGAGTTTTACTCTAACCTGGCACTAAGAAATGAAGTGTGAGTGTCTCCCTAACACTGAGGTCAGTTTGGCCTTCTGTGTGTTGGTGTAAGACGTAGAATGGACAAGCAGGATCTCAACTTCAGTTTAGTAGGCATGATTAGGGCTGGGGTACAGACTGAATTCTACTCCCGGATTGTATTGTTAATATTTGATGAACTGGTCTTTTATTATTCCTGCTAGTGTGAGTGGGGAGCATGGAGAATGAAGAGGAAGTTTGAAAGAGCCAGTTCATTCAGCAAATGTGAAGTGTCCACTCTGTGGCTAAGCACTGTGCAAAGTGCTGAAGATACAGTGGATCACTGTGGATGCAGTGATTTCTGGCCAGTTCATTTTGTAGCCTCCTGGTTTTGGTATCCCGAATGGTTAAACTAATTTGGTTAGCACTCTTATGTTACCTTACGGTCATCAGATGTAGTGCCATCTGATCTGGAAAAGTGTGCTGTCCTCTTGGCAGAACAGACACTTAGTCGGGGGGCCTGGGTAAGGGACAGCCAGTGCTGGCCCATGTGGAATCAGTCCTCAGGAACTTGCCCCATTCTTTTAGGGTTATGGTAGAGATCCATAAACAGCTGAGAATAATTTTAAGACCTATTATAAAAGCAGGTGTTCTGCAATAACAGTCGAAAACCAATTAATGTAATAAACCATATAAACAGAATAAAGGACATCTCAGTGACACAATAAAAACATGTGGGAAAAAAAATCCCAACACACTTTCATAATAAAAATGTTCAACACACTAGGAATAGAAAGAGACTTCCTCAGTCTGCTAGACCTCTGTGGAAAACCTGTAGTTATCATCATACTGAAAGATGGACAGAAGCTCTGTAGCAGAGAATCCTCCCAGAAGGAGGCTGGTGTGGAGCTGCCCCTTTCCAAGCAAGGACCACTTTTTAAATTCTAGGTGGTTATATTCGTGTTTCTTGTTAGTAGTCTCTTGTTACATGAAGCCCTTGGTTCTCTACACCTGGGTGTAGTTTTTCTGTTTAGGCTCTCTCAAATGAACTACAGCAGAAATGTTCCTACTGGGCGCCTGGGTGGCTCAGTTGGTTAAGCGACTGCCTTCGGCTCAGGTCGTGATCCTGGAGTCCCTGGATCGAGTCCCGCATCGGGCTCCCTGCTCGGCAGGGAGTCTGCTTCTCCCTCTGGCCCTCCCCCCTCTCATGTGCTTGCTCTCTCTCATTCTCTCTCTCTCAAATAAATAAATAAAATCTTTAAAAAAAAAAAAGAAAAGATATGTTCCTACTGCCTTTGGCAAGAGACTTCTTTTTGTGCTGGAAGTTCTGAGACGGGTTTCAAGCAGACTGTGTTTCCATTTTTTGGAATGTTACAAGTTAGAGATAGGGGTGGGGGAAGAGAGCTCTTGTCAGCTTTAGTTAAGCATTTCAGCTTTGCTGGTGTAAGAACTGAATTCTTTCAGAAATCATTATGCTTCAGAGATTTTTTTAACTGATCAGATTCACAAGAGACTGATGGGTGAAATATGAAAATGGAGTAGCTAACCTACAAGGTGATGGTGAGTTACAGTGTTGGAAAAATTCGTGTTTGAATTCTGGACCTATTTAGCTTTGGAACTTTGGGGGCAAATTAACTCAAGTCCTTGTTTTTTCTTCTGTAAAACAGGTACAAAGCATAGTAGTTAATGAGGTTTGGGTGTATAAAATGAGGGAATGCTGAAGGTTTGTGCTCCTTATCTAGTGTATCTTGGTAAACATTAGCAGTTTTTATTGATAAAGTGCCAGGAAATCGATTTTCTTTCTTTTTTTTTTTTTTTTTACAGAGAAAGGGCGAGCACAAGCAGGGGGGAGGGGCAGAGGGAGAGGTAGGGAGCTGCTCAGCAGGGAGCCTGATGCAGGACTCCATCCCAGCACCCTGGGATTATGGCCTGAGGAGAAGGCAGACGCTTAAGTGACTGAGCCACCCAGGCTCCCTGGAATCAGTTTTCAATAGATAACATATCTAGCAAGAAAGCCAGTTTTTGCCTAGGGCAGTCTTTTCTGGTAGGCAGGTCCATTCAGAGACTAAACTCTTGAATTAGATGGATGTTTGATGAATGTATTCTAGATATAGAGCAGGAGGAGCTATATGCTCTTTTTTCCCCCCCACGTAAGCTCTACACCGAATGTGGGGCTTTAACTTACAACCCTGGCGGAAATCAAGAATCACCATGCTGTACTGACTTGAGCCAGCCAGGCGCCCCAGGAGCTAGATGTTCTTAAGTGGTAAGCCCTTCAGATCAGCGTAGCTGAATGGCCCTAGTTGAGGAAATGATGTATCCTAGCCCTTCAGGATAGTCCCAATTTAAAATCCTTTCCCCCATTGTCAACCTAAATATCCTGTAAACTTTACCTTGCTAGAGACAAACATATCCCCACCCCAGCTTGTCTTAGCCAGAAGCACAGCAGAAACTTTTTTTCTTTTGGTGGGCGCAGCAAAGCAAGGTTTATTGAGTGATAGTGAGGCGTTTAGTACAAAGCTCCCAAAGAGGGAGGGGACCCGGGAGGGTTGCTTTAAGGCAGAAACTTTCATTGGGCTATTTGCTAACTTTCAGGTTTGAACTCTATGGTCCTGTACTTTTAGGTTTCTTTAGATGACTGTTAATGGGTCATTAAGTCATAGCTTTCTCTTTCTTTGAACTTCAAGAAGATGCAAATTCTTATGCTTCAGTTTCCCATTTTCATTATTTATTCATGACTAAAACTTGTGTGTTTATAAATGTATGCCATAGATATTTTATGCATTTTAATAGTATATGGTATTTACATTTTATTTTATTAAAGATTTTATATATTTATTTGAGAAAGAGCCATAGAGCACAAGTGGGGGTACGGGGAGGGGGAGAAGCAGGCTCCCCGCTGAGCAGGGAGCCCTCCACTGGGCTTGATTCCAGAACCCTGAGATCATGACCTAAGCTGGAGACAGACCCCAACTGACTGAGCACCCAGATGCCCCAGTATTTACATTTTAAACTAGGGATTTACCTACCTTATGCTAATAAGATTCTTGCGCTTCTTTTTGGCTGACTGGTTTTGGGGAAGATTTCCATAGGTGATTGTTCTTATCTATAGTTTTGACCATTAGTTTTCTCTTAGTTTCCACTTAGAGGGTGATATTTACTGATCCTGTCCTGAAATTGTCTTAAGTTTAGAGCTTCCTTGGTTCCTGTAACCCAAATTAAACCTTAAAATAAGTGTTGTTCCTTTGTAACGCTCTTTCCTGAATTAAAACTTGGCTTTTCTGTCATGCGTCCTTGGAGTAAGCATTAGTAATGGAAGCTTCATGATGTTAATACACTCTAATAACCTAGAAAAATAAGATGCAGGCACCCCTGTATGCTTCATTGCTGCAGGGAAGCTGCCGGCACTAGGAAAGAGGCTGGTGTTTATCAGGAGAACAGCTCGTACTTTGGTCTTAAGTTGGTTGTAATGTGTACATTGAAATGAGAGTTCAACACCACGTGAAATGTTGTGAATACTCTCTTGAAAGTATGTGAGATCTCTTGAAGAAACTGGATATTCTGTGAGATAGTTTGATACAGGAATGAGAAAAGAAAAAAATGTAGTCTGCTCAGCAAAGCTCTCTACAGACATTAAATTACAGCAGCGGAGCCATTCAAGCATTTTAGATGCAGATATCCAGAGATCAGGCTGTTCATCATAGGCATTATTCCCTCGCCCAACTCCCATTTCCATATTTTTCTGTGGGTTTAGAAAACTTTAAAAGACTTAGGTTTGAATTGATTTCACATATCAGGAAGGCTTTGGGTCAGCTTGATTTACCATTTTGTTTTCAGGTTGTAGTATGTTTGCCTTTAGTTTTCGTTTGCTTGACTAGTCTATAAAGGTAAAGTCTTAAGAAGACCTTTCAAGTACGAACTGAGTATTTATGGACTGAAGGATAGTTGTGTGGTTTATATGTAGCTTGGTCATTTGGTGCTGCTAAGGTTGGAACCCCAGCGTGGTCTTTTGAGGTTATATTTGGCACTACTTAGTTTTAGGAACCCAAACTCCTGACAAATATAACCTCTCAGTAGGCTACCTGCAGGGTTCTAGCCATGGGGTAAATACTGCCATAATGCTTATTCTGGTGAATTAAGCAGATACCTAACGATTGCCAAGATAGCGCTGGCAGAATCACTAAGGACACGGAGAAGAAACTTAATCTGGGGTGAGAGGGGAAAAGGAATAATTCAATTCTTCCTTATCTTTGAGAGTTTTTGATTTAGAGAAGTTTGCTTTGGCTTTGTCTGCCAGTATTACTTTTTTTGGAGTTGAAAAATAAGATGTGTTTTTTAATAATGTAAAAGCCATATAATTATATATCTTAAGACCTTCGTTTTAAATAAAATGCATCTGTTCTCCCAAGCCCATTGAACTGCTTGGTAATTAGAGGAATGGTTCTGGTGGAGAAGCTAGGGCTTTGAAAAAGCTGATGGCTCTGGGAACTGGCTCTCAAGTGGCTTTGCAGGAACAGTTTGAAAGTGAATCCTTGCTCCAAGTGACAGAATCGTATCTGAAGTGATTTCAAAAGGCTGTTTGAAATTCTTCTCTTGGGTTTTAAAGAAAAGGTAGGAGGGAAAAAGAACTAGAACAGTAGTTGTATAAATACAAGATGGAGGAGGAGGATATCTTGCGGCTGCAGAAGGGTGTATGAGAAAAGACATTGGGGCTTAGTGACTTGAGGCTCACTCCAGCGTGTGCTTGGTATGGCTTTCCAGAAAGAGAAATTTTTGGATGCGGTAATATTCTGTATTAGGCCACATTTGTAGAATTACTCTTAAGTTCTGAGTATCCCAATGAAGGAAGACAAACGAATTGATTTAGGGGCAAACAAGGTAATGTGCATATGATAACCACATCGTCTGAAGAATGTTGGAGAGTTGAGACTATTTGGATCATACCAGGCTCTTAACTATAGGAGTTGAGGAATCAGGTCCTATATTTTGCATTTTTAACATGCCAGGCACTTAATAGTAACTACTGATTGCTGCTTGGTCAGTTGGTAGATTCTTTTATAATGCTGGTGTTAGGAGCATGACTCCCTTACCTTAATTGTTTTTTTTTTTTTTTTAAGATTTTATTTATTTGACAGAGACAGCGAGAGAGGGAACAACAAGCAGGGGGAGTGGGAGAGGGAGAAGCAGGCTTCCCGTGGAGCAGGGAGCCCGATGCTGAGCTCGATCCCAGGACCCCGGGATCACGACCCAGGCCGAAGGCAGACACCTAACGACTGAGCCACCCAGGCGCCCCTCCCTTACCTTAATTGTGAGCAGTTTTTACCCAAATTGTGTTTGAGGGGACATGTTTTTACCTGAGCCACATTTCATAGTCATGAGCCGTCATATTATGCCATAGTTCTTCTGTAGGGACTGGACTTTTTTATAATACTCTAAATGAAACAGCCTCTTCAGGAAGGGTGGGCTTTGTTGAAGAAGCAAAACTTCTTTGGGGGAATTCTAGTTTGAACAGAAATCAAATGCTAGGTACTGGTAACATGTTAAAAGGTGCCAAATTGATTTCCAAAGGGGTATTTGTCTTTCTCACTTCCCAATATTTTTGTAGAACATGGACACGGAAGAAATGGTAGAAAGAGGAAAAGATGTGTGTAATCACAGTGACGTCTAAAAGTCTTCAAAAAGAATTGAGAGTTGTTTTGAATGGAGTTTGCTTATTTGATTAAATGGCTTTACTTAAGATTGTCCCTACCTTATACTAAGAAGTATATGTATGTATATCAAGAGAAAAAACTTAATGTCTTTTGGACACTTCCTTTCCCTTTCTCTTCATATAACTTGCTCTTTGTTAATCTTCAGGTGACAGCTTAAATGCCACCTCTTGACGATCTTATCTAAGTAAGTCACTACTACACTGTATAAATTTAATGTTATATGGTCTTTGTCTTCTCGTACCTACCAGAATTTGTAATTACATTTTTGCTTGGTTGCTTATTTGTTGTCTCTCAGCACCTCTAGACTCTAATAAGCTCCTTGGAGGCAAAATCAAATCTGGTTTAAATTTTTTTTTAAGGCGGGGTGGGGCAGAGGGAGAGAGAGAGAATCTTAAGCAGGCTCCACACCCAGTCCCGTCAATCTCACAGTTCTGAGATCAAGACCTGAGCTGCACTCAGCTACCCAGGCACCCCAAATCCGCTTTAATTTGAAGTGTTTATCTACTAGCTAGCATCCTCTTGAATGCGTTAAATGATTCATTGATTTATTTGCAGCTGTGGTTTTGTATCATCCAAAGTTATTCCATTTACATCTCAGGGTATAATGAGGTTTTTAAAATCAGTTTCAATTCACATTTAAAAAGTTCCAGGAGTAGGAGTAAGGGTGGTATTACAGTATTGTGACTCTTAAGCGTACTTGTCAATTCTAGTAAGTTTTTTTTTTTTTTTTTTTTATTTGACAGAGAGACACAGCGAGAGAGGGAACACAAGCAGGGGGAGTGGGAGAGGGAGAAGCAGGCTTCCTTTGGAGCAGGGAGCCCGATGCGGGGCTCGATCCCAGGATCCTGGGATCATGACCTGAGCCGAAGGCAGATGCTTAACGACTGAGCCACCCAGGTGCCCATTTAGTAAGTTTAATATATGTAGAAATGTTAAGTTTGGCTCTATCTGTATTTAGGGGACATTTTCTTCCTCTTAGTGAAAATTAGCTTTAAAAAAAAAAAGATTTTATTCATTTGAGAGAGCGAGCACAAGCATAGGGGAGAGGCAGAGGGAGAGGGAGAGGCAGACTCCCCACTGAGCAGGGAGCCCGACATGGGGCTCAATCCCAGGACGTGGAGACCATGACCTGAGCTGAAGACAGATGCTTAACCATCTGAGCCACCCAGGCTCCCCAGAAAATTAGCTTAACTTTCCAATTTCTGAGGGTTGAAATGAGCATTGCCTTTGACACTGACTTGCCGCTTTTCCCCGCCTTTTCTTTTAAAGTCTGATACTGTCCACTTGTGTGAATGATCTAAAAGGATTTTCCATTCCGGCTTAAGCTAAAATTGAAGATTGGGCAGAGATGTTATGAGGCAGACAGAGATAGCCCTAAACTTGTGACAGAAAAAAGCTATTCAGCAAGACTGAACCCAGAAAAACCCAAGACATCCTGAAGGCCAACTAGAAAAACAAAATGCATTTCCATACTCAGTTTGTATAAATTGCTCAGTTACACCTCCACCTCCTATCCCTGAATAACCTAGTCCTCTACCCTGGCTTTGCATAATGACTACTGCCAAAAATCGGCTTCAAATGGAAATCTCTTTGACCTTGCTGAAGCACACAACAGTTCAGTCCCTTTGGTAGGGTCTAGACTCTAGGTCTTCGGCATTCTCATTTAGCAATGTCTTACTCATTACCCTTTGGCTTCCTAGCAGTTTCTCTCTCCTCCTCTAAATTAGGTCTCTTTTTCATGGTTATGGTTATTTCCCCGCTGACCTGGAGCACCCTAGAGAAGGACTGGGTGGCTACTTTTGATTGTATGGTCAGGCAAACCTCTGAGGAGATGGCTCTTGAGCTGAGATCTGAATAACAAAATCCAGGAGGTAGAGGAGGGTGACATGTTTGCTGATTATTATTTTCCCATTTAATTTTTCCCAAGCCAGGGGCAGCATCATAAAAGACTCTTCAGCAAAGCAGTGAGGCAGTGATGTGTGGTAGAGTAAGCGCTGGAATTTTGGCCTGTTAATTAGCTTTGTGGGTTTTGACAGATCCCTTGTTCTTCCTGGTCTTTGATAGACACGCGGTATAGCACTTCAACTTTCTGCTTGGAAGATGCCCAGAGTTGTAGTAGGGTTTAAAGGAGGATAAGTGAGTTGGCTTGATATAGCGTACCTTAAAGACAAAACCAAGCAAACTTGTCAGGGCACCTCTGAGGCTCTCTATTCATTCCTGCAGAGGAGGAAAGAAAAGGAAAAAGAAAATTTTGTTTTTTCATGGGAAACCTGAAAAAAGGTTGACCCTTGATGCTAAAGAACTAGAGGAAAGTGACATTCTTCACTTTATAAATTACCTTAGTACTGTGTTTATGAATTGCTATGGTGTATTTACAGGATTTAGTAACATGCCACCGTGGTATTAGAGTATTTGATAATACATTTTGTTTAGAGATTTATTTATTTGAGAGAGAAGGTGGCTTGGGGAGGGGCAGAGGGAGAGGGAGAGAGAATCTCAAGCAGACTCTCCACTGAGCGCAGAGCCCAGTACCTTGAGATCATTACTTGAGCCAAAATCAAGAGTCCGGATGCTTAACCAGCTGAGCCACCCGGCTGCCCCATCCACATCTTTTTTATCCATGTGTTGATGGACACTTGGGTTACCTCCATATGTTGGCCATGGTAAATAATGCTGCAGTAAACATAGGGGTGCATATGTCTTTTTGAATTAGCATTTTCATATTCTTTGGGTAAGTATCCAGTAGTGGAATTCCTGGATCATATGGTAATTCTATTTTTAATTTTTTGAGGAACCTCCGTACTGTTTTCCACAGTGGCTGCACCAGCTTGCATTCCCACCACAGCACAGGAGGGTTCCTTTTTCTCCACATCCTCACCTACCCTTGTTGTTTCTAGTGTTTTTGATTTTAGCCATTCTGACAGGTGTGAGGTGATACCTCACTGTGGTTTTTGATTTGCATTTCCCTGATGATGAGTGATGTTGAGCTCTTTTCCTCTTGTCTGTTGGCCATCTGTATGTCTTTGGAGAAATGTCCGTGTCTTCTGCCCATGTTTTAATGGTTTTGTGTGTGTGTGTGTGTGTGTGTGTGTGTGTGTGTGTGTGTGGAGTTGTAGGAGTTCTTCATGTATTTTGGATACCAACTCCTTATCACATACATTATTTGCAAATATCTTCTCCCATTCCATAGGTTGTCTTTTGTTTTATTGATT
Organism: Neomonachus schauinslandi; assembly: GCF_002201575.2. NCBI lineage: Eukaryota > Metazoa > Chordata > Mammalia > Carnivora > Phocidae > Neomonachus > Neomonachus schauinslandi. The sequence goes on from NC_058406.1 coordinate 27,390,194, forward strand.
GTGTTTCCTTCACTGTGCAGAAGCTTTTTATTTTGATGTAGTCCCAACAGTTTATTTTTGCTTTTGTTTCCCTTGCCTCAGGAGGTTTATCTAGAAAAATGTTGCTATAGCCAATGTCAAAGAAATTACTGCCTGTGCTCTCTTCTAGGATTTTTATGGTTTCAGGTCTCACATTTAGGTCCTTAATCCATTTTGAGTTTATTTTTGTGTGTGGTGTAAGAAAGTTACCAGTTTCATTCTTTTGCATGTAGCTGTCCAGTTTTCCCAGCCCCATTTGTTGTTCTGTCACGCTTTTTAAATCTTCCTTGGAATTAAATATTAAGGATTTGCCTCATGACTTTAAAGCCCAGGGAGTAGAAAATGGCCAGATGTTAATACTCAGTAACCAAGATACCATTGCATAGTTTCCTTTCTTAGAATTGGGAAACCTGTCTCACAGTACTAATACTTTTAACAGCTGACTTAGTCTGAAAAACTTGTTTATTGAAAAAAGATGGTATGCACCAAATCATTGGTAGTTCCCCTCACTTTTGTTAGTGTTTCATTGTGTTCCCAAATCAGGGCTACAGGTCAGATTTCCCATTTGCTGCTGTGTCTTGGACTGTTTGGAACTGTACTGCTTAGAAATCCCTCCTTTAAAAATAGTTTGTTTGTTTGTAAGCTCCATGCCTAACATGGGACTCAAAACTCACAACTCTGAGATCAAGAGTTGCATGTTCTACCAACTGAGCCAGCCAGGTGCCCCTAAAAAAAATTTTTTTTTAATTGAAGTATGATTAACATAGAAATTCCTCTTGGTAACAGGGCAGAGTGTTTTTAATCAGTCATTTTATCTGTGTGTGTGCGTTTTGTGTGTGTGTGTGTGTGTGTGTGTGTGTGTGGTTTTTGTTTCTAAGTGTCCAGACAAGTTGAAGTTTGCAAAGGTATTCCCTCATTTGTTTGAATTTGTTTTATTACTTTAGGTGTAATTGAAAAGTGACCTCTTCAGAGATGTCAAAAACAAACAAATCCAAGTCTGGATCTCGCTCTTCTCGCTCAAGATCTGCATCAAGATCTCGTTCTCGTTCATTTTCGAAGTCTCGGTCCCGAAGTCGATCTGTCTCTCGTTCAAGGAAGCGCAGGCTGAGGTAAGGGGATGTGATTGTGTATCAGGATAACCATTGCATCGGTCATCGTGGGTCTCTGAAGAGCTTTTGCTAGACTCTTTCTGTGAGTGTCAGTTGGAGTGGGTTGGCTTAAGGCGGAGGGTTGGGCTGTAAGATATTACAGGTGTCTTGAAATGCTGCGAATCCAAATCACCTTTGATTGCCATGCTGTTTGCCTAATTGCTTTTCTCCTCTGCCAGTATGTGCTGTTACTTATCTACTTTGGATGAAAGAGCATTTTTTTTTATTTGAACTGCTTGCTTCAAATCTCTACACCTGATTGTTTTTCCCTGGAGTATTTTTGGAGGCTTTGGACCAAAGTTTATATGCATCCTCGGCAAAGAAAGGATAGCTAGGATGATTAATAGTATGACCGACATTGTGAGGAGAGAAGCCTTATTAACTCTGACATAATTAAACCATAAAAACTTAACGGGAATCATTTGTAAACGTTCACCTGATGTGCCAGTTACTAACAGATGGTGTCTGTCTAGTAAACCACAGCAAAGCTATCCGAAAATCACTCTTGGAGACATCACTGTGCCTAAGTGAACAAGGAATTCTTTTGATTTTATTGCCAGTGTTCTTTAATTCAGTCAGTATTCACATCTTTAGGTGGATTTCCCTATTTCAGTTATGTCTTAAAATAGGATGCTAACCCTCCAGCGCCTTTTCTCTTTTGATGTGTTGGGAGTTGGGTTTTTCATTCTTTAAAACTGTTTTAATTTTCTTTTGTGAGTAGACGAGAACCTTTTAGTATATACAAGTTTCTACACGTGAATGTCGATGTATTTAACTACCAAACGGGGGATAATGTGCACAGTTTTGTTCTTTTTGTCAGAATTGCACCAGGCAAGGAGGTAATTTCTCAGTCTCACCACTTGGAACCCCCCCTACTCTTTATTTCACACGAGTATTTAGAATTCTTTTGTTAAATGAACTGATTATGAAATTTAAAATAAACCTCAGGAAAAGTAGTTAATTAAGCTGCATTCTTTATTCCCATAGCCCTGTAGTATTCCTAAAATGTCGTAAATAGATGGTTGGTGGAATTTTTTTTTTTTCCCTCCCAACAAGTTAATTCTTCACTTGATCTTAGCCAAAAGGCCAAGAAGTGATGAGAACAAGTTAATTTTTAAATGGATCTGTAAGAGACCTGCCTGAAAAGTAATTTCAGACCAGAGGGTGAATTAAAAAGTTGGCGTCCATAAATATTAATGATTCTGATAATGTAGAATATAGTGAGTCTCTTCCTCAAACAAAAGAAACACTAGATTTTTTTTTTATTTTTAAAGATAACATTACACCTTTTGGGTAATGAGTCCTAGCCTTTCCTCTCCTCTTTGTTTTTTGGGCATGCATTTTTATACCAAACTTAGTTCAAGCATTAGGCTAGATAGAGGTTATTGCCCAATTGTGTGAGAGTCCATTTTAAGTAAAATTCTATCCCACCTTTCACCTCTCTGAAAAAAGAAGAGGGAAAGCCACTAAGTATATTTATATCTACCTTAGGAAGTTGCTATCAAGATATGGGATTGAGCAGCGACTTTTAGTAATTCCTGCCTTGCACCCAGAGTCTTTGGATTTGGGCCATTTAAATTTCAGTTTAGCTCAGTTGGTTCTGAAAGGTAACACTTGAAAACTTAATCGAGTAAATGGAAATTAAGTAATTGGCTCAAAAACAAGCTATACAACCAAAACTGAGTGACAAAATTGAACTGACACAAACCAAAGTGAAAAATGCTAACCAGCTATGAAGTATCTGTGATAACTGGGATTCTGGGCAGATCTATCTAGACAGATCTCTTCTCCTTACTCTACAGATTATTTGGCATGGTCATTGACTTGGAAAATGAGGGAAAAATACCTTGGGCAATATGTGCTGGGGTAGGTCTAGAGCCACTTTATGTGCTATCTTATACTGAGAAGATTGTTACTTTGGAGGAATTTCTCCACAGAAAACATGTTTTTATACTCGATTCTAGTCTGACATCTCTGTTTTTTAGAAACAGATAAATTTGCCACTGGATGTTCAGTTTTTATTTCTGGCTTATCTGTTCCATGATTTTTTTTTTCTTTTGTTTTCCTTCTCCTACAAGGAAAGTATACTATCCAGAGAGTTTGAGAAACCATGCTTTTAAATTAACTTAACTGCTGAGTTCTACAGAATTGGAGAAAATTGATTGTTTCCTTGTATTTCACAGACTGTATCCTTTTAAGTGCCTTCTCGTAAATAACTTCATTTGCAATCTGCAGAGACTCATGCTCCTGCATCTGTGCAATGACTGCGGGTTTTGGATGCAGTATGCCACAGGGCCCTCACTAGTAATTGGTGACAGAAGCAGCAGTAGCCTCTGAGGATGGGAACATGAATTAAACCCTCCTTAGTGCTGGTGGTGCATCACCTCCCTCAAGTATAGCCATTTAATCGGGTCATGTTCAGTTTCATAGCCTGCATCTGCCTCTTCCTTCTTTTCTTATATTGTTACTGTTTTCGAATGAAAAGTTTGGAAGGTAAGTTTTTGTTTTTGTTTTTTAATTGTACTTAAATAGCAACCGTTAACAACCAGCAATATGATGCATTTTTGCCAGTCACTACTGTTCTTGGGGTAGATAAAGAACCTGAACCCCATGGGTAGTAAGGAGGGGAAGACCAATTTTACTTTATCTTCTTTAGATTAAATTAAATGTAAGTTTCTTTTTAAAAGCACCATTGTTTAGTTAAGACCTGTCACATTTGCTAAATGGAGTTACTTATAAAACAAGCAAGCAAAATGTATCTGTTCCTAGTTAGGTCTAATATGAAAAGTTCTGTTGATGAACCAAAGGGTTTTTATTCTACTATATCTGAAGAAAATATTTTTGGAAAGACTTTTCTAATAATTTTACATATTTTTATGTAACTACTCAGGAGTAGTGGTTAATGTGAATGATCTGTATCTTAGTTGACAAGGCACATCAGGTATCCAAGGACCCCAGTGGATTTTTATACCAACAGATAACAGTTTTTGGCTTTTTGTTAGAAACAAAGCTCCCTGTCATCGACAAGCCTAGCATTCATAAACATGTAATTTTTACAAAGTTAGGTCACTGTTGAATCCCCGTGGTTCTGGAAATGTGCCTTTGCTCAATTAGAGTTCCATGCTGTTGAATGAAGAAGAACACAACGCTGGGCTTTAGGTTGGCTTGAAAGAAATGTGGGTGGTGATGCGGGAAGAGGGCTCATTTTGGAGTTTTCTTTGGTTAACCTGTGTCCTTGGGTGTCTTATGATCAGATGGTGCCCTCTTGTGGCACCCAGGTAGGATCTTGTAGTTCAACAAGAGAAACTTGACCTGAGTAGTGAGACCATTTCCAGGTCCTCAGTAAAAAAAACCATTATATTTATATTTTTTGCTGACCTGATTTCAGTGAATTCTTCTGAGCTTTGGCAAATTCCTGTTTAAGTGTTCTTTGCTTGGGACTATGTATTTACAATCCCAGGTCTTAGTGGAATCTAAGAAAGTACCTGCCAGACAGAGAGGGCTGAATGGGATGAGGAGTAAAATGTTATACCAGTGTAGGGGCCAAAGGACCTGCATAGTCTGCACCTAAGTCTGCGACCCCGAGCTTGTATTCTTCCTGACTTCCAGTGACGTAGGGACCTGTAAAATCCCATGTTAAACTCTAATTAAAATGGTTGTGTTTAGTTACTACATTAAGAACATTTGATGATTTTTTAGTCACTGTAGAAATACATTTCTGTTTAAAATGCACTACAGTATTAATGAAGCAATCTCAGTGGGTCATTTGTGAAGGTGATTCTTATCTATATTATTTGTACTTAATGTGGGTCAGCAGTGGGATTAAATGTTTGTTTCTTTGAGAACAAAACAATAAAATACATAAGAACAAGATTTCAAACTGTTAATCTTCATTGGCAGGTATTTCTTAAATAAAAAGGCTTGTGTCAAAAATTCAAATTATTTCCCCCATTCCCCTTTTCAGTTCTAGGTCTCGTTCCAGATCGTATTCTCCAGCTCATAACAGAGAGAGAAATCACCCAAGAGTATATCAGAATCGGGATTTCCGAGGTCACAACAGAGGCTATAGAAGGCCCTATTATTTCCGTGGGCGCAACAGAGGCTTTTATCCGTGGGGCCAGTATAACCGAGGTGGCTATGGAAACTACCGCTCCAACTGGCAGAATTACCGGCAGGCATACAGTCCTCGTCGGGGCCGCTCCCGATCCCGGTCCCCAAAGAGAAGGTCCCCTTCACCGAGATCCAGGAGCCATTCTAGAAACTCCGATAAGTCTTCCTCTGACAGGTCAAGGCGCTCCTCATCCTCTCGTTCTTCCTCCAACCACAGCCGAGTGGAATCTAAGCGCAAGTCTGCAAAGGAGAAAAAGTCTTCTTCCAAGGATAGCCGGCCATCTCAGGCTGCCGGGGATAACCAAGGAGACGAGGCCAAGGAGCAGACGTTCTCTGGAGGCACCTCTCAAGATACAAAAGCATCTGACAGCTCAAAACCATGGCCAGATGCCACCACATATAGTGCTGGTTCTGCATCACGGGCCTCTGCAGTTTCTGAGTTGAGCCCCCGGGAGCGAAGCCCAGCTCTCAAAAGCCCACTCCAGTCTGTGGTGGTGAGGCGGCGCTCACCCCGTCCTAGCCCTGTGCCAAAACCTAGCCCTCCACTTTCCAGCACATCCCAGATGGGCTCAACTCTGCCGAGTGGTGCTGGGTACCAGGCTGGGACACACCAAGGTCCATTCGATCATGGCTCTGGGTCCTTGAGTCCATCCAAAAAGAGCCCTGTGGGTAAGAGTCCACCGGCCACTGGCTCCACGTATAGCTCGTCTCAGAAGGAGGAGGCTGCCACCCCAGGAGGAGCAGCCTATACAAAGAGGCAAGTATCTTGTTTACCCTCCCTGGGTGTGTTTTTAGCTCACCAGCTGGCAGTTTAATTGTAATGTGATCTCAGAGCTCTGATTGGTGGTAATAAGGTAATCCCTGTTTCCTAAACTTTGCGTTAGCAAATTTGAAAAGCACCACCCAAGGAAACCTTTAGCTTAACTCTAGCTTTCCTACCTTTCTGAGTTTGTATTGCAGCATAAAGTTGCTTTAGACTGCTCTACAATGATGTTTTCACATTTAAAATTTGCCTTGGATTCTACCAATGTAAGCTAGAGAACAGTAGAGATTTGTGGGTCAGCTATCAAAAAAATAAGGTCTTTGCCAAAATGAATGGCCATTGGAGCTGTTAGACCCTGTAGGACCCACCATCTACTGTGATCAGTCTGCATCAGCCCATCATGGTGAAGAGCTACACCTCGTATCCTCACACGCTCCAGTTGAGGAGACTGGGCAGATGGGAAAGCCTGAGGCTTAGTCCAGGAAGCCCTTTTTAAAATCACAAGGTGGGTGTGTGTCCCAGTAGAAGCCAACCAGCTGCATGTTAGGAGAGGACGTGACCGTGCTTCTGTCTTTCTGCTCTGGGGGACATGGTGAGTTGGAACCTGAATCTTTGTTTGTGTGGTTGGATGGATTGGGATGCCAGAGTAAGTAATAGGGAAGTTGTATTGGGACCAGGTTGTCAAGAGGGACTTACTGGGCAGGTGGTTCCACCCCTCCCCACCATGTCCCCTTTCTTATTAGCATATTCTTTGATGCCCTGCTGTCCTTTGAGTCGTCTTTGCCATAGTAATGCCACTACAACTTGATTAGATTTTCTTCATTAATGGTACAAACTTTACAGCCTTCAGTGACTCTGCTTTAAAGTTAAGTGTGGTTCCTTGCCAGGACTGGGAGTCTCATTAGGAGACTCGGGCACGAGCTCTGCTTTTCCATAAGAACGAGTAGGATGGTTTCTGCCCCCTTCCCCCAATTAACTTGTATTTTGTTTTTATTTGTGTTCACAGTATATTTCATATTTAGATCTCCTAGGTGACTTGAAGCAAACATGAAGTCTCTTTTGAGACTTGTATTTCCAAATGTGAGTTGTATAAAAGCAAAACAGTCCAAGGTTGAACATTCTATGTTAACTTTGCTGAAAGCAGATTTTAAATGACTGAGTGAAGGTTGGATAAGACCTTAATTTTTTTTTTCCTAGACCACTTACAGGTAAGTAGGTTTTGTTTTTAGTATCCTAAAAATTACCTTTGCTGTTTTCTTTTTGATTGCTCTTGTAAGACACAACTCCATGGACCGGGTATTTTTCGCTTAAATGGCATCCAAGTTCATAGATCTGTGAAAGGCCACTTTTCAGAAATTACTATAAGAAAGTAACCAAGTAGAAAGTCTTTGGTAACACTGGAATCCACAAGACATGTTTGTTCAAAGAATCAAAAACACAAGACCAGATGGTGCTGTTTTAGATCAGGTTGCTTAAAGGGCCTCTTTTGTGTCTCCCTTGTGTTTTTATAACTAGGTACCTAGATGAGCAGAAGACAGAGAATGGAAAAGATAAGGAACAGAAACAAACAAATACCGATAAAGAGAAAATGAAAGAGAAAGGGAGCTTCTCTGACACAGGCTTGGGTGATGCAAAAATGAAATCTGATCCATTTGCTCCCAAAACTGATACCGAGAAGTCTTTTCGGGGTAGCCAGTCTCCCAAAAGGTATAAGCTTCGAGATGACTTTGAGAAGAAGATGGCTGACTTCCATAAGGAGGACATGGATGATCAAGATAAGGACAAAGCTAAGGGAAGGAAGGAATCGGAGTTTGATGATGAACCCAAATTTATGTCAAAAGCTCTAGCAGGTGCAAACAAAAACCAGGAGGAGGAGAAGTCAGGCAAATGGGAGGGCCTGGTTTATGCACCTCCAGGGAAGGAAAAGCAGAGGAAAACAGAGGAGCTGGAGGAGGAATCTTTCTCAGAGAGATCCAAGAAGGAGGATCGGGGAGGGTCCAAGAGAACCGAAAGTGGGCACAGGGGGTTTGTGCCTGAAAAGAATTTCCGAGTGACCGCTTACAAAGCAGTCCAAGAGAAAAGCTCATCACCTCCCCCGAGGAAGACCTCGGAGAGCCGAGAGAAGCTAGGAGCCAAAGGAGACTTTTCCACAGGGAAGTCTTCCTTTTCCATTACCCGAGAGGCCCAGGTCAATGTCCGGATGGACTCTTTTGATGAGGACCTTGCAAGGTGAGATGTAGTCCTTGAACTTCAGGGCTTTAGTGGTCTAAGGGGCATCTCCTAACCCCTCCCCCTGAGGTTGTTCGGGAACCAGGACAGGCCCCTCGTGTATTTCCCCTGCTGTCCAAGTTTCAGTGCTGATATGTCCACCTGTTTTCAGTGGAGAAGAGTGTGTCACTGAGCAGTTATATGTTGGGGGCAGTATCACAGGGGTGGTAAAGCATCTTTCAGTCTTCAGTGACTGGTTTTCTGGGTGTTGGGTCTCCTCTCTTCTTGACCTCTATCCATTACCCCACCCCCTATCCCCTATCATCCCATCTTTTCCCTTAAATGTGCTTAAGATGATTTTGTCTGTGGAGCCATCCAGAATCCACTTTTCCATTCTTAGCTAGGTTACCAAAGTCTATTATTACAGACACCCATCAACTAATGTAGCAATTTTAAAGTTGGGGCTGGGGGGAGGGGTGCATGGCCAAACTTGAGGAGAGTGGCGAGGCCCAGGCTGTGTTTTGTACCTGGGGTAAAAACCGCACTGCCAGTGGGAAGTCCACCTGAGCAGCATTCCAGCCACCTCCCACTTCACTGAGTGGTCCTGGCTGGCCAACCTAGTTGATCTTTTAAAATACTTTTCATTTGTTGTGTGTGTTAAAACTGCAGTGACTCCAAAAACAGAGTCACTGAGGGTCAGTACTTCACCCTGCCCATTTGTTCCTGTTAAGGACTCCCAGTGAGAAAAGGGGAGAGAGAGATTTTGGATGCCCTTATCCGTCATTATGGTCCATTGAGGTTACTTTGAACTTGGGTGGGAAGCAAAAAGCAACTTTGTGGATAAATTTAAAACTCTTGGGTTTTGAAAAAAGCATTGCCTTCTTAGGGTTTAAATGTTTTGACTTTCTGTATATCTTGTTACACTGGGCCTTCCTGTGTTTCCTTTCCAGACCCAGTGGCTTATTGGCTCAGGAACGCAAGCTTTGTCGGGATCTAGTCCATAGCAACAAAAAGGAACAGGAATTCCGTTCCATTTTCCAGCACATACAGTCAGCTCAGTCTCAGCGGAGCCCCTCTGAACTGTTTGCCCAGCATATAGTGACCATTGTTCACCATGTGAAAGGTGAGTGCAGACCCCAGCCTGCTGCGGGCTCCCTTTCTGCGTGCTTCGCTTCCTCTGCTACAAGCAGGATGAGTGGGTGCATAAGGGAGCCTTTCGGGGCCCTTTATCTCATCAAAAGGGCCTTTGAAGCTAGGGACTCCTTGAAGGAAATTCCTTCCAAGGAGGAGTTTCCATTTTTTAATTACAGAGTTGAAGACTAAGTGCTAGTAACCTGTGATCATGAGAATAGGTAATATCCTTCACGTAAAGTTTAAAATGCTCAAAGAAGTATGAAAAATGGCTTTTCCAGCACCTCATTTTTCCTGTCTAGCAGATGGAAGCCGCTAGAGGTCTCTCAGAGACCTTGTGGTGTGAATTTCTTCACGTTATTCTACCATGTCCTGGGCAGACAGGTGTGCAGGTTGGGGAGTGGTAGAGAGAAGTGATACAGCAGCTGGGTTGGGCCAGATACAGATTCTGCCTAAAACTTAAACTGCAGTGGGAGTTGGTGCTGTGATTCACAGAGAAGTGAGCTCTAGGTTTCCGCATATCCACATCCTAAGACAAGGGAGTGACTGTGGAAATCCAGTGGCCAACACTGGATTGTGTCTGAGCCAGTTGTTTTTCCTTCCTCTTTTCAGTGTGTCTGTTACATGGATTTGACTACTTGAGTCACATCTTTGTGGCTGCAGGTTCATGTGGAAGAGTTGAATATTGTGTCTGCCTTTGGGATCATAATGTGTTTTTCTTTGAATTGCCACAGAGCATCACTTTGGGTCCTCAGGAATGACATTGCATGAGCGCTTTACTAAATACCTAAAGAGAGGAACTGAGCAGGAGGCAGCTAAAAACAAGAAAAGCCCAGAGATACACAGGTGAGGACTTTGGCCTTACAGTGGAGGTGGCCATAAAAGCTTGCTCATCAGATAATAAACTTGTCTTGTTCTTGTCAACGTTAGGTGGGTGCCTTAGCAGCAGAGTTTAGGGTAAACGTTCTCCAGACGCTAGGATAGCAGTAGGAGTTTGTAGTTTGAGTGGAAAGGGCATGCCTTTATGACTATAGTTTCTCACTTTGGGCCTGAGGAAGACCAGCCTTTTGATACAGATGAATCCTTATATTCTTGGGAGCTGGCAAATGGTAACCTGAGACCACTGTGAACTTTCCACAGGTGGAGTAAATGTTAAGTTTTTTTCCAAAACTGATATATGGAACGCAAAACTGATACATGGAACGCATGTGTTCCATGGAGCAGTTCTTCTGGAAGAATTTCCAGTGGGTGGCAGAGCTTGTACGATTATGTCAAAGGGTTTAAAAGCCCAGCAGGTTTAAAGACTGTCACATTCGGTTGTGGGAGCATATTCAGTAAATAGGGGCTTTGTCTAGAAACAAACTTGAGTGCAGCTTTAATTTCTTACTAGTCAGCTCTGTTGCAGCAGGGAAGAGAACCATGTTTCTCCAACAGTCTTGGGTCTGGGGTCTTTGGGATGTGTGCATATGCCAGCTGGTTTTCTCATCTAGACCTAATGTCATAGGTAAATAATGGGCTATTATATTCTTATTCCCAAGACGAGAACTGCTCTTTGAGGTTAGCAGGGCATGGATCATCTTGATGTGAACTTGAGGTTATAGGCGTGGGTGTAGGTGAACCTTTCTTCCTGGCTGTAACAGTACTGGGAAGGAATAAGAAGTTCGGTTTGAGTTGGAGAGGTTGGGATGTGTGCGCGTGTGCGCATGCGCACACGCACACCTACCTATGGGAGAGTATAAATACATAGGCAAAGAATGTAAGTAACATATATATGTAAGTTAAGAAACATAATTAAAAGGATTCTGTTACTTAGCTGAGGAACTAAAGTATTACCAGTAGTATATTCACATTATGGGGATATTAAACAATTTTTCTGTTTTCAATTTTTAGGAGGATAGACATTTCTCCCAGTACATTCAGAAAACATGGTTTGGCTCATGATGAAATGAAAAGTCCACGGGAACCTGGCTACAAGGTGAACTGTTGCTTTGATCGTAATTCCAACAAAATGAGTGCGTTGGGCATGAACTTGAGAGAAATGTGTTTGTTTAAATTACTCTCTACTTAAGTTTGTGTTTTTCTTTTAAGGATGGGCATAATTCTAAAAATGAACTACAAAGGGTTAATTTTTATTAAATGTATCAACAACCTTTGTGAAGTGGTTAGAATATGGTAAATGACCCCAAAGTCTATTGAGGTGAGCTTGAGAAAAAAAAGAGAGGAGTTTTGGAACAAGTGCCCATGATGAGAGAAGAAACTTTTTGTGATATTTTTCTGCTTGTAAGTATTATCAAATCAACTATATTACATGCACTATTTCCAACCATGATTTCAAAAAGACATGCATGTCAGAGGAGAGTGAAATATTCATATCTTAACATGGTAGACTGTTTTAAACAGCTAGTCCAGTTTTTTTTCTAACATTGTACCGTATTTATCATCTGTCAGTTACTGTTACTTTAAAGCTAAACATTATTTTGATAGCCCAGCTACATTTGCAATGATGTGCACGCAAACAGAGTTACGAAGAGGTTAAAGCTTGTATGCAGTCTTTTACTATGAAATAATACATTTGGGTTTTTTTTAAGTCTCTTAGTATTTATGGACCTTCATTCACATATACAGTTGAAATTTAAAATTAAAGATGGCTCTTCCAGTGCTGCTGAAACCTTTTCAAAAGATACTCATCTTCCGTTCTTCCGAACAAACTTGTCTCCATAGTCAAATGTGACGAGAGGCCCTCTGTACAGTCTCTCTCCTCTCCCAGCCCCCTTTTGTTTTTCTCCCTGTACCCACCAGCTTGGCACTGACCCTGTGAAAGGCTTTGAGACAGCAGACGAGCGCGCGCCCTTTAGGCCTCTCAGGCCCACTCCATAGAGGTGCTGTGGGTGCACGGCCTCAGGGAGCAGCAGCTGCCTTTTTGGGTGTTTGGAGGGTACAGAGGCCCCATTCCCTCTCAGAAATGAACAGGATAAAAATAAATCTTCTTAGACTTTATTTCAACAAAAAGTTTAGTAGTTTGTATGAGATGTTAATGTGGAGTGAACTGCCCATTCCTTCCTCTTTTAGAGAGGTTTTACTTCCCATGAGGCAAGTCCTAGTGCTTAATGTCCCTGAATCCGCCTGGCCCTCTGTGCTCTGAGTGTCCCCAGAGCTGTCGAAAGCCCTTGCCCTGGTTTGGGGCACACAGCGCCGCTGCTCTGCCACACACATGCCCTGAGGGGTTCGACTTAATAAGGAAGTCAGCAAAGAAAGAGTTTGCTTTCCTTTTTTGCTGCTGCTTTTTCCCTTTTTAAACTAAATTTTGACCTGGTATTGCCACTTTGTGAATTCTCCATTGTGGTTTTTGATATTCCTTCTCTAAAGCAGTTGCTCACTGTAACTAAGCGTTTTGGAAGTCTGCTGGTGTCCCACAGTCCTGTTGTTGGGTTCTGCACTCAGAGCTCATTCCAAGGAGAGGATAAACCCACGGTGGCTGCCACAGTGTAGGTAGGAAAGGATGACACGACACCAGCGTTTCCACGCTTGGTGGTGACTAGGCCTGAGCCAGCCTAACCGGACACCTTCGAATGCTGATTTTGGCCTACTCAGTGTGTAGGCTAGCCAGAGTTATTACTGGGCCACAGAGGAAACAAACAAGGAGATCAGTGTCTAGCATTTTCAGAAGGCAGTCATCGTCATCTTAGAGAACTGGTTTGGGTTCTGTGAGGGACCCTCAGGAAGGGACTTCTGTATCCCTCCAAGCTTGGGTGAGGTGCCTCACACTCCCAGTGCTTCCTCTGCACCACTCCATTGGAGTAGAAACCACAGTTTGTGGGGTGGTTGAGTTGACAGCCCCGAATCCCAAAAACCTTAATTTTGATTTCTCTTTTTGCAGGCTGAGGGAAAATACAAAGATGATCCTGTTGATCTCCGCCTTGATATTGAACGTCGTAAAAAACATAAGGAGAGAGATCTTAAACGAGGTAAATCAAGAGAATCAGTGGATTCCAGAGACTCAAGCCACTCGAGGGAAAGATCAGCTGAGAAAACAGAGAAAACTCATAAAGGATCAAAGAAGCAGAAGTACGTAAGCCCCTGTTACCTCCTTCAGACTCCTGAGTGGGGTGTCTTGTCTGCTCCTTCTGGGCTGTATACCAGACCTTCTAGGCCAGAGAAGTTCAGGGTTAGGAATGATAGCAGTTTCTTCTTTTATACCATGTAACTGTCAAGTAAGGTCCCTGGCTGAAAACAGAACTTCTGCATCAAAGTAGGTGTGATCCTTGTCCAAAGAAGGCCTCCTGGGAGACAGGCATTTAATTTGGCTTTAGGGACAGAGTGGAAAATCACTTGGGAATTCCTTTTGGGTTGTGTTGGATATTTTCTTTGATATGTTCTTTTTCATCACAAATCTTCACGGGGAGGTTATGTTTTAGAAATGGCTCAAAGTTGTTGGCTGGTTAATGACATTGTTTTGTCAAAGAAATAAGAGTGAAACTAGATAGGACAAGATTGTTGATCTTAAATGCCTTTTAAGAACTAGTTACGCAGACACTTCCAAGTGAGGTGTTCCAAATACTCTTTAAACAAAGGTAGCATTGTTGAACTTCATAGGGCAGCATTCATGACAAGGTCCTGTCGTTTCTATTTACATCTGTGAAAGTCCCATGACTTTTCAATCATGTCTCATTAAACATAGAAGAGTTGAAGTCCTACACTTTCCCATATGAAGCAATACCACTTTTGCTGTTAGTGAACTTTAGCCGGCAAGCATTTTCATATCCATTTTCTGATAACAACAGTCCTTTGAGATAAGTTGGACACTTGGTGTGGTACCCATTTTGAAAGATAAGCTAAGCTCATAATGATTTGTCTAAGATGACAAAATTGTCAGCTGACATCAAAACCCAGATGTTGTGTTCTACTTTGTCTCCCGCTCCACCTTGTTACTTGTGCCTGGGGAGCCCTGGCAGCTTCCAGGGCTGCCTGTTGGTAAGGGACCTGATCATCCTCAGCAGAGAGTGGAAGTGGTGGTTCAGCAGTCCTTGATGCTGCTCCTGGTGGAGAGGACGTAGAGCCCCTCAAACGTTTCAGGGTTGGGTTTGGGTTGGGATCCTGATTGCTTTCCCTGGAGCACCTCCCTCTTGCTCTGTCTTGCTGTGTGACCTTTGAAATCCTAGTATTCTGTGACTGGGGCAAGAAGCAAGATGGTTGTTCTCATTCTGCATTACACCTCAGTTCACAAGGACTGTTTCTCATAGGCCTGAAGGACAGCTCACCCAAGGTCACACAAGTAATAAAAGGTGGTGCTGGGACTCAAATCTGGGGCCTTATTTTTTAAAACCTTTTGAAATAGCACTGACTTAAAGGAGTCTAGAGTTACACGTCTGAGTTATAAAAATCCTATGACAGTAACTTAGACTTTTACTGTTTATGGAGTAAATGCTAGAAAGAGCCGCTAGGATTTAAATATTTAAGTTCTTGAGCTTCTTAAATGTCGGGGAATGTGGTGGGAGAGGGGGCAGGATACTTTGCATAATGGAGGCGGACAGCGAGAGGTTCCTGGCACTTGGCCGGCTTCTCCCCATAAGTCGTCCTCTACTCCTGGGAGCCTGGCCTTTCTGCCACCTTACAGGCCGCCAGTAAGCTCCATTCACACATGGCTGGGCCAGCACCCACATCTGGTACATAGACAGTGACTCATTGTAGTAAGCTCATTTGCTCTAGTCTAATTTCTCTCAGATGAAGGGAAGGGCGGGAAATCACTCTGGGAAGAGTTTTGCTAGATCCTGTGCTTAATAACTCACCCTGTTTGAGCTCAGTGAGAGGTGCTATGTGGAGTAGTGGTATAATCAGAGCTAGGTTTGAGCCCAGGTTCTTCCCAGCTCTCTCACCCTGAATCTCCTCTGTCTATAAAATGGGGAAATACTACTGAATAATCAGGGTTGCCATTTACTGGATGCTTGCTCTGTCACTGTAAAGTGTTTAAGCATGTTGTTGGTTCAGTCTTTAGAACAGGCCCATTAGGCAGATCATGTTCTTCCTATGAGAAATAAAAGTAATGTAAAGCATAAAACAAATGGTATTCTATAAAGCCTCTGTCCCAGTACCCAGTACATCATGGCTCCCAATACAGTGTTCGCTTCCTTCTGCCTTTCTAGTTCGTGCATGTGTATTATACGGGGCCATGTTCTGTTCCTCTTGCTATGCATGTCCCACGTTTATCACAGGCTAAGACATAGATGCGTCACTGAACATGATTCACAGAATTGAGAGGAAGCTCTCTGGGTACCTGGGTGGGTAAGGTGGGGGCGAGTTTTGAGGTTACTCGTCTTCAGTGTCTTCTTACCACAGATATGTTCCTGATTGTCATGTGCACCTTACCAGTGAGGTCCCAGCCAAGGGCTGTCCTCTAGGGCCGAGTGATTTAAATCCCTGGCTTTTCTGTTTTCATAGGAAGCACCGGAGAGCACGAGATCGGTCCAGGTCCTCCTCCTCTTCCTCCCAGTCATCCCACTCCTATAAAGCGGAAGAGTACACTGAAGAGACGGAGGAGAGGGAAGAGAGCACCACGGGCTTTGACAAGTCAAGACTAGGGACCAAAGACTTCGTGGGTCCAAGTGAAAGAGGCGGCAGAGCTCGAGGGACCTTCGTAAGATCCTGCCCCCTCTCCCTGCTCCTCCCAACTCTAGTTATGTGATTACCAGATTACTAGTTTTGTTGCCCTTGCTGCAAGTAATCCAGGCTTTACATCCCAGAATCTGTACCCCTCTTCCCCAAGCTTTCTGGTTTTAGTTATTTTTCTGTTCATAATCCCTTACCTAGAAAGCCTCTCGGGGCTTCTGACCTCCGAATTTCCCCCCTTAGCTTGACTGCTGCTGCGTCTGTAGGGAGGGCCTTGTGCCATGTGTCCCTCTGCCTGGGCTACAGACCGGAGCAGAAAGGGAACGGCTAGAACCCAGTTGACCAGCAGATTGACTAGAGGACCGCTGTCTGTTCTGAGCCAGAAAAGTATTTGAGCCGAAGGCAGGGAGTGGTTTTTCTCCACTCCTGACTCAGTCCTTTGTTCCTTTTCCCCATTTATGCCACAGCAATTTCGAGCCAGAGGGAGAGGCTGGGGCAGAGGCTCCTACTCTGGTAACAACAACAACAACAGCAACAACGATTTTCAAAAGAGAAACCGGGAGGAGGAGTGGGACCCCGAGTACACGCCCAAAAGCAAGAAGTATTACCTGGTATGTGTCTGGGATAACCAGGAAGGGCCAGAGCACCTCTGGCACACAGCGTGGCTGATACCGACGCTTCATTGGTCTGTCCCGAGCTGTGATTAAACGTGTGTGCAGGCGGACTGTGCTGGGGGGCTGTGTACTTGTGGGCCCACGTGGTGCTGGCCAGAGGAGTGTTCTGCGAGGCAGTATCCTGGCCTCAGAGCTGTATGAATCCAGGATGCGCGAGAAAGGTTCCCCTGCCTTTTGAGTCTGTGAGCTTGTCTGATAGCTAATCCCCCCTCGGCCGCCGTCCAGCCTTCATCCAGGGATGGAGTCATGGCCCTCCCCTGAGTCCGCAGTTCACTCTGTCACTCCCTAGTGCAAGATAGAAAAGACAGCTCAGGATCTCTTTGAGGGAGGGGCTCTGCCTCCAGAATGAGTCACTGGGGCTTCTCTCGTCTGAGCTGTTGGTCACTCCTAGGTGGCAGGCACTTTCTGGGTCTCCCTCCCTCCCCCCTCCCTCACGTGAGGTTGGGGCTCCTCAGGTCCAAGCAGATGGGACTCTGGGTGTTGTAACCAAGATAAACTTGAAACTGAGACTCCATCACCCCCGAGAAGGGCTGGCACGGGTCTGTACCGTCAGCTGCACGGCTGGGACTCGGGTTTTGTAGACGACTGCACAGCTACCTTTGCTTTTCTGGGGAAGCTGGGAGCTGCTCTGAGCCTCCTAGGGGGCCCTTGCACCTGCATCTTAGGGAAAAGTTGGCAGGGCCCAGGATAGGTGCTGGAGTGGCACTGCTACGGGGGGAAGGTAAAGGCCATCTGAGTCCTTCTCCCTGTGCCCGTCTGCCACCTGAAGTTCGGAGCATTGTTGGCCTCCTGCGTTTAGGCTGTTGAACGAGCAGCCCTGGCAGGAAGCAGCTGGCCCTCTCGCTGAGTTGATCCCCGGAGCCTGAGTTCCTACTTGGGATGGTTTAGAGTTTTTGAAGGCATGGTGCTGCTGAGGTAACAACAACTTCTAGTTTTCAAAGTGCATTCTCACTGAGTCTCTCGTTGGAGCCCTTCTCTCTCGTGTGATCATCAGAGCAGGATTGGGATGCAGAGTGGAGGGTGATGATGATGATAGAGGGTAGATGTCAGGATTAAATGAGATAATGCAGGTGAAGGTCTTTCAGGGCTCATTGAAGGTTTCATCATCATTGTAATGCCCAGGCTACTGCCTCAGAATTCCTAAGGCACCCAATGGAATATTCTCTTGGATCTGAAACAGTAGCATTTTTGGAGTGGGGGGGATCGGGAGGAGGACAGAAAAGGAACAAAAGGTGGGGTGGGGCAAAAGGCTGGTTTGAGAAAGACACATTTGGATGAAAAGAGGGCTTTGGCTACTCTTGTTCACTCTGGGATTGATGGCCGTTTTCTTTTCTCTCAGCATGATGACCGTGAAGGTGAAGGCAGTGAGAAGTGGGTGAGCCGGGGCCGGGGCCGAGGAGCCTTCCCCCGGGGTCGAGGCCGGTTCATGTTCCGGAAGTCCAGCACCAGCCCCAAATGGGCCCACGACAAGTTTAGTGGGGAGGAAGGGGAGATTGAAGACGACGAGAGTGGGACAGAGAACCGAGAAGAGAAGGACAATTTACAGCCCACAACTGAGTAGGGGCCACTCTGATGGGAGTCCCTGCCCAGGGGAGAGAGGGCGCTGGGAAGATGGCTGGTGAGGAGCAAAACAGAGGAGCCTCAAGATTGCAAAAATCCCACCCCTGCCCCCCACCAGCCAGCCGCACAGAATCCTACTACAGCCGAAAGCATCCCTGGCGCTGCGTCCCACTGGACAGAGGCGGCCGGCCGAGGAGCCTGGGGTCAGGCCCGGCTCTTGAGCAGAACACAACACATTGGGCTTTAGCTGTGTTTCTCATTTGTTGTTGGTGTGTGGGGTGGGGGCTGGGGTAGGGAGGGGAGAGCGATACTTGGATTTTGCTTTGTTCCCTATTAGAAACCAACAGTTTTGTTCTTACTTTCATTTGGAGCTAAGAGGACTAATTTGATGATTTTCAATCTCTTCTCCCTTATCCTGATTTTAAAAGCCCTTCTTTCTTTTTTTTTTTTTTTTAGGCATATGTAGTAATAATAGCAGAAAGATTTAATTTGGGCAACTTTGATTCTTCAAAGAGAAAACAAAGCATGTGAATAAACATTGAAGTGTTCACCTCAGTTTGGGACCAAACTGCTTGGATCTTTGTAAAAATCGGTTTTGTATGTCGAGGAGGAGTTCAAGGCCTTTCTGACCACCTTGTGTTCCCCTTTTCTGCACAGCCATGTATCCCGTGGCTGCTGACCACACCCCACATGCCCCCCCACCCCAATATTTTCTGATTTCTTCTGGGCTGGGCATCCCATTCTCCACCAGCAGCTCCAGTATCCCAAACTTTGTAGTCCTGCTGATCCTCTCAGCAACAGGGGTGGAAACTGGATGGCAGTTTCTGGTCTGTTTTCTAAGAAACTTCTGAATTCTATTATCTTTACAAATATAAGATGAGAAAATAATTTTTTCAATATTTTTTATTAATCTTTTTATAAAATGAAAAGAAACTCCTATGATCGATTAAGGAAGGTGGTTATGGCTGGGTGGTTTGTGGGGGTTTGTTTTTTCTTTTCGTTTTTTTTTTTTTAACCTTAAGCTTTAAGTTGAAACATTCTTGGATGTTTGGGGGGAAAACATCCTCTTAAAATGGGTCCTTGTGCTTGCCTTCTGGGGAGGCGGTCCTGAGCAGGTGAATCATATGGCATTTATGCATATGTTATATGCGGACTGCACCCACCTCTTCTCCCCCCCCTCCCCCAACCTTTGCCTCTTGGGTTGTTGTGCTTCTTTCCCCTTACTTTGCTACATTTCTATAGTTAAGTTGGTTTTACTTGAATGATTCATGTTTAGGGGGAAAAAAATGAAAACACCCTTAAAATTTGTTTCAACTCCTCCTGCAAATAAATAAATAAATGAAGAAGGCAGATGTAAATGGACTCTGGTCATTGTCACCCTTAGTTGTGTGTATGCACGTGCGCGTGTGTGTGTGTGTGTGTTTGGGGGGGAGGTATCTACTGTAGCAGCTTCAAGAAACCTGAAAGACAAAACTGTCAGGGCTTTCACCGAGGCTGTTGCTTAGTCCCATCCTTATCAGTGCCATGCTCAATTGTTTGGGAGGAGACTGGGCCACCCTTTGCTGGCTAATAACTCATTGCCACCCTGATGGTTTTACTTCATCCTGTACCTTGGACACCCTAAGAGAACCAGATTCTTTCACTGTGGTTTTATGGGCAAGGACTTGGCTTCCAAAGTGGTGGGGCAGAGGTCAAGTGTCATGGATAACAGGCTCAGCTTTCTATGTTCACCACTGAGCAGAAAGATTACCAGAGAGTCCAGCCAGGGTGGGGCTGGCACCAGATGAGCCCTAAACTTAAGGCCTTGCCGGCTCTGGCCTTGGCTGTGAGCAGGAGCCTTGAAAGCTCCTACAGTTCCTTTTTTCTTGCCCTTTCCCAAGGAGAATCTGGATGTGTTTTATGAAACCACAGCCCGGTGACCGGAAGCAGGGGTCTCTGCACTCCTCCTGTGACCTGGGGTGTGGTTATAGGGAGATGGTGCCTTGCAGGAAAAGCAGAGCACAGCAGTAGCTGTGTGCGCCCAAGAGCAGCCGCCCCCTCCACCCAGGGCTTGCCTCGGAGCAGTCGCTGCCTGCTGGGGGCCCCACCCTGGTATGCGCCTCTCCCACCTCTTCTCCCATAGCTCCAAGCTTGCCAGCGGGGAGAAGATAGACCAGGAAAGGCTTTGTGCCAACGATGGGTGGGAGCCTCAGAGCCTAAGGCTGCGAGAAGGAGAAACGGCTAGACTGGAATTTTAAGTGACTAGGCCAGGAAGAGCATGTGGGGGAGCTGTGGCCCCAGCACTGGCCAGAGACCCTGGAGTCTTCATCCCAGGGTTGGGGGCCAAACCTGCTGAGCCGGGCCACCCTCTCTCCCACACCCACTCCCAGCACCTGGGGCCGACCTATCCGCTAGCGTCTCCGCCTCCTTTGCTTCACAACCTCGCAGCTCGTCCCACCCTACCCGGGCCCAGTACTCGGCTGCCTGCGGGACAGCACTATATTCCCAGCCCGGCTCTGGAGCGAGACCTGGAAGCTATGGGTATGTGCAGAGGGTTTGGGGTGACGGAAAAGGCAACAGAAGCCTACACCACCAACCCGCTCTCCCGCTGTCCTTTACGCGGAGCCAGGGACTCGCGCCTAAGCCAGTGTGCCCGGACCGGTCCCTCTGAGCTGCGCCCCCGTCCCGTCCTCCGCCCGCAGAGGTGCTGGTCCCGGCCGAGTACCGCGCGCAGAAGGAGGGCGAGCTGAGTCTGGCGCCCGGGTACGTGGTCCGGCAGGTGTGCGAGGGGCCCTCACGGGGCTGGCTGCGCGGAGAGCTGGGGGGTCGTTGTGGTCTCTTTCCCGAGCGCTTGGTGCAGGTAAGACCCGGCCGCAGGTCGCGTGGAGGAGGGTCTCAATGCGTGCCCCCAGGAGCTGAGAGCCGCCCTCCCCGCGCAAATCTCCTTGCGTTCATTTCCAGGAGATCCCGGAGTCTCTGCGCGGCGCCGGAGAGGCGCCGAGCCCGCGCTGTGCGCGCCGCCGAGGTGAGCGCTAGGCCGGGTGGGTGCACGCGCGGAGTCTGCGCGGCTCCGGCCACCCCAGGCAGGCCGTGACCGGCGCGGCTCTGGGCGGGGCCGCGCGGGCACTCCGCGGTTTGTGATTGGTTCTTGGGTACAATGCTCCGCCTTGGGGCGTGGCCTGGAGCTCCTGCTGGGGCGCTCCTGGCCCACCCCTCTCCCCGCTCAGCGGACTGGGGCGCGCGGCTCCAGCGGCCTTTCTCTCTCTCGTCTAACCCCAGGTCGCCCCGCCAAATCTCGGGGCCCCCAAAGATGGTGCAAGGTGAACTTCAACTACAGTCCGGAGCAGGCGGACGAGCTGAAGCTGCAAGCTGGGGAGATTGTGGAAGTGATAAAGGAGGTGAGGGGACGAAGTGATGAGAGGCTTTGGGCAGAGATGTCGGAGCAAGTCCGTGGGTGACGGATGTGTGAAGAGAGGGTGTGGGCGTTGGGGCTGGTGAGGGGCGCAGAAATGGGAAAGTGAGAGAGCAAGGGAGGAGGGGGCATCGGGCAGAATCCGGGCAGAAATATGGGTGGAAGAATTCTCGAGAGACCCTTGGGGCAGAACCAGATGGCCTTGCGTCCTCCTCCTCCCCAGATTGAGGACGGCTGGTGGCTGGGGAAGAAGAACGGGCAGCTGGGAGCCTTCCCATCCAACTTTGTGGAGTTGCTGGACAGTGGGCCCCCAAGTGAGACCTGCACCCTGTGACCCCATGAACCCCTGTGACCAGACTGCAATTTCCAGTGACCCACCCAGTGGCCTGAGCCTGTGATCCACACATCCTGACCCTGTGACCCCTTTGACCTCTCCCATGATCTAAACTGAATTAGCACAACCCCTAACTTCACTGTCCCCACCAGGCCTCGGGAACCCAGACATGCCTTCAGTCAGCCCTGGTACCCAGCGGCCTCCCAAGGTAAATTGGGTGCAGTGGGCACAGACGTGGTGAGTTCCTCTTGGAGGGGTGGAGACTCAGCTTGTTCCTCCCTCCCCCTTCCCCCCACTAGCTGAGCAGTCTGACCTATGACAGCCCTCCAGACTACCTGCGGACAGGTGAGCACCCAGCCAAAGGGTTCCTCAGAACCCCCTCCTGCGAGCCTAGCTGACTTGGGGAAGGGGGACACTCAACGAAGCTGATGGGGGAGGGAGCGCCTGACCTGGGGAGAGGAGTTGGCTTTGATGGACTGACCCCCGCTACAGTCTCTCGCCCTGAGATCTACAGGGTCCTGTTCGACTACCAGCCTGAGGCCCCCGATGAGTTGGCGCTGCGGAGGGGGGACGAGGTGAAAGTACTGAGGAAGGTATGAAAGCACAGGGCAGGGGAGGGGACCAGAAAGGGCACGTTGAGAAGCCATGGGACCCGGAAAGGAAGGAGCTTGGGGATCTGGCTCCCCTCCCCATGGTATCTTGTTCTCCTAGACCACAGAGGATAAGGGCTGGTGGGAAGGAGAGTCTCAAGGCAGAAGAGGAGTTTTCCCCGACAACTTTGTGCTCCCCCCACCCCCAGTGAGTATGGAGACAGGCATTCAGGTTGGGGTGGGGGGCAGGCAGGCTACTCTGGACAAAGTTGGGGGTGGTGGTGCTCAGTGGACATTTAGGCTACCCCTAAATGACGATGGATCTAGAAATGTAGAGACTCTTCAGATTCTGATAACTGTCTTCTTCACAGATCAAGAAGCTGACCCCACGGAAAATGATGTCTCGGGAATCAGGTGGGTGCCCAGGAAACCTGGGATTTGGGTTGGGGGGAAGGGTGGGAGTGGGATTTTGCTCTCTGGGGCCCCACCAGTTTAGCTGCCATAAACACCCACAGCTCCCCAGTGGTGCAGTATTATAGTCCCTTAGGAGGTATCGCTCTGTGGGTTAAGGACCTGGTAGGTATATATGTGGGTCATTGTGTAGGAATGTGTTTGTTTGTGTGTGTTCATATTTCTTTGTGTGTTTTGAAAATATGGCTATCAAGTGTTTAGATTTGTTTCATTTTGTAAGGAAGTACAGTGTGTCTGTACAATGTACAAAGTACAATGGATCAATGTGTCTGTCTTTGAGACTGTGTTGTGTGTTTGCATGTCATATAAATATGTCAATGACTAGTTCCGTGGGGATGTTTTACTTATCTTTTAATGAAATATTTCACACATGCCAAAACTGTACGTAATGTGCTTTAAAACTTAATAATGGAGACCTGTGCACATTCATGATCTGTCACCAAACCAAGAACTAGAGTATTGCTAATGTATGTGCTCCTTTTCCTTCCCATTCTGCTCCCTCCTCTCCCCCCAAAAGATAACCAGTATTCTGAATTTTTTTTTTTAAAGATTTTATTTATTTATCTGAGACAGAGAGAATGAGAGAGAGAGAGCACATGAGAGGGGGGAGGGTCAGAGGGAGAAGCAAGCTCCTTGCTGAGCAGGGAGCCCGATGCGGGACTCGATCCAGGGACTCCAGGATCATGACCTGAGCCGAAGGCAGTTGCTTAACCAACTGAGCCACCCAGGTGCCCCTGAATTTTGTTTTTATAATTCCCTTGAGTTTTTAAATTTGTTTACCTATGTATGTGCCTAAATAATGTATCGACTGATTTTTGCTTGTTTTTGAGCTTGATAAGAATGGTATCATGTTTATAGTCTTCTGGAACTTGCTGTTTCCAATCAACATTATATTTCTAAGATTAATCTATGTCATATCTAGATGTAAGTTCATTAATTTTTCTCTGCTATATAATATTCCTTGCAGGGAATTTACCACAGTTTATGTGTGTATCTGGTCTCCTCCTGTTGTTAGCCATTTTCATTGTTTCTAGTTTTTGTTACAACAAATACTGCTGCCATGAACATTTCTCTGCCTGTGTTCTGGTGTGCAGATACCATCATTTCTCTAGGATATCATCCTAGGAGTGGCATTCTAGATCGTAGGGTATGTGAATGTTCAACTTTTATGAGATAAAGTCAGTTTGGTTTTCCAAGTGATTGTACACTTTAACATTCCACCATTGGTGTATGAGATCCTGTTATTCCAAATCCTCTTCAACACTTGGTTTTATCAGATTTTACTTTTTTTTTTTTTAAAGATTTTATTTTTATTTATTTGACAGAGAGAGACACAGCGAGAGAGGGAACACAAGCAGGGGGAGTGGGAGAGGGAGAAGCAGGCTTCCCGCCGAGCAGGGAGCCCGATGCGGGGCTCGATCCCAGGACCCTGGGATCGTGACCTGAGCCGAAGGCAGACGCTTAACGACTGAGCCACCCAGGTGCCCCCAGATTTTACTTTTTTGTGTGTGAATCTAGTAGGTACAAAATAGTATCTCATTGTGACTTCATTTGCATTTCCCCGGTTAGTTATAATTAGTTGGAGTTCTTTATATATACTGAATACCAATCCTTTGCAGGTTGTATGCCTTACAAATATTTTTTTCTCATTGTGGCTTTTTATCTCTTTTTGTGTAATGGTGTTCTGTGATGATATCAATCTTTCATGGTTAGCAGGTTTTTCCTTGTCTAAGACATCCTTCCTGCTCCAAGTTCAGAAAAAGTCATTTATATTTTCTTTAAAACTTTTAAAGTGTTGCCTTTTGTTTTTAAGTGCCTTTATCTTTGTGGCATTGATTTTTAATGAGTGACCCAATTATACTTTTTTCCATATGGGCAATGAATTGCTCCAGCACCATGTATTACTTTCTGCTTGTGAGTTTTACACAACTTTTGTAAGATTTATCTCTAGATACCTCAGATTTTTTTGTTGTGTCTTTTAAAAAATTAAATAGGGGCACCTGGCAGGCTCCATTGGTGGAACGTGCCACTCTTGATCTTGGGGTTGTGAGTTTGAGCCCCATGTTGGATGTAAAGATTACTTAAAAATAAAATCTTAAAAATAAATAAATAAATAAATAAATTTTAAATTTTATTTTTAAAATATCCTTCTGTTTATTTCAGGAATATAGAAATGGATTGATTTTTGTATATTGATTTTATAGCCGGTCATGGTGCTAAAAACTGATTATTTATAACAATTTATCTGTAGAGACTTTTTAAAAAATTTTTCATTTATTTGAGAGAGAGAGAGAAAGCAAGGGAGAACATGAGCAGGGTGAGGGGCACAGGGAGAAGCAGACTCCCCTCTGAGTAGGGAGTCCAACATGGGATCTCAGGACTCCAGGATCATGACCTGAGCCGAAGGCAGACACTTAACCAACCGAGCTAGTCAGGCGCGCCCTCCCCCCCCCGCCCTCCCCCCCTTTTTATTTAAGATTTATTTATTTATTTCAGAGAGAGAGCGCAAGTGGGAGGAGCAGGTGGAGAGGGAGAGAGAATCTCAGGCAGTCTCCATGCTGAGCATGGAACCCAGTGTGGGGCCCAAGCTTAAACGACTGCACCACCCAGGTGCCCCTGTCTTTAGCTTCTTAATATGTTTTCTATGAAGACAGTCATGTCATCTGTGACTAATGACAATTTTGCTCTATCTTTTCCACTTTTTATGTCTTTTCATTTTATTTTCTCATTTTACTATAGTGGCTGGGGGCTCAACACTGTTGATAGAAGTTGTCATGTTAAACATCATTACCATGTTCCTGATTTTAAGTGGAATGTTTCCAGCTTTTTCCTTTAACAGTGAGACTTACTTATATCTTTTTTTTTTTTTAAGATTTTATTTATGTATTTGAGAGAGACAGAAAGAGAGAGAGAGCATGAGCGGAGAGAGGGAGAAGCAGACTCCCTGCTGAGCAGGGCTCCATCCCAGGAACCTGAGATCATGACCTGAGCTGAAGGCAGACACTTAACCGACTGAGCCACCCAGGTGCCCCTAGATCTTTTCTTAGATACTCTTTTTGTCAGATTAAGAAAGGGCCTTTCTATTTCTAGTTTTAGAATTTTTATCAAGGGGCGCTTGGGTGGCTCAGTCATTAAGCGTCTGCCTTCGGCTCAGGTCATGATCCCAGGGTCCTGGGATCGAGCCCCGCATCAGGCTCCCTTCTCCGCGGGGAGCCTGCTTCTCTCTCTCCCACTCCCCCTGCTTGTGTTCCCTCTCTCACTGTGTCTCTGTCAAATAAATAAAAATCTAAAAAAAAAAAAAAAAAAAAGAATTTTTATCAAGAGTGTGTGCTGAATTTTTTCAAATTGTTTATATGAATCTTTTGAAATGATTTCTCTGACATTTGTAGAATTTGCTAATATTAAGCCACCCTTGCATTCTTGGGATAAATTCAAATTGGTCATGGTTTTATTATCTTTTCATATACCGTTGGAATATTTTCCCAGTTTTTCTTAAGATTTTTGCATTTATTTTTACTCTCCTCCTCTGATTATGAATATTATACTGGCCCCATAAATGAGTTAAGGGGTATACATTTTGTTTTTTAATTATCTGGTAGATCTTAAAAAGATGGGAATCATTGTGGGGGCACATGGCTGTTTCAGTCCGTAGAGTATATGACTCTTGATCTCAGTTGTGAGCTTAAGCCCCACACTGGGGGTAGAGTTTACTTGGGGGGAAAAAAAATGGGAATCATCATTCCTTGAGAGTTGATAAAACTTGCCTGTAAATCCATCTGGCCCTGTTTTGTTTTTTTTTCCCCCCCATTATGGGAAGATTTTAAACGACTTCAATTTCTTCTTCCTTTTTTTTTTTTTTTTTAAATTTCTTTAATAGTTATGGGAAGGTTTGGCTGAAATTCTTTTTCTTTTTCTTCTTCTTTGTTTTGTTTGGCTTAAATCAACAGAAATTTAATCTCTCACAGTTCTGGGGGCTAGAAATCCGAAACCAAGATGTTGGCATAGCCATGTTTGCTGTGAAGAGTCTAGGGGAAGCATCTTTCCTTGTCTCTTAGCTTCTGGTAGTTGCTGGCAATCCTTGGTTTATAGATGTATCTGCCACTCTTCTCTGCCTGTCTTCACATTGTTGTCTGCACTGTGTCCAAATTCTCCTCTTCTAATAAGGTCACCAGTCACTGGTTTAGGGCCCCGATAGAGTGTGACCTCCTCTTAACTTGATTACATCTGCAAAGACCCCCTTACAACTTCTGTTCAAATGGCTTCTTCACCTTGGAACTCAGATGGGAGGAAATCTTGCATTTTAGGAGCCTTGCACAGACAGCGTTCTTTCGGTCTCCCGGTCCCTGGATAACAATGGCTAGCCAGGAATCTGGCTAAAATTCTTGAATCAGTTTTATTTTCATTTTTGTTTTTTTAATTATTTATTTTTTAAAGTAATCTCTACGGCCAATGGGGGGCTCAAACTCACAACCCTGAGATCAAGAGTCTCGCGTTCCACTGACTAAGCCAGCCATGTGCCCCTAGTGAATTATATTTATAATTATACATTTCATCAATGTTTTCTAATTATTTGTATAAGGTTATTCATAATATTCTCTCATAGTCTGTATCTGCACTTAGTCTTTTATTCATTTCTAATAATTATTTTTTCTTTTTTTCTTGTTCAGTCTCATCAGAGTTATTAATATATTCAAATACTTTAAAAAAAACTTTTTTTTTTTTTTTTTTTAAGATTGAGAGAGAGAGAAAGGAGGGGCAGAGGGAGAGGGAGAGAAAGAATCCCAAGCAGGCTCCACGCCCAGCATGGAGCCCCATGCGGGGCTTCATCTCATGACCCAGAGAAAAACCTTTCTGTTGTACCTTTTGTTTTCAAGGTTCATCCATTCTCTAGTATATGTTGTACTTCGTTCCTTTTTGTTGCCCAATATTCCATCGTGGGTATGTACGACATTTTATCCATCTGTTTGCTGGTGGACATTGGGTTGTTTTTACTTTTTGGGGTATGAGCATTTGTGTGCAAGTTTTTGTGTTGGCATGTTTCCATTTCTCTTGGGTGTATGCGTAGGAAAGGGATTTCTGGGTGCTATGATTGCTCTGTAGTAGCTTTGGGAAGAACTGTCACATGGTTTTCACCAGCAATGCATGATGGTTCTACTTTTTCCACATCCTCACCAGCATTTGTTACTCTCTTTTTTATTATAATCACCCTAGTCAGTGTGGGGTGGTATCTCATTATGGTTCCGCATCATCTTTTTCTACCCACTTAAATGTTGAGCATCTTTTCATAGGTTTATTGCCAATTTGTATATCTTTCAGTGAAATGTCTGTTTGGGTCCTTTGCCTATTTTTTAATTGGGTTATTTGACTTTTGACTATTGACTTCTAGAGTTCTTTATATATCTTGAGAAAAGTCCCTTATCGGACGTAGACTGCAAATATTTTCTCCCATCCTGTTGTCTTTTCATTTTCTTACTGGTGTCCTATTTAATGCACAGAAGTTTTACATCTGAAGGAAGTCTCATGTCTCTATTTTCTCTTTGGTTGCTTTGTGCTTTTGGTGTTCTATCTATGAAACCAGTGCCAAGTCCAAGGCTACACCCTAAATTGAGTGACCTCTCTTCCACCGTGGCAGTGAAGCTGCCAATCCTTGCAGCCGGCCCTACGCTGCAGAGCAGAGCGTCTGCATAGACCAGGCTGGCGGGAGCAGGGGCAGGGATGGGGGCAGGTGCGGCCAAGGAGGCCATCAAGCGTAAACAATTCTCAGGTTATCTTATGCCTTTGGTCAACTTCCAGAGCACAGAAATGGTGGTTTTGTCCAGCTTTCTAGTTGCCTTGAGAGGTGAGGATTTGTCTACCGCGTCATTCAGCCGTAGCCAAACCCCCTTTCATTATTCATTCTTTTTACCAGTGCTTTCAAATGTTCTGCTCCTTGCCTCGCTGTGCTTCCAGCTTAGTAATTCTCTTTCTGGCTTTTTGGCTGTGTTTTACCTGCTATTTAACCTATATTGCATTTGATTTATTTCAAGAATGCTATTTTTCATCTCTAGTCGCTCAGTTTTCCTCCCCCACCCCCCCAGATCTGCCTGCTTATTCCCGATGATTCTTTTGTTGCATGCCCTGTAGCACAGCTGTGTTCTCTGGCAATTCCAGTACCTACTGTGCATCGTGTCTGCCGACTCCCATTCTCAGTGGCCTACCGTCTTGTGTGTTTTGTGATCTTTGTGTGTGAGCTCAGGACTTGATCCCAACCTGAGGGAGTTCCCGCCTCGGGAGGGGAAGACTTCTTCCAGAGAGGACTTGCTTCTACTTCCGCCTGGAGCCAAAGGGCACCAACCACCAGAGACCACCAGAGCCCTCTAGAAGAAGGGGGTGTGCAGGGCTGGCACTGTCACTTAGCTACCACGCTTGGGCCTGTGGGGGACTCAGGGGGCGCACCCTGGGTATCGGCTCCTCATCACGGGCCCAGGCTCCGGAGCCACAGTAGTTGGCCCTCCTATTGCCCTTCTGGCCTCAGTTCCTCTCTTTTTTGTGGACCTCCCCCACTTCTTTGAGGCCCAACAGTGCCTCAAAATTGTATTCTCCGGAGGACAGAATTGCTCTCTAGGGGGAGGGCCCTACCGAGCACCTAATCAGCTAAAGTACGAGAAGCTGAAGTCAAAGTGAACATTTTCTGAGCTTTGACTCTATGTCCCATCCTCTTCTGAGCGCCTCACGTGAGTGAAGTCCTCTCAGACCTCGCAGTAACCCCACCAGGTGTATACTGTCGTGGCCCAGGGCACAGGGCGGTGAGGTGACACAGCCGGGTCCTCACATGGCTGGCACAGAGTGGAGCAGGAAGTCAGAGCCTGGCGTCGGGCTACAGGGTCTATGCTCTGGCGCGCTGTGCATACGGCCCGGGGGTTCGTGTGCGTGGCCGCGTCTGATACTGTGTGTGTGACTAACCAGGACGTGTGCGTGCCTAGGCCGGGGCTGCTCGTGTGTCCACAAATATAAAGGTCACCGCTTGTGACTGTTCGCTCTGGTGTCACCTTCTCAGCGCGCCTTCTCTGACCGCCCCATTTAAAATTGACATTCCCCTGCTTGTTCTTCCTCGGTAACACCTAATAACTCTCTCACACACGACATATTCTACTTTTGCTTATGTCTGCGGCCCCGGCAGAACCCGAGCTCATTCTGACTGCTGTGGGAACAAGCCATGGGCAGGGGAGTGTGGCCAGAGCCCCGCTCGGAGGCTGTTGCCCTGTCCAGGTGAAGGTGGGGGCGCCTCGGTCTAGAGTGCTTAGTGGCAGGGCTGGTGAGGAGCAGTTGCATTCAGGACCTGTTTTGAAGGTGGAGCAATCAGGATTTACTGCTGGTTTGGATGTGCAGCATAAGGGAATGAAAGAGGTCAAGGATGACTCATTTTGTCATCTGGGCGAGCGGGTAAGTGGGTGAGGTGGGGAACACTGGAAAGAGGCAGATTTGGGGGATGGGAAGTGAGGGCTCAGATTTGGATATGTTAAGTGTGTGATGCCAGTTAGCTCCCCAGGTGGAAACAGGACAGTTGGATAGAAACCTGGAGTTCAGGGGCTAGAGATGAAAATATGGGAGTCGTTGGCTTATTGGCGCTAATTAACCCCATAAAACTGGGTGAGATCTCTTAGGGAGTGAAGGAGATAGAGAAGACCAAGAAGTTCCAGGGAGGGTGGTTTGGATTGGGGAAGGTTATTGCTGTGGTCTAGGAAAAAGATGAAATCTGAACCAGGGAGGCAGCCCTGGCACTGAGCAGGGGACAGGTCATAGAAAAGTATGGATAGAAAAGTAGGGATAGAAGCGCCTGGCTGGCTCAGTCCCTGGAGCGCGCAGCTCTTGGTCTTGGGGTTGTGAGTTTGAGACACATGTTGGGCACAGAGATTACTTTAAAAAAAAAAGTATGGATAAAAAACCTGGCAGGATATGAAACCCTGTCCCCTCCAAAGCCTTCCCTGACAACTGTCTTCTGCTATGTGTCCCTTTGGGTTGCTCCCACAGTTCCCATGCCCACGTGGCATGAGGGTGGTCGGCTTCCCCAGAGTTCCGAAGAGGCAGAGTCAAATGTTCATCTCCTGTCCCTAGTCCCCCATGCAGAGGACAGGGCCAGCAACTGTTAGATGGATGAATAAGGGAGTGAATGGGTGCCACACTCCCTTCTCTCCTCCCAGCTCCTATTAAGGAACCAAAAAAGATGATGCCCAAATCGGCTCTCCCTACAGTCAGGAAGCTGGTGACAGCCGCTACTGGGCCCAACAAAACCAAGTAAGGAGCAGGGTGGGGGTGGGGGAAGGAGGAGGGTACAAAGGAAATGCTGTTCCCTGACCCCACCTCCTGGTCTGATGGGAATATGTTCCAGGCCTTCTTGGACACCCAGCGGTGGAGACAGTCAGAAGCACCCCTCCCGAGACTTGGGTAGGTCTCGTTGCCTCCCACAGTGGAGTAGGAATGAGGGACAGGGATAGGGTGGTGCTGAAGGACAAAGATGGGGAGAGACTTGGGGTCAGAGGAGCTTGGACCCCTGAGGTTCTGCTCTCATAGGCTCCGGTGGCAGCGGCAGCTTCCTCAGCAGGGGTCCAGGCCACCCTGGTAGAAAGGGATCAAAAACCCAGGCTTCCCGGCAGCGCTCTGCAACCAGTCAGGTAAGAGGCCCTGAGACACCAGGACCACTGGGCAGAGTCTGGTTCCCAGGGCTATGGTTGTGAAGGGTGAAGGATCCCAGGCCAAGGGGAGCCTGACTCAAACTGTCAAGGTCCCTCCCATCCCTCGGCTGAGACTTCACCCCCATCACCACAGGAGGAAGAGCAGAGCAGCCTAGCAAAGGCCTCTCCTGTGAATAAAACCCCCACTCTGGACAAGACCCCCAGCCCAGAGAAGATGCTGTCTCCGGATAAGGCCCCCACTCCAGAGGAAACCCTGACTCCAGATAAGGTCACCATCTCTGAGGAGGCCCTGACTCTAGAGTTCAAGGCCTCAGCCCCAAAGATCCCCACCCCACAGGAGGGCCTGACTCTAGACAAGGCTCCCAGCCCAGACAGCCTCATTTCTGTGGATGAGGCCCCTGCCCCAGAAGTCCCACCAGAGGATGAAGTCCTTGGCCCAAAGATGGTCTCTCCTGGGGATGAGGCGCCCACCCTAGAAAAGGTCTTGACCCCTGAGCAGGTGCCCTCTGAAGAGGCCTCCAGTAGAGACAACACTCAGTTCTATCACTTCTCTCCGGACCAAGCCCTGCTGAAGTTCAAGTCTCCTGTGGCCAGTGAGGCTCAATCCCAAGAGGTCCACATGGCAGAGGAGCCCGATCTCTGCATGATGACACACCCTCTCGATCAGAGGGACAGCTCCCCATTCCAGTCTAAGTCCAAGCCAGGGTCCATGCTTGCCCTTGAGAAGGCTACAACTCTCCTTGAGGAGGCGCCTGGGAAGCATGAGGGTACCCCGGAAGAGGCGGCACTCCCCAAAGAGCAGGTGTCCCCCAAAGAGGTAGCCCCTGCTCAAAAGAATCCTCATTCTATCAAGTCGACTCCAGACCCCCAAGAGACTCCCACCCTACTTTCCCTGGTCCCGCAAAATCTCACGGACAGCAAAAGTGACAGAGGCGATATAATGAGGCTACAGGACGAGATGGAGTCTTTGAGGAGGTCGCTGGAGCGGATGGGGGTGCAGCTGGAGTAAGTGGGGAGGGGGAGGGGCGTGGTCAGGGAGGGGGCCGGGGGCTCTAAGCCTGCCCAGCCCACCCCTCCCCCTCGGCCTCCCGTCCGCAGGAGGAAGCTGACCGACATCTGGGAGGAGCTGAAGAGCGAGAAGGAGAAGCGCCAGTTGCTGGAGGTGGGTGCGGTGCGGAGCCCAGGGGGCTGGAGGCTGGCCCTCCCCTGACGGCCTGTCCTGAACGCCCTCTCCCGACTAGGTGCAGATGAAGCAGGGGACTCAGGAGTCCCGGACCCGGGGCTCCGTCCACGCGCAGACGCAGACACAGACGCACTGAGGGTGGGCCCGGAAGGGACCACGGCGGGACCTGGGGGCAAGTCAGGATCCGGCCTCCCACGTCCTAGCACACGACTTTGAGAAACGCAAGAAAATAAACTGCCGCGTTCGCGCTCGCCCGCGCCTGCTTGGTCCGTGCGGGGGCGGGGCCTGCGGGACAGGGGCGGGGCCGGCCGGGCGCTCCCGGCCCTACGCATTCCCGGCGGTCTCTCCCGGGCACATCTGGCCAACATGTGGCTCCCATTACCGTTCCCAAGGCCTGCGCGCGGCTATTTTTATCCACCGGATGGCGGGGGCGGGTGGGGGTGTCTCCTTCGGACGTCTGCCGGGTGCTGGAGAAATGGCCGGCAGGAGGGGCCCAGGCGGGGTCGGGCTTTGCCCGCGGGCCCGGATTCCGGAATCCAGCTGTGCGCCAGAGGAGGTGGGCGGGCCTGCTCTCGAGCCGGGGCCCCTCCCAGCTGGCCCCACGGTCCGCTCGGAAGGGCTCGCTGGAACGCAGCTCTGCTCAGACACGAACTCCATAGCCCCGCTCCGGCACACACGGTTAACACGGGGTAATAGTGCCTTAGCGTCAAGGGCAGGGTCCAGGGGCCTGGTGTGTGTGTGTGTGTGTGTGTAAGTGTAAGGGCAGGGTCCCGGGGCCTGGTGTGTGTGTGTGTGTGTGTGTGTGTGTGTGTGTGTGTGTGTGAGAGAGAGAGAGAGAGAGAGATTGCAATGATGCAGGATCCCAGAGCATTTGAAGAACAGGGGCAAAGTGCGCCCAGGCCTTCGACGGGAAGGAATGCATTTGTGAGGAAGAAATGCGAGTGATAACTTGTTCTGTGCGTGAGGCTGTGAGGCGGTGGAGTGTTTTTTCAGTCTGTGAACTGAATGCAAGCATGTATGCTGAGGTGTTGGGTGAGTTGATGGAGGTGGTCAGCCTGGTAAAAGAGTCGAGTGGGGTCTCAATCTGGGGCCCCCTGCACGCAGAAGCCTGGAGGACACTGGGGACAAAAGTAACAGAGGGAGACTGAGTCACTGAGAATGCAGTTTTCATTGGTCATCTCTTAACCGATCCCACGAAAGGGGCTGGGGGCCCTGGGTCCTGTCCCCCACGGGCTTTCTGGCAGGACTGGGGATCCCAGAAGGGGGGATCCAGGCCCAATAGCACTGGGGGAGCCGTGGGGGCGGGGCCTCCATAGCACCGTGGGCAGGGGCAGTCCCAACGCCTGGGGCAGCTGTGAGTTCCTGCGCATGTCCAGTACGCAGAGCTCTTTGCAGCGGAAAGGGGCCGGTCAGTAATAGTGCATGCGACCCAGGGTGCCTGTGGCCGTGGGGCTGGGGCCCAGCGTGCCGGTGCCCAGCAGGTCCGGCTGCCCGGTGCGCCAAATCTCCCTCAGGATCCGTTCCCGCTCCTCCAGGCGCTGCGCCCGCTCCAGCTCCTCTGCCGACGTGAAGACGTTGACGCTCAGCGGCCCGTCTGGCTCGGCGCTCAGCTCTGGGCCCGGCAGCGTGTCGTCGGGGCCCAGCCGGGTCACCGTGTCCTCCTCGTCGTCCTCGTCGTCCTCGGGCTCCAGGGTGCTGCTGCGGGGGTCCCGGCGCGGCGCAGGGGCCCGGGGCCGCGGGCGGGGCGCGCAGGAGATACTGATGACTAGTAGACACAGCGTCAGCAGCAGGCCAAAGCAGACTCCCAGCACGAAGTAGAGGCCAAAGCTCTCGGGGTTAGCTGGGGGTCAGAGGGCAGAAGTCATGGAGGAGCCCTGGCTCCCTGGCGGGTGGGAGTTATTCCATTTCGGAAGGACTCCAGGTTCTAAGTTTTGGGGGGACAAGGACAGCACTCATTTGAAAGACATTAGGTAGCCGCCATCGGGCAGTTAGGGACTGGGAGGATGGGGCAGGGAGGTGGGGAGGGAAGGGGTGGAGTGGGGCCCATGCCCCCACCCCCGGGGGCCCACCCTCACCGCGGATGTGTGCGTAGGCCGCCAGGCTGTTGCTCAGCAACTCCATGTCCCTCCGTGGGGCATCCATGCTGCTCTGGGGGCGGAGGGACAGTCCCCCTGTCAGCCTGCGAGGTCAGCAAGGTCAGATGCCACTCCCCAGCCCAGAGCTGATCCTGACCCCGCTTCCTCCGGGTAGCTCCCCTCGCTGGAAGCGCAGCCCCAGCGTCCGCCCTGGAGAGAGCAGCTCCCTAACTTTATTACAGACCTGGGCCCTGCCCTGGGGGGATCCTTTCCCTGGGCGCAGACGTCCCTCCAACTGGAGGGGTCAGGGAAGTGGGCCGTAGGAGGCTCCGCCTCCTTGTGGGGTCCCCAAATGACGCCCGGTTTCGGCGTCCCGGTAGTGGGATGGAGGAGCGAGAGGCGAGTGCCTTCCCCACTCCCAGGGCGGGCTCCGGGGAGGGGAAGCCACCTCCCTCTCCCATCCTGCCCGCCCCGCCGGGACCCACCGGCCCGGAGGCCCGGGCTCACTCACCGTCAGCGCCCCGCTTCCCCGCTGCCGGCCCCCGCGCGTCCGGCAGCCGCATACACCCGGGACCCGGCCGCTCCCGCCCCGTCCGGTCCCGGCTGCCCCACCTGCCCCGCTCGGCTCCCAGGCCGCGGCAGCGCGGGCCGGACACGGGCCGATGGACCAGCCGGCGGAAAAGTTTCCTCGGAGGAAAGAGGAGGGGCGGGGCGGGGCGGGGCGGGGGGAGGCGGGGAGGAAAAGGGCCGGGAGAGGAAGGGGAGAGGAGCGAGCGACTGGGAGGAGGGGGAGCGAGGCCGGCGGGACCGTCTGCTCTCCCACAGGAAACCGCTGGGGAGGCCGGTGGCAGGGTCCCGCCCCCAAGCTACTAATAACAAAAATAATAATAAGGATGAAGTTCTGCCTAGCTGCCAGGCGGTCTGTGTGTGTGTGTGTGTGTGTGTGCGCGCGCGCGCCCTTTGTAATATTCTTTCATTTAATTCTAACCACCCTATAAAGTGAGTACCATTGTCGCCACTTGACAGATAAGTAAACTGAGTCACGGAGTTTGAATAATTTGACAAAACGGGCAGGATTTGAACCCACTGCTCTTTGCCCCTAGAGCCCGGGGCTCTTTTTTTTTTTTTTTTTTAAAGATTTTTTATTTATTTATCTGAGAGAGAGAATGGGAGACAGAGAGCATGAGAGGGAGGAGGGTCAGAGGGAGAAGCAGACTCCCCGCCGAGCAGGGAGCCCGATGCGGGACTCGATCCCGGGACTCCAGAATCATGACCTGAGCCGAAAGCAGTTGCTTAACCAACTGAGCCACCCAGGTGCCCCGAGCCCGGGGCTCTTAACCCCTTCTCTACACCTTGCTCTTCCTCCCAGGAGGCCCCCTCACCCAGGGAAGACTGCCCCTCTTCTTCAGGCCTGCCCCAGATGTCAGTTTACGACAGAGGGGCTCTCCTCCCCTCCTCCCAGGGCTCGGGCTCGGAGAGCTCCTGTCACACAGGGTTAATGAATGTCGGACCGGAGCTTAGAGCGGGAGCAGGCCAGCCTTGCAGAGCCCAGCCTGGAGCTGCCGCCGCCCCGGTGCCCCGCGCGGAGCCTGCCGCAGAGACGCGTTTGCCCCTGGCCAAACCTGCAGGTGCGCGCGCATCCGTTGCCACCTGGGCTCGGCTTGGACGGGCAACGCGTTCTGTGATCCATGCGTGCGGCCTGGGTGATCTTCCTGCTCAGACTCTCAGCCCCCCCCTTTCTGGGCCCCCCTTCCTGCGCTGGGGCTTGGGTGAGGGGGAGGCCTTCTTGGCGGGAGCCTCAGAGAGGAGGAGGGAAGGAAGGGGGAGAGGAAATTGCAGACATAGCTGAAGGCGCGGCCTGAGGCCTGTGGGCCAGTGACCCCCTCTGTGTGTCCAGGCTGGAGACCCCCCACTTCCAGTCCTGAGACTGGGTTCAAGCAGAGGGCAGATGGAGATGGAGAAAGGACAGACCAGTTCCCACGGGGATGGGAAAGGACCCCTGGGTGTCGCTGTGACTGTTGAGTCTGTTTTGGGAGCGCGCGTGGAGGCATTTCTGCCTCTTTCTGTATTTTTGTGTGTCTACTTTCGTGTGGTATCTGCTCGGGCATTTGTGTGCGGGCGGCCACCGCTGCGTGTGAATTCCTACGGCGGCCGGTCCCCAAATGCTACCTCCCGGGAATGGGGGCTCCGGCGGGAAACAGGACAGACACAGGCCTCTGCCCTCGTGGAGCCCACTCCAGGGCCGAGAGGCAGGCGGTGAAGAAGGTAGCGTCGGCGCTGCTGAGACGCAGACGGTGATGGAGCACACTTGCAGGCCGCTCTCAAGGGGGCGCGGGAGGTGACACCGCATCCTGCCGTGGGGCGCCTCTCTCCCGGGTGCAGGGGAGGGGCGTGGGGGGGCCCGCGGGGGAGCTCCGACGTTACTGTCCGTGCGGTGGGGAGCCCTGAGAGGCTGGGGGGCAGGGGGCGTGGCGTCCTGGTTCCTGACGCACTTTGGAGAGACCCGGGTGGGGACTGGCGGTAGCAGGCGGCGGCGGGGCGGGAGCGGGGAGCGGGGAGGGCCGGGGCCGCGCGGGCCGCGCCCAGGCCTTGGTCCCGGAAGTGCCGCGGAGCAGGTGAGGCGGGGTCAGCGATTCCGGCCTTGCCTGTGGCTGTGAGGGAAGGACGCAGGGCCGCCGCTGGACGCTGGGCCCGAGCCCCTGAGGGAAGCGTATGTGGGGTGCAGGTCTGGGGGGCCGGACTTGCCTTTGAGATGTGCATTAGATACCCCGGGGGAGGTGTCAGGCGGGGGACCCCGGGAGGAGTCTGGGCTGGACATGGGTTTGGGAGCCCTGGACACAGAAGGTGGATGGAACTCCCCGGGAGTGGGTGAGATCGGCCTTGGAGCCGCGAGGGACGAGAAGCCGCTGAAGCCCGAGCTCGGGCTGTGCAACCTTGAGGGGTCTCCTGGGGGAGGAGTCGGGAGATCGTGGGGGAGGAGTCAGAGCCGGGTGGGATGAGGCTGAACGGGAGGTCGGAATCTAACCACAGGCTGTGGTATCAGTGGGTTTCCGTGGGCGCATGGATTCACTGAATGCCTTCCACGCATGCGGCTGCCGTGCTCTGACCCACCTTGGGTCTTGAGGATGTTGTGCCTCGGGCGGTATGGCGCCCACCTGGGCCTTCCTGAGGGGCCACGCGCACGCCTCTGCATTCGTGAGAGCACGCAAGGTTTGGGATCGGTTTGTGTCAAGCTGTTGCCGTGCTATGCGGGCCTCTGGGTATTGCTAACCTGCTGACACAGGTGTCCGTGCCTTGGTGGGTGACGTGTGTGTTGGGAGAGAGTCAGATGTGACTCAGCCCTGCTGAGCAGACTGGGGGGTTGAGATGCTTCCTGGTCCCTTCAGAGACAGGGACACACCAGAGTTGCCTTCGCCTAGGGGGATGCTAGGCTGGGTGGGAGGAGGAGTAGTCCTGCCCTGGAAGGTTCCAAAGAGGCTGAGGGCTACTCCTGGAGGCCCTGGGGGCTGTGCCTCTGGCCCAGGTGCGGCCCCACGGCCACCAGGCCCTCCTGCCGACCTGCTGATCTGCTTTCCTGCCTGCCTCGCTTTGCCCGCTCTGCCCGCCAGCCAGTCTGTAGGCATTCCCAGCCACCTGCTTTCCGGTCGTGCTGGCTGGGATCTCGGCATACCCATCACTCGCCTGCCTGGCTTGCATCCCATCTCTCCACCTGCTGATTTCCTCCCTGTCTGCCGGCCTGTGACTGACCTGCCCACTGGTTGGCTGCCTCTCTGCTCTCCTGTCAGCTTGTGGGACTAGAGCTTTGTCACCTTGGGAGGCACAGAGAGTGATCCTAAGATGAAACTCAGGAAAGACAGGTCTAAATTTTTATGTTTTTATTTTTTAAAAATACTTTTATTTATTTGACAGAGAGAGAGAGAGCACAAGCAGGGGAAGCAGCAGAGGGAGAGGGAGGAGCAGGCTCCCCGCTGAACAGGGAGCCCGATGCGGGGCTCGATCCCAGGACCCTGGGATCATGACCTGAGCCGAAAGCAGACGCCTAACGACTGAGTCACCCAGGTGCCCCAAGACAGGTCTTTTTTAATGAAAGAAGTTAAGACAGGTCTTGGTGGGAGGTCAGGGCGCTGAGGGACCCAGAGCCTCTGGGAGGGTTGTCAGGGGGGCTGGAATATTCAGGGCCCAATGCAAAACCCAGCTCTGCTCCCTTCCTCAGTGGCCAAGCTGGGGGTCTGTTCCTGACACTGGGGCCTTCCCACCGAGGGGTTCAGGGGCTGGCTAGGTCTTAGATGGAGGGAAGAAGGTGACCCACTCATGGCCTCCTTAGACCTGCCCAGTCCTCTGAATGCCTCTCAGCCCCTGGGACAGTCGCTGGGAAGAGGCCCCAGTGAAATTTGCAGAATGAACCATAAGAGTTATGGATATTGAGTGCCCTCTTGGCACCTGGTACTTGGTTGGCTAAGTGCTATGTGCCCTTCATCTTCAGCTCTCCCAGTCACCCTGTGCGGGTCGTAGTGGGACTCCCATCTAACGAGGAGGGAAGTGAGGCTCAGGTGAAGCATGTATGTGTGGTCACATGGCTGTAAGGGCTGGGGCCTGGCTCCCAACCAGTCTTCCATGGGCTGGTTCTAGGTCATGGTTCCCCACCCAGTCAGACCCAAAGCTGCCTCTTCGTGATACTCTGTATTGATCCTTTTATGCTCCTGAAGTGAAATTTGTGGCTAATATACCCACCTCTGCATCTAATTAAAAGTATAAAGAAATAAAAGGTGATGATAGTTGTGACGTGGTCACTCGCTGGGAACGTGACAGCTCTGCAGACTGGCGCTGGGACATTGCGGTCATGACAGGGTCGGA
The DNA here is from genome assembly GCF_002201575.2 of Neomonachus schauinslandi. Classification (NCBI taxonomy): domain Eukaryota; kingdom Metazoa; phylum Chordata; class Mammalia; order Carnivora; family Phocidae; genus Neomonachus; species Neomonachus schauinslandi. The sequence goes on from NC_058406.1 coordinate 27,429,979, forward strand.
AACGGTGAAGCGCTCTTGGTACAGTTTTGAGCAACACAAGGTACAGATTCCCTCCACTTTGCACAGCAGTTGCATTCCCCGAAGGTTCAGTGTATGTTATGTGTCCACCAGTCCTTTGTGTTTATGTATAAAAGGGAGTTAGATTCTTGGCTCTGGTCATTGTAAACATTTTCACTCATGTTGTGCAGGATGTAGAATCTGCCTTCCTTGTGGGGCTGTCCCTGGCCCCACCCTCTAAATGCCAGCAGCACCCTATAACTCTGAGCCCCCCCACCCTCCTCCCATGGACACACAGAAAAGAGGCCTGCCCTCATGGAGCTCAGCATCTGAGAAGGGAAGGCAGATATAATCAATAATCAGACATATGATATCATACCAGGCTGTGGGAAGCACAATGAAGAAACATAAAGAGGGAACCTTAAGGGGTTAGAGAAAGCCAGGTGTTCAGGACAGCCTCTCTGAGGTGACATTTTGAGCAGAGGGAAGTCAGGGAGGCAGCCATGCAAATTATCTGGGGAAAGAGCCTTCCAGAAATAATAGCCTAGGCAAAGGCCTTGAGGTGGAAGCCGGCTGGCTCTTTCGGGATCAGCAAGGAGCCCAGTGTGGCTGGCACAGCGACGGAGGCGGGTTGAGGGGCCCACAAGTTAGAGAGGAGGCCAGGTGCAGAGCTGTTTGTGGAGCTTTCCAAGCCACAGACAGACCTCTGGATGTTATCCTGCCTGGGACAGAAGCCATCAGAGGTGCTAAGCTGGAGAGGGACAAAACCGGGCTTGTAAAAATGCTCATTCTGGCTGCCATGTGGCCCCTGGGCGGTTGTAGGGGAAGAGTGGGAGCAGGGAGGCCAGGAAGCAAGAGGGGGCTCAGACAGGGTGGTCGCAGGGAGCCGCGAGAAGGGTCAGATTCTGCCTGGCCGGTGACAGGATTAGCAGGGGGTTGGACGTTGGGGGGGGGGGGGGGGGGGGGGGGCAAGAAGTCAAGGCAAGCTTGGCCTGATCAACTCGGCCACTGAGCCTCCATTTCCTCCCTTCCCCACTTCAGAGAGCTGGGCAGCTCCAGTCCTGAGGCCGCTGGGGCCCCGGAGGTGGCTCAAATGGGTGGAAACTTCTCCGTTCCTGTTTGACTTCTCAGGAGCACGGGAGGCTGTTGATCCCACCCCCCCCAACCTTTGTGCTACTTTCCACTCTGTGGCTTCTGGGGCTCACAATAAAAACCGAAGAGCCATCTGACACGTTGAGGTTGAGAGACCGAGTTCTGGCGTGCGAGCTGCGTGCCCAGCCCGTCCCAGGTGTGGACAGGCGAGTAGGCAAGGCCGGGTCCCTTCCCGCACGTGGCGGTCTTGGGTGTTGGTGGCCGGTAAGGCTGACCCGTGCATGTGGCGTGGAACGGAGGCTGATCGGGTGGGGGGGACGGGAAGGAGGCGGATGTGGGGACGAGACCAGGCGCTGCAGCTGGCAGAACCGGGGCGCCTCAGGCCGCGCACCCCCCGATGGCTCGGACGAAGCGGATGAAGCGCGCTAAGTGTGTGTAGGTGGGAGTGGCCGGGGAGGTGGTGTGCAGGCCGGGGCGAGGGGCCGGGGTGGCTCTGGAGAACCCGCACAGCCTGCCGTCTGCACACTTGTTGCGAAGGGGCTCCGGGCGTGGGCTCAGCTCCTTCTATGACCTGGGGCCGTGTGTGGGCTCCCACTCCCGTGAGTGGGTCTGTCGGGGCGCCGTGGGGTGCTGGGGGGGGCCGG
>NC_058406.1:27431721-27460629 GCF_002201575.2 Neomonachus schauinslandi
GGGGGGGGCCGGCCTACCGTCACGGGCACACTCCGGTGCTCGAGCCGCAACGTCTAAATTTAGGCAAAGGAAGGAACAAAGAAAGGAAGGAAGGAAGCCCTTTGGCTGCCTATGGAGGGGAGCGACAGGGGAGGCCAGTGCAGGAAAAGACCTGCCTGGCCCTTCTCACCCCAGCTGCCCTGGATGGGCGTGGGGGCACATGGACAGTCTCTGGCCGGGACCCCCCCCGACCCCAGATGGGGGTTTGGCAGGGAGAGAGGATGGATACTGGGCCAGCCGCAGCCGCCCTGGGATGCCTCCTGCCCACACAGGGCCGGGGCTGAGCTAGCCGAGCAGGGAGGTCCCCCGGGGGGCCCCCGGGGGGGGGGGGGGGGGGGGGGTGGTGCACTAATGGGTCAGGAGAATGCGGGGTAGTTCTGTCCCCTCCTCCACCAAGCGGCTGCGGGGCGGGGGGCTGTCTGAGGGGGCAGAGCCGAGAGCTGCAGGAAGCCTGCCCTGCCTGGCTGGGGCATGAGGGACAGGGACACGGGGAGGACGACAAGAACGGCAGACGTACAGGCCACACGGGCTCCAGGTCAGGAAGTTTTATTGCTGACATGCAGGAAGAGTCCCCATGTAGTACAAAAATATGTCTTTATACAAACTTTTTTGTGACTTTTTCTGTTTTGTTTCTTTACAACAGGACCTCTCAGTGTGTGACACCCAGGGAGGGCAGGCCCAACCTCCTCTCATTTGCTTTGCCACAAACGTAATCAGACGCAGGGGCCGATCTTGGAGGGCCCAGTCTGTCTGATAAGGCTCTGCAGACCCCGAGCGTATTGCTTTGAAAAGGAGGAGAAAGCCCCCCTGTGGCAAGCAGGCCCAGAGGGTCTCGGCTGAGACCCTCCCGGGAGGACAGTCACAGGGGCTGGGAGCCCTAGGCCAGACTGCATTTCTACTCCCTTGGGAGACTTCTTTTTGAAATAAATATAGAAAAGAGGACATCCCCCGCCCCCGCAGCACGACACCCTGGCTCTCAGCGGCTGGCCGCTGATGGAGGCAGAGCTTGGTGCTCAGGGGGAGTAAGTGCTGGGCTCAGGCGGGCTCCCGCAGACCCACTGAGGCAGAGGCATGAGGCGCCCAAGTGCTGGGATGGGGGCATGGGGAGGAAGGGGCATGGGCGGCCCTGCTACTGCTGGCAAGAGGTGGCCCCATTTTTTCCAGATGGGGAAACTGAGGCACAAGGAGGTTTGGGAACTTGCCCAAGTCACTCACAGTGAGTCAGCTTTTGGGGAGGAGGCAGCTCACACTCTGGGAAACAAGGTCACACAGGCCTCGGTCACCTCCCCCCTGGCGAGCAAGAACAGGAAGGGCCTCAAGGCCCAGGGCTGCCTGGAGGGGAACACTCAGCCTTTCCAGGGGGGCCTGGGGGGATAGGCCAGAGGAAGAGTCTTTGCTTGGCACCGGGCAAGGCCAAGTCCAGTGAGGGAGAGTGGGAGGGAAGGGCATTCTGGTGAGAACAGTGTTTCTGGCAAGACGGGCATCCACTTCAAAATCTCGGCTCAAAAAGGGCAGCAGGGCTGTTCTCAAGCCAGGCATACCCCCCCGCCCAGTCCCTACAGCTCTCCCCGCGAGCCCCACAGCCCCGATGAAGGGCCCTGGCCAGAGTCTGCTGGGAGAGACCCCACATCCATTATGAGGCAAGAACCGGAGGGGAGATGCCCCCACCATTCTGTGAACACAGAGGGGTGCGGGGAGCAACAAGAGGGCATGCGAGCAGGGCCCACCTGTTCACGGTCGGCCCAGCGCTCCCCTCCCCGCCCGCCCACCAGGCACCCCTTTCACATCTGTGTCAACGTCACCTTGGTACCACGGTGCGGGGTGCAGAAAGAAACCAGGGTTAATGCGAGGGTACAGCACCTCAGAGAAGCTACTGAGATGGGAGAAAGAGAACCAAGTCTAGAAAGGCCTCCCCATCACCAGAAACAGGAGGGACTGGTGGGTTGGAGGTGGAGGGGCCGGCAAGAAGGGGCTTCTGAGGCTGGGGGCGAGGAGGGGGCCCATTTGTGGGCGGTGGGCTCCCTGCTGTCCAGCCAGGTCGGTGGGGGTGGGGGCAGGGAGTGGCCACGGGCCGAGCCACCTAGAGATGGGAGAGAAGTTGGTTTCAGTACAAAAATAAATATATTTGAATTCTGCTTACGATGAGGTGAAGTTTTCCAAAGCTTGGACTGAGGGGCCTGGGGTCAGAAGGGGAGGGACAGACACAGCCTGGGAGGGGGCCTGGGAGGGCCGTGGGGGGTGGGCGTTCATTTTGGGAGCCAGCAGCGAGCTGCGGGTTCAGCTTATCTGTCTGGGGGGGGGGGGCGCTGCCCTGGGCGGGCGGCCCCCTCCTCCTCCCTCACTCAGTCCAGAGACAGCATGGTTAAAGAGCCAGAGGTAGATTAAAACGTCATGATTAAAAGCAGATTAGTTATCTAGGCTTCTCAGATTAAAAAACCAAACAATCAAGCGATCATTCCCAAGGTAGCCTTGTGGTACTTCTGCTGACCCGTGTGTGACCTGCGCTGTCCCGGCCCTGTCCCCGTTGTCGCAGCCGGTGGGGGGCGCGGGGGGGCTTCAGGCCGCTGGCTGGGGGCTGGGGAGAGGTGGCGGGTGGGGCCGGCACCCGGGCCAGGGGGCTACTTGCGCAGGTAGCGCTGGGCCAGGATGGCCGCGTCCAGGGGGTTCATGGGCTGCGCGTCGTGGCCCAGCCGCCGCACGGGGGGCACGCTGCCGAACTGCCGCTTGGGCGCCCAGCTCCGGGCCTCGTGTACGGAGCTCTTCTCCTCGGCCAGCAGCAGCTGCTGCCGCATGTAGTTCTCGAACTCGTACTGGGAGCACTCCTCTGTCACCTTGGCCTTCGGGCAAAGCCAGAGACAGGCAGAGAGAGAGAGAGAGGGAGGGGGGGGGGGGGGGAGAGAGGAGAGGAGAGAGGGGGAGAGAGAGGGGTCAGAGACAAGAGCAGGGAACCAGTGTTAGGTGACCTGGCTCCAGAGGCCGCCCTCCCAGGGGGGCCCACAGGGTGGATCCCCGAAGCCCTCCCGCCAGCCTGGACCTCGCCTGCAGCCTGGCCCAGGCGTCGCTCCAGCTGAAGCCCAGGCCTGGGATCTGAGCGGATCTCTAGCTAACTAACCCACTGACCTTGGGGGAGGTCGCATGACCTTGGAAGCCTTAGCTTCCTGAGCTGTGAAGAGGGGCAGTAATCTCCCCTCAGAGCTGTTCTCGAGAGCCCCGGGGGTCGGGGGGCCAGTGTGCTCAGCACCTGGGTGGTTTTGGTGCAGCCCAGGCAGAGGGCAGCACACTGAAGGGGCAGGTCCCTGTGCTGACCATCACGGGGGACAGCAGGGGTCTGAGCTGTGTGACCGGAAAAATCATTGCATCTCTCTGAACCTCAGTTTCCTTTTGTGAGCAGAGGAGGAGAATACGGCCACACGGGCCTGTGGTGCGGACGGACAGATGCACTGCGGGTGGCATCTAGGTGAGGGAGGGCCTGCCAGCTCTCTTGCCAAGGGCCAGGAGGCTCTCCCACGTGCCCAGCATTGGCTGTGGTGCTCTGGGGCAGGGGGAGGAGGGGCAGGGGCAGGGAGGGAAGGTCCTCTGGGCATCTGTCCCACGGCTCTGCTGGCCAAGCCCTGCCCTCCAGGGGGCACCCTAAGACCGCCTGGCAGCTGCTGCCGGGCGCCCAGGTCTGCCCCCATGCCAGGCCCAGCACTTTCTCCAGTGCAGGGAGCAGGAAATGAGAGAAAACTGGGCAAAAATGAATCATCTGGAAAAGGAAGAGCAGAGAGGCTGAGAGAGACCCAGTGAGTCAGCGCAGGGCAGAGCCAGGGCTCGGGCAGGAAGAGGAAGCGGAGAGAGGGCCAGGCTGGGCCCCCGCCTCCACTGCCCCACGGCCCTCTTGCAGGCTACGGGGCCGCCAGGAGGCAAGGCAGGCCCCAGGCCGCTCAGACCGAGGGCGCCTTGCAGCCTGCCATCCCTGGACTCTGGTCCCTTGGGACTGGGTGACGACTGCTCTGACCTTCCCAACTCACCTCCTGGGAGCTGTCTGCATTGCTCATCTGGTCGTCGATGTCAGGAACCACTTGCAAAGGCCCACTCAGCGATGACAAGGACTGCCTGTGGGGAGGCAGACGAGTCAGGCTGGCTCCCCGGGCCTGGCCAGCCGGAGCCCCACGGCTCTAAGACTCGGCTGGACTCAACAGACCGGGCTGGGTCCCAGCTCAGCCCCCTCTCGACATGAATGACTCTGTCTCCCAAGCCTCAGTTTTCTCATCCGATAATGGGGGACATGTCTACCGCACAGGCTGTGGTGGAAAGTCAGTGAGGTAATTAATGCCAGTCCTATAGCTGGCATCAACTGGCACGCGGGGGATGCTCGACCCTGAGTTCTGGTGGCACCCTTCCCATCTCACCGCGGGGAAAATCTGGAAAACTGACTCTGTCCGGCAAAGAAACAGGCCCAGCCTCAGGCCACTATCCTGGGTGGGATGGGCAGGGCCTGAGCACGGGCAGAACGCAGACTTCCGCCCAGCCCGGCACCTGCCCACTTACCAGGACGCAATGATGGCACTGAGGGCCTCCAGGACGTCGGCGGCAGCGAGGCGCTGCTGGGGGTCGAGGACCAGCAGTTTGCGGATGAGACACACGGTGTTCTCGGAGACGCGCCCATCCCTGATGCGGCAGAGGGAGAGCGCTCAGGCGGGGCCCGGGGCTGCTGGCTCCCTCCAACCCGCCACTCTGTTGTTCCCGCCCCTCCCCAGGGAGCGGGACTCACTCAGGGATGGTGTACTCCGCGGCTTTGATCTTGCGGAAGAGCTCCTGCGGGATGCTGTCGTAGAAGGGGAACTGGCCGTAAAGCATGGTGAAGAGCACCACGCCCAGGGCCCACATGTCGCTCGGCTTGCCCCGGTACGGCCGGCCTGTGGGGCACACGGACACGTGCACACTCAGCCCAGGCCCGGGGAAGGGCGAGGCCCCGGGCCTCCCTCAGCTTACCAGCCCCGTGCCTGAAATCCTACCATGGGAGCCCCGCACTGCCTCCCAGGATGATGCCCCACCTAGGAGAAGGGACCACACTTGGCCTTGTGCAGGCCACCCACCGGCATACCAGCCCCGCTCTGCCAGACGGCAAGCTCTTGGGGCTGGGCCTGGGTCTACGGCCCCGGCACCCAGCCAAGCAGCTCCCAGAGCAGGCGGCCAGGAGCGTGTGTGTGGAACCAAGAGCTAACCGGCTCTGGGCCGCTCGGCCACCCCTGCCCCAGTCCCTATCCCCTCGCCGCAGAGCGCTTCGCCCTGTCTGCGAGGATCCCCTCCCCTGTTTACTTCCCGTCTCCCCCGTGAGAAGGTAAGTTCTCAGATGCAGGCGCCCTCTGCTTGGCGCTGAGCCCCGGTGCCCAGCAGGACTCCAATATTTGCTAGAGAAATGAATATCCATTTAAGTGAACTCTCTGTGCTGTTCCCTTCTCTGCAGAAGGGAGCGAGCATTTAAGCGAGCGCCACACTGTGATGGCATTGGAAGAAATGCTCTCATTTCCTTACGTGTCCGCCAAACTCCATGAATTATTTTCTCTCCTCTTCCAAAATGAGGCACAGGGATGTCACCTGTCCACCACCACACAGTTGACTGGAGAAACCCGGCTCCTCCCGCTCTCAGGGCAAGCCATTATCTACCACCTCCCATCGGCAAGCAGTACAACAGCTCAAGCCTTGCAAAGTTTCCCCACCCGCCCAGTCCCTGGGACAGCAGACTCAGCAGCAGCCCAGATCCTAGAACGTGACTCAGCTCCCCCTTGGGTGTGGAAGAGATGCCGCCGGGCACCTCAGTGTCCTCTCCCGGGACAACCAGGATCCCTCCTATGGGTCCTGAAGCCGCCTGGGTGGCGACAAATGCCTTTGGGGTAGGAGATACTGGTTCTGGAAGGCTCTCCAGGGCCACTGAAGGTCAAGCAGCTTAACCAGGTGGGTGTGTACTGCACATGTGCAAGGAAGTATCCTCACAGGCCTTGGCCTGTGCCTCCAGAAAGTACCACGGGCGTCCCTGACCTAGGCTATTACTTCATCTGTGAAGTGGGGCCAGGACGCTCGCTGACCTCACAGGGCTGCTTGGGGGAGTGAGCTGCTTTTTGCCCTGGCCGGTATAGTAGGTGACTTTGTGGAGATGAGCCTCTGCTAAGCTTTCTCTAAGGCTGTGTCACCCTGGCCCCTTTCCAATCCCCGAGGCCAAAGAGCAGTGTGGATGGCCTTGTGCAGCAGACCCCATGGTCAACGCCACGGTCAACCCCAGGGCAACCCCGTTCTCCTGGACCGTGCTCTGCCATGTGGGGTCATCACCAGAGTTCACCGTGCCACGATTCTTAGCTGCTGTGGCTGCAGGCGGTGTGGGCTCCCTCAGCCTGAGCCCCAGGACTTCTGCCCTGGCCTGGATGGGAGCTGAACAGCCCCCTCCGGCAGACAAGCTCCCCCGGGAGCTCTGCCTGGGCAGGTGACCTTGCCCTGAACTTTGGCTTCCGAGGGGACTGAACTTCAAGCCTTCCTTTCTGTAATGATGATGCCAGCTAATGTTAATTAGCCAGACAGCAGGTTAAAGGCCTTCTTTAATCCCACGGACCTTATGAGGCGGGGGCTATTATCATCCCTGTTTTATAGATGTGAAACTCGAGGCCCAGAGAAGTCAGTAACTTTTCCAAGGTGACACAGTTATTGACCAGACTATAACTCTACGCGGACAAGGTCCTGTTTGCCTTTTCACAGCTCTGGGCCCGATGCCTGAGGCTGTGCTTGGAACGCAGAACCAACAAAGTGACAGGCCTCGACTCAGAGCCCGCAAGGCGGGACTTGTAGTCATCATCCTGCTTCAACCTCTTAACCATGTGCGGAGGCAGCAGTGTGTCCGATTTTGACCCAGGAGGGGACTGGGGCTCAGAGAAGGGGGCTGAAGGCCAGAACGAGAGCCGGATCTCGGGTCTCCGGGTCTAGGACTCTCTCTGAAGCAATGGGTTCCTCTGTTTCGTCCTCTAAGACCCACATGAAGCTGGAAGAGCCAGGGAGAGGCCCCGGGCAGCTGAAGGAAGTGCGTGCGCGGGGAGGCCCCCTGGCCTGGCGTGGCGGAGGCGGCCTGACCACAGCCAGCCCTTCCAGCCCCAGCGCGCACAGTCACAGGCCCCAGCTCTTAGGCTGCCCTGAGGGAGGAGCCTGGTGCTTTGAGGAATCTCGTGGAGGGTGTCCAGGCTGGGCTGGTCTCTGGGGAGTTGGGGCGCAGCCCTACCACCTGGCTCCCTCTAGCAGAGGCCACGGTGACTCCAACATGTGGTAATGCTTCGGTGAGTGTGCTGGCCTGGGGATGGTGGCCCCGGAGGCACCCTGGAACCTCCGTGTGGAAAGGATGGGAGCACACCTGAAGCCCTTGGTTCCCCAAGGAAAGACCCAATTTGGCAAAGGACACAGGGAAAGGGAAGAAAGCATCCCGGGGAACATGGGCTTGGGCAGGAGGCTGGCTGAGGCGTGAGCCTCAGTTCTCAGATTTACTCTTAGCTGTAACAAAGGGACTTGGAGTCTTTACCTCACAGGGTAGCTGTGGGGTCTTAAGCAGGTGATGCAGGTCATGTGCTCAGCACAGTGCCTGGTACTTAGCAATAGGATCAGCGGCTAATCGGTACATAACTGGCTTTTTTGTGTGCTGGCTGTTTCATCCCCACTAGAAAGTCAGCTCAGCGTTCACGGAAGCAGGGAGATCTGTGTGCCTGTTCACTGTTGTATCTGAAGTGTCTAGAACGGGGCCTTCTACAGGCCCTTGGAAAATTTGGGCGGGGGGGAGGGAGGGGAGATGGAAGGGAGGGAGGGAGGGAGGCAGGAATGAAGGAACTAATGAAGGAACAGAACAAAGGGAGAGAGGTCTTGAAGACCTGCTCATGGCTTCCTTTCGCACTTGAAAGGCGGGATGATGTTCTCCAGGGAACTTCCCTCGGGCCTTGCTGGTCTGGCTGCTGCCTACCCCTCTGGCCTCCCCTTGAGCCAGGCCCCCTGCCTGAGCCCCAGCCACAGCTGCTGCCTCCTCCCAGTCACACCCCAAGTCCTTATCTGTCTTTGCAATCACAGCTCAAATGTCACTTCCTCAGGAAAGTCCTTCAAGTGCCCATTGTTCACACTCACAGAAATAATCTCAGAGAGTCATTAACCCTGCACCAGAGTGAGGATTACCATCTTCCTCCCCCAGAAGACCCCAGGTTTTGAACACAGACAGTACTGGTCTGGACCACCGCTGAAGCCCCAGCACCTAGCCCAGGCTTCCCCCCTGGACACACACACGCTCTGCTGAAGGCATGAGCCACTGTGGGGCCCGCTGTCTGGCTCGCCGCACGTACCGCTGAGCACGTCTGGGCTGATGTAGGCAGGGCTCCCCCTCTGGTCCTTCAGCAGGTCCCCCTCGCTCACGAGATGCTTCCCGAGGCAGAAGTTGGTGATGGTTATCCGATGCGTCCTGGGAGCAGGGGGGCAGAGAATGAACAAACGTCGTGTTGTACCCGCGGGCACCCAGCTGCCCCCCCGCCCGTCTCGCCCAGGGAGCAAAGACTCACACCCACATCCCTTCCTGCTCCCCGGGCCCCCACCGCCTTCCCCGTGGCTGCATGAACAGTGCCATCGCAGCTGCTGAGCTGTCCCCTCGGCACCTGGGATCAGAGGCACTGAGTCACTCTGACCCAGTGAGTGCTCCAGAGGGGCTCCCCGGAACCTGCTGTCCGGGCTGAGCCTCGGGGCCACAGCGTAGCACTCAGAAGGACTTGCGGAGACTTCCCAAAACCACCTCCCGGAACACGGACATTTGGAATGACTGGAGCTCTAGTTCGGCTCCCTCGTTTACGCACAATGAAAAGGAAGGTCAGCAGGGCTCTGGAGTCCACCCATGGGGGCCACTTTTGTCCCCCTGACCGATCCCTTTGGTCTCACCCTGGTCATTGTCAATCAGCATCCCGGACAGTACTAAAAACGAACGCTTACAGAGCACTTAGCAGGTGCAGGCCCTGGCTTGTGGGTCAGATGTGGACTGTCTGCATTCGCCCCTCACAGGTGATGCAGTTTAGGTACAGAAAAACGAAGGGATCTGCTCAGGGTCATGGGGCTAGTGAGCAGGAAACAAGCCTGAGTCTGCGTGACCCCAGAGCCTGCACTCTGGACGGCCACCAGTTGGTACCTACGTGTCCCTGGGCACTGCCCAGCCCCTCAATTTCCCTTCAATTCCATCAAAGCTAACTCAGCCCTTGTCTTGGACTTCAGACTCTCCTTGGACCTAGAAGACCCCAGACTCCCCGGTCTGAGAGTCACGGGCGAGAGCAGCTTAGGGCTCAGATCCTTTTATGAAGCTCACAATGTACACAGAAGGAAGAGGCCCAGGGAGGATGCCTTACTCCACACCTGGGCGGTGGCAGTGGGCAGCCCCTCCAAGAGGCCCTGTCGGGGAGGGCCAGTGAGGAAGGGCACCTCTCCGCCCACACGGGGCAGGGGCCACCTGCCCGGCTTTGTGTCACCTGGCTGGGCAGAGAAGCCGGAGGACGGCAGGAAGGGCAGCCCTGTGAGGGGCCTCCCGCCTCTCACTGGCCGAGTCTCCAGGGTGAAGAGGGGGTCGGCTCAGAGGTACAGGGTGTGTGGGGCTGAGCATGGAATTCCCCAGGAGCTGTGACCAGCAGGCTCGGCGAGCCCTTCGGCTATCTCGGGGAATTCTGCTGGCAAAGGGCTTGGTACAAAACAAAGGTTAGTCTGTCCTCTGCATTCCAAATGGAAACCTCGACTCTCTGCACACAGGCCTGCCCTGTCAGATGCCACAGCAATCTGCCTGGCGGTCCCCAGGGCAGCCAGGGCTGGAGAGTGCAGGCAAAGGGTCTGGCGAAGGACACGGTGTCGGGAAGTGGATTGCTCCAGTTCTGGGCTGCCCACGTCACTGCCCTGGATGTGGGACTGTGCATCTGCAAGGCCCCCAGAGCAGAAGGCCCATGGTCCGTCCCCCCACCTCAGCCGGCTGCCGCGGCGGGCAGTGTATCCTGCAGGGGCTCCCTGAGGTGCGAGACACTGGGAGGGGACCGCTCAGGGCAGGGTCTGGGGGGCTCGGGAGTTGGGATGCCCGGGCCCCAGGCCCAGCTCGGCCGTTCCCTTGGCTGCAGGACCGTGGGTACCTCATTTAATCTCTAATTAAACCTGTTTCCTCATCTGCCAAATGGAGAATATTAGCTGTGTGAGGGCCGTGTGAGGATGTGACAAGACAACCTCCGGGAAGACACAGAGCCGGGGGCCTGGCAACTAAACGGACTGCTAACAGCTAGCTCGGATGACCCTCTCCTCCTCAGACGGCGGGCACGGCTGGCTAGTGATGGGACACCCCAGCAAAGAGCCCATCTGAGGCGGCAGGCGAGGGGAGCCACGCTGCGGCCACAGGCCCCGGACCGAGCAGGCCAGCGCGGGCTGGGCCTCCCGCCAGCCAAGCCGCCAGCCTCGCTGCCCTCTGGGCCTGGGCCTGGGCCAGGGGCACGAGGACACCGCGTGTGGCTGCGCGGCGGGGCCGAGCTTGCCCGCGGCGCCGAGGGTCCTGGAGGCTGGCCCACAGGAAACCACACGGTCAGCTCCGAGCCCTCTCGAAACTTGGCCACGCTCCCCGGCCCTGCCACTACCGCCCGAGGTGACGAGTGGCGCCCAGACCCTTGGGAGTCCCGGACCCCCCAGGCTCGTCCTGGCGGCAGGGGGCAAGTGCGGTGGGGGTGAAGGGAGGCAGCTCTGCGTGAGTCACTCTTTAGTTACAGCCCTTTGGGCTACCAGCGTTTTTCTCCTTTTCTAGGAACTTGGTGTGCAACTTGCTTATCCAAAAAGAAAGGAGGAAGGAGAAAGAACCCACAGCAGACCTCATATAACCCCAAAAGGGTATTTCAGGTTTCCACCCTTGCCTTTTCTCCCAGGCAGGGTGAACTCATCATGGTAGCCGCCTTGCAAACACTTCTCCCTGTTTACTCCCCTGAGGCCGCTCCGTTCTGTGAGCAACAGAGGAACCTCCGGCTCGGAGTCAGGGCCCCGGCCTGGCGGGCAGGCGGGAGCTGGAGCTCCTCCAGGTCGGCCTTCGAACTCTGCAGGGGTGCGAGCGAGAAGGCAGGGGTGTGCCTGCAGATGCGCACGGGGCAGGGTGCGGCCCTCGCGCTCGGGCCCCCTGCGCTGCTCCCAGAGCACGAGTCAAGTGAGGGGCGGCCAGAACCTCCGTCTGCCCCAAGACCCCAAAAAGGGCATCATCAGATGAGAGGCAATGCAGCCAAGACACAGGGAGTGAGGGGTGCCTGGGTGGCTCAGTCGTTAAGCGTCTGCCTTCAGCTCAGGTCATGATCCCAGGGTCCTGGGATCGAGCCCCGCATCGGGCTCCCAGCTCAGCGGGGAGTCTGCTTCTCCCTCTCCCACTCCCCCTGCTTGTGTTCCCTCTCTCGCTGTGTCTCTCTCTGTCAAATACATAAAATCTTTAAAAAAAAAAATTAAATTAAAAAAAAGACACAGGGAGTGAGACAGGTACTGGTGCTCCTCAATCCGAGGAAAACACCGGGCGCACACGCACACGCACGGAGCTGCACACAGGCGCACATGCGCACACGAGGAGCCGCTACGGCTCCACTGCTGGTACCCGAGAGGAGCCACACTTCCCGACTATATTCCCGGGAGCGAGGCGGCCTGGGGGTCGGGGGACTTCCGTGGTCGGCGGCGCAGGGGCCCAGTGCGCGCTCCCACAAGCACCCTCGGGCTGCTCAGTTAGCTCAGTTAGAGCCAGCGCGGGGCTGCAGGGAAGGCCGCAGAGGACGTGGGCTCCGCAGCCAGATGCACTTACGTGGTCAAAACCCACGCCCCCTCTGTGTGAGCAGTGAGCCTGCCGTCCAGAGCAGGATGGTACTGGGCCAACGTCCCACAGAAGGCCGGGGCCGCAGGTCCAAATAAGGCGGCGCGCCCTCAGGGCTGGCGGGGTCCGGGTTCTCTAGCACCTGAGCCCCCGGCCCAGGCTCATGGCCGGCCCGAGCCAGCCGCCCAACCCCCAGCAGGCCCCGTCCCCCCGGGAAGCGAGCCGCAGGCCGTCCGGCATGCGGGGCGCTTACGATGGGCCCAGCCCCGTGAGGCGGTGCCACGTCCCAGGCCAGTCTCCGTAGGGAGGTTTAATCACCTCCACCTCCACAGAGGAGGAAACGGAAGCTCGGAGCAGGGCTTGCTAGCACAGCAGCCTCTCAATACGCCGATGAATCCATCAACCAACACGTAATCAAACGAACTCCCGTGGTCTCGAGCGGAATGAAGAAGCAGCGCCGGGCTACGGGCCAGGTCTGACCCCCGAGCTTCCCCAGCTCCCTCACTCGGCCCATCAAGGGTTCCAGCAGCCCTGGAATTTCAGCTTCCTTCTCTCCTCCCTGTGGAGCGTGACAGGGTCAGGTTTTCATGGCCTCACTTTCTCCAGCTGGCAAATCGTTACTCATCCTTCAGGGAACCGACTCAAATGGCCAGAGTCTCTGCCCTCCTCCCCAGGCCCCCAGCCAGTGTTTTCTGGTTGGCGCCCCATCGCATGGTGGCTCTGGGAGATGGTCCATCTGTGGCCCTGGTGCCGGCTGGAGGTGGCCGAAGGGCGGTGACCTCCCCATGGTGTCGGGGGGTCTGGTCCCCAGGGGCCTATCTCCCTGCAGCTTCTCTTGTGCCCACTGTGGCTCTGGCCACTTCACAGGGACAGCGGGCCCCCTCCTGAGTGGGCGGCCACATGAGGGAACAAGTCACCACCACACCGCTTCTGCCGTGAGACCGGTGCCCGCCATCTGCGAGCCCCCAGACCCACTTCAGCACCTGGCAGTGAGGGGGTGGCAAGGGTGAGGGGGTGGCAAGGGGCTGGCTCTCCCCGTGGACAGCAAGGGAGGCAGCGGGCCCTTCCCAGCCCTGCACGTCTACGGCCGTGGTGGTGCCTGCCAGCAGTCCTGGGCCCCTATAAGGCTGGGGCCCCTCCACCTGTGGCCGGGCCCTCGTGTGATCTCCCTCTGCCACTGATGGACCGAGGGGGCTAGGGTGAGCCGCCCAGACCCCCTCTGAGATCGAGGCACTTTCTCCCTGCTGCTGAGAGCGACGGCTTCTGACCATTCATAGCTGCGTCCTTTTCCGGGAAGCCCCCTTAGCCAAAGGAAGCTGCCCTGGCCACAGCTAGCCCGCCCTGCCCTGGGCACAGCCCACGTTCTGAGGCTGGTCGCAGTGGGCGTCCAGGGCCATGAGCCCCCTTCCCTCAATTTGGGGTATCTGAAGGGCCCCTGGCTCTCGAGTTTTCCAGGCTGAGGCCCGTTGTGACTGTACCACAGCTCTGCTTCTCCCTCCCAATCCCGCCCTTTGCCCCGAGAGCACTTCTTAGTAAACCTTCTGCACACACATCTCAGAGTCTGTTTCCTGGGAATCTGACCTATGACGAGAACTCATTTTGCTCACCTGTCATTCCTTCACTCATTTCTCCATTTTTTATAGTCATTTACTGAGCACCCACTAGATACACACAAATGAATGGTCCAAGGAGGATCTCTGGAATCCTTCCCAGAGCTCCCTTTCTGTGGCCTGTGGCCTTTAAGACTCCCCGTCTTCTTTTTCTTCTTTTTTTTTTTAGGCAGGCTCCATGCCCAGCATGGAACTGAATGTGGAGCCTGATCTCACAACCCTGAGATCAAGACCTGAGCCGAGATCAAGAGTTGGACGCTCAACCGACGGAGCCACCCAGGGGCCCCTAAGACTCCCCTCCTTCTAAGCAAGCACCATATTCCCACGTGGCAAAAGGCAGAAGCAGGCATCCCATCCTCCAGTCCCTGGGATTCTCCTGCAGAAGCGGGCTGCTGTGAGTCAGAAACAGGGGGCACTGGAAGGCACTGGGTAGCTGAAGCACGTAGCCCATGCCAGCCGCAAGGTCACATCCTGACAGAGGAGGATCTTACCTCTTATTGAGCACCATGTTCCCAAGCTTCAGGTCTCTGTGCACAATGTTTTTCTGGAAAAGCAATAGGCACATGGCTTGGACCATGAAGGACAGAGCCAGGGCTGGGCCCAGCCTGTAAGATGTGGGCTCTTCAGGGGTTTGGGGAGGCCGGAAAAAGTCCCTACGACATGTCTCTTTGGGCTCCTGCCTTGATTTGTCAGCACAGACAGATCAGGACTGTTCTAAGGTCTCATCAGCTATGGGTAGGGATAGGGTAATATGTGAACCCAGGCAGTCTCTGCCCTACTGGGGCGGTTTCCCCAGCTTTCTCCCCTCAGAGCGGCAGCCAACGGGGAAAACCACTCCTCTCTCCGCCTCCAGCAAACACCCCACCGAGAAAACCACTAGCACCTGTCTGGATCTGCGGTCAGAGGTGAACGCTCACGGTTCTGGTGACCAAGCAGTGCAGGCTCAGCCTGCAGAAGCTGCGTGCCTGGAAGAGGCCCAGGCTCTCCTCGCCGCACCTCGGGGGGCCTGACACCCTAACCCTAGGGAAAGCGGAGAGACAGGCTGTGGCTGCCCGAGGGGCATCCCACCATCGTCACCTCCGCTGGGAGACTACAGGCTAGCCTCTCGAAGACGGGGAGCCACTCCACTGGGTTCTGCTGGGCGGCCCGGGCAGCGCCTCCCAGGCACTTGGGCTGAGGCCTGCAGCCCTGTGCCTCGCTGGCTACACAGGTCATCTAGCCACTTTCCTTCTGGACGTTCCAGCTGCACAGCACACCTGCAGAGCACCCAGAGCTGCTTCCACGGAGCAGCGGTGAGAAGGGTGGCCTTCTGTGGCAGTGGGGCCTGGAGGCTTCTCGGTCACCGGAAGCCCAGGACGGGCCAGCTAGAGGAGGAGGGATTGGGCGAGGGGGGGGGGGCGGGCAGGGCCTTACCTGGTGCAGGGCTTCCACCACGCGCACCACGTCGTAAAAGATGACCACGGTCTCCCGCTCACTGAGCCTCTTCTCCTTGATGACGTAGTGCTGCAGGTTGATCAGGTCGGCGGTCTTGTCGCTGAAGTCGTGTGCACAAAGGCAGTCGAGGACAAGGCAGATGCGCTTCTTCATCTTCTTAATCATTCGGCTGGATTCTGTGTCCTCGACAATTTCACAGGTGCGGTCCTGGGAGGCAAGGGGGCGGACCAGGGCTTGGTGTGAGCCCGCAGGTCCAGGGCCGGGGGTCGGGGAGTCTCCTCTGCAGCTGGAGACACACACCAACGCCAAGGCCTGGAACGAGCTGCACATGTGCGGGGGTGGCGGCCTGGACCAGGGGCTGACGTTAAAGCTTCGTGCTCCGATCCCAATGCAAAGGGTTCGGATCAGGGCTGAGCGTGTAATGCCAAAGGGACCTCTGGGTCCAGGGTACGGGCAGCAGAGCCGGGGCCCTGGGGCATCCCCACTCCGTGGCACTCCCAGAGGTTCCAGCCATGGCCAAGGTCCGAGATAGTAGAAGTGAGGCGTTCTGTGTGTCCAAGACAACTGCTTTCACATGGGAGCCGAACTCCTGGGCAGCCACGGAACAGTGGGTAAGGCAGGGTTCAGGCCCCAGCTCCTGCTCATTCCAGCTGTGGGACGTGGGGCAGTTCACCTCACTTCTCCAAGTCTCCGGTCCCTCATCTGTCAAAGGGAGCCGGCACCCTCCCTCCCAGGTTGTCCAGAGACTACGGCAGGTGTCCATCACTACCTCCATTTTACAGATGAGGAACCTGAAGTGTAGGGACGGGAAGTGACTTGCCCGAGGTCACACAACCTGACTCTAGGGCCACCGGCTCCCAAACCTCTGTGGCTCCCTGCCCCCACACTGCCTCTCAAGTGCCAGGTCCATCGGGCAAGAGTGGCCCTGGACAGCTTGTCTAGCCGAGGGCCCTGCAGAAGCTCTGCTGGGGGCCTGAGCAGGAGGCCTCCTGAGTGTCCTGAACCAGGCCTTCCTCATTTCTGGAGACACAATTTCGGTTCGGCCCCGAGGAGGGCTCTTTTCAGGGTACAAGTTACTCATTAGTACATTCCCTAAGAGACCTGGAACCCCTGAGGATACTTGCTCAACTAACTGGGATGCCTGGGCAGGCAAAAGGACTGTCAGTACTAACACCAACTGTGGGATCCACAGGTGGCCCACAACGCTCATCCCTCCTCGTTGCCCCCCTTCCACCTGGCCTGGCCCATCCTGACACGACACAACAGGAAAGAGCCCAGGCGTCTTTAAATGACTTCATGCTTTCCTCCCTTCTCGGAAAAGCGGCTCTCCAAAGAAAGGGGCGCTCCCGCTGGGCAGCGAGCCTCACTGCAGGGGGGCTGCAGCAGCTGGTGTGGCCAGAGCCTGACCGCCAGCCCAGCCCCCCCAGGAAGTCCTGGCGCACCCAGCATGCAGGGCTCCCAGGCAGTCGCGTGGGCGAGCTGCTCCAAGTACAGCTGTGGCCCCAGCAGGGGCCAGCCCCAGGAGCCAGCCAGGGGTAGGGGGTTGGGGGGGGGACAGGCAGCCCCCTCTGCCACTCACCTGGAAGAGCCCATGGTGGTGAACCACGCCGTCCTGCGTGTGGAGGAGGGAGAGCAGAGAGTACTCGGTGTGTAACAGCATCTTGCCTTGCCTCTCCTCTTGACTTTCTATTCCTTGGTCCCCCCTCTCCTCAAGGGTAAGGATCTTTAGGAAGGCACACACACAAAAAGACCAAAAACCCAAAAAAGAAACCTTACTTTACAAAGCAGAATGACGCGAGCACGAAGAGCAGGGGGCTCGCGGTCGGGCCCGCAACACCTGCACGCACACTCCCACAGGCACGTGTGACGTTCGAGGTTTTTCTTAACGTGACGGCAGTGTGATTCCTGCTCTGAGCTCAGGCCTGTTCAGAGCGAGGCTGCGTGAGCCCGGCCGCCTCCCGGGAAGAAACGGTGCTAGCCTTGTTCGCAGGTGGTGTGGGTGTGAAGGTGGCGAGGAGGGGAGAGCAGGCTGGCAGGCCAGCCCCTGGGGCCCGAGCCAACCCCGCCCTGGGCGCCTCACTCACCTTCAGCTGATAGAAGTCATCGGTGCCGTCTTTCCTCGCCAAACACTGCACAATGCTTGGCACCGGGGAGTTGCCCAGACGGGGACCTATGGCACACAGAGCCCCGGGCTTACTTTTCCGAGCCCCGCTCTCGTGGCACCACGTGGTCTTCCCACAGTTCACAGCCACGGAGTGACCTCCCCCCCAAGACTTCTGGTGGAGGGTTCTCAGTCTCCCCTCCAACAATGGAGAAGCATGTGCGCACGCGCCTGAGGTACACCTGGCTTTTACAGGCCCGGCTTGCAAAGGGAGGGAGGGGTTTTCAACAGTGGGGGTGTCATGGAACCTCCGAGGAGCGAGTGGTAAAAGCAGAGATCCCAGCGGCAACCTGGAGCCTCTGAATCAGCACCTCCGGGCTGAGGAACTATAGCTTTGGGAGCCCCCACCCCGGTCGTCTGAGGTGGCCGCCTGGACCCCGTCGGAGCCCAGGTTTGGGGAACTTCTGTACTCCCGGAGGTGGACACTGCTCGCTGTCCCTTGCCGGCATCCCGCCTGAGCGTTCAGAGTGGAAGTCACACAAGGTCACAGCGTCACTGCCCTCAACACAGTCGAAACTTTTTTGGCTTCTGAGGCCTTGTGTGGTTTGGTTCCTGCCCACCTCACTGATTATGATCCCCCACCCCCTCGCCAATATTCCAGCTACACTGGGCTCTTTAAGTACTAACTTGTTTAGCCCTTTCCTGCCTCTGGGCCTTTGCATTTGCTGTTTCTTCCGTCTGGAATGCTCTCCCCCTGCGTTTCACATGGCTGGATCCTTCTCCTCCTTGGGAGTCAGCCCAAATATCACTTCCTCATATGGAACCTTCCTTGTACACACTCCCTGTAACCCGTCCCACTCTCACATCGTCTTGTTTACTTCCTTCAAGGCACTTACCGCCCTGCTGATGATCTTGTGCGTTGTTTACTCTGTTTCTTTTTCCAACTAGAATGTTAAGCTCTGTGAGGGCCAGAACTTGTCTGTCCCGTTCACTGCTGCGCCCCTAGCACACAGCCCAGGCCCGGCAAACGGTAGGCGCCGGGAACTATCTGCCCAACGGCTGGGGCTGGAGCTGTCCCTGTGCCCAGAAGTCCGAGACGCCGCCCCAAAGCAAAACTCATAACCAGTCTCCGGTGTCCTCAGAGCCCACTTCACCCCTGCAACCCTGAGCACAGCAACCCCGATTTGTTGGGCCTCCAACGTCACGCAGAAAGGCCCTGCTGCTCTTCTGGACCACTGGGCACACCTAATTCCACAGGACTTCTGTGCCAATTTTACAAGAAATCTGGAGGGCTATACCAGATGCCCTGTGGAATGAATTGTGCCCTCCAAGAATGGTCAAAGAAATGCCTTGGACGATGGGCCTTGCGTTCTGATGCAGCTTGTGTGCGCCTGTGTGTGCCATGGGCTGGGGGGCAAATGGGGTGCTCTGGGGGAAGAGACAGTCTAGCTCTCAGCTGGAGCTGATCGAAGGCTGGTGAGGCTACAACAAAAATGACAACTCGGGTACAGCGTGACCTGTGACCTAAGGCTCTGGATCTTCCACTGGCACAAAGGGGCTGTACTTAGAGCCCCGAGAGCCCCGAGGCTGGAGCCCCGCACGGTGCACTGTGGTGGGTGTGGCACTCCGCCCTGCACGGCTGGCCATCGGACTGCGCCTGCGCCCGCACCCCTGCCCCCCGCACCCCAGCCCACCCGGCGGGCAGAGGCTTACCCAGGATGAATGGTCCAGCTCTCTTTGCATTATTTCCAGAAATGCCACCTCCTAGAGCCTTCGCCCTGGATGACGTTTCCCCAGCTCCTCTGTCCGATGCTCTCCGCTTCATTCTCAGCTCTAGACAAGACAGAGAAGAGCCCTTCTCACTGAGCAAGTCAGCGAGTTTCCTCACGCGAACGGAGCCTGCAAGTCTCTGACTTGGGGATGCGTCACACAGCTGCTGCCGCCACCTCCTCCCCCTCCCGGAGAAGCATCGAAGGTTCCCAGTGACAAAGAGCCACAGCTCCTTTCCTTGGCATTAATCAGGGGCTCACGGGGGATGTCCTTCCAGGCCGCCCATGCTGGCTATGGAGGGGGCAGCCAGCCTGCCTCAAAGGTGCCAGTCAAATGCAGAGAGGATGGCACTGGCTTTGTGCAGATGCAAACTGGGGTCCCCAAGAGACCACCCCAGAGACAGAGAGGGGAGATGGCCTGGAAGCGACTGTTCCCAAAGTGAGGCCTTTCCCCCAAACACCTGCAGCCGAGTGGCCTGAGGTACTGAATCCTGGGTCCCCCTGCACCCCCACTGATCTGATCTCTAGGGCACGGTGGGGAGGGTGGCTGGGGGCCTCCCAGGCCCACCAAGTGTGAGGATGGCTGCCCAGGGGATCTCCTCTCTCAAACTCCCGACTCTTAGGTCCTCTCTTATGGAAGAACACCCAGAGTTATCAATGGGGGGGATCTACTTTCTCTTCTCTTTGTCCTATTTTCAATTTTTTCTTTAATTACTTTTACGAAAAGCATATACTGTGCATTTAAGGGCCAGTGAAAGGGCCCTGACGGAGGTCACTGAGTGCCTGGCTCCACCTGGAAATCCCTGCCTCCTCTAGGGTTAAGATGAAAGATGGACACAGGTGCCAGATTCTAGAACATAACCTCTGGATGTGGATTAAATAAGACAAGAGAGTGGCTCCTTTTGGCTGCTTACAGTTAACAGCTCGGGGAGGCAGTGTCCTGGACATGGGGCAAGGAGGGAGGGCAGAGGGCCACAGGGATGCCCAGGGAAGGCCGGCTGCCCGGCCCTGTGGAGGGGCCCTTGGCCCTCAGGTAGCTCAGGGAAAAATTCCCTGTGGAGGTGATACTGGAATGGGCCGGGCAAGGGGCAAGGTCATGACAGGCAGAGGGACCCAAGTGAGCAAACCCACACGGGTAAGAAATGGCACAGAAGCAACAAGCTCCAAGGAGTTTGTGTTGCCGGAGCGTACAGCATGAAGCAAGGGGTGGCGAGAGGCGACCCAGAGGGAGGGACAAGGGCCAGATCTGGGGGACCTGATGGCCAAGTTAGTGCAGGCTTTATCCTTCCATGAAAGGCTTGAGGACACTGAACCCTAAACTTCCATAACTTTTTTCTTCATACAGAAGTAATTAGCGTTCCCTGCAGAAACATTAGAAAATACAGATATGCAAAAATAAGAACACAAGGTACCCATAATCTCAGCATCCAGATGTAGTCACTGTTAACATTCGAGCAGACTTTCCTGTATGCTCACGTGAGCACGCTTCTAGTTTTCATTATTACCAACATTTGGACCACACTGTGGTACCATTTTGTAAGCTTCCTTTTCTCCCACCTAAAATACATGATGAGGGTAAATTTTATGGTAGGTGAAATATATCTCAGGAAAGCTGTAAAAAAAAAAAATCATTAACATCCCTACATGACAGTATCCTGTAGCGTCACTTGAAATATCTATACAGTCTCCCTGGTAAGAATAAGGGCGCCTGGGGTGGCTCAGTTGGTTAAGTGTCTGCCTTTGGCTCAGGTCATGATCCCAGGGTCCTGGGAGCCTGCTTCTCCCTGCTTGCCCCTTCCCCTGCTTGTGCTTGAGTGCTCACACTCTCTCTCTCTCACTGACAAATAAATAAAATCTTAAAAAAAAAAAATTTTAAATGTTTACGTAGTTAAATAGTTCTCTTTTCCTTTAGTTTGTTTGGCTGTTATTCCTGGAAGGCTGCCCCTTTCTACTCTGAGACAGGTGCATATTCACTAGTTAGCTTAAGTCTTCATATGCTGCCTTTTTGGCCCTTATTTCAGACCCCAGGAGACTGACTCCAGCAGTGAAATGGAAAGCAGGAGAGACAGCCTGGCACACCTCTAGTCCAATCTACCAGGCTTGCCTCCCATCAAGCCCCAATTTGTTTTCAGAGCTGTGCCACTGAGGAGCAGACTCATGATTTCATTCTGAGAGTAACTAGAACCACGTAACTCAGTAGGCCGTGACAGTCCCCAGATGGAGCAGAAGCTAGTCAGGCTCGGCCATGACTTCTGCCAAAGAGGCTTATGGTAGAAACAGATTCTAAGTCATCCATACAAAAGCACGGAAGAATGAAACTGCTTCTAGAAAAATCTTAAAAAGCTGGGCAGTAATGTGTCCGCAACAGTGTTCCTGCTCTTTGCCTGGCTAACTTCTATGCATCCCTCTCAATTTAAATATCACCTCCTCAGAAAAGCCTTCCCTGCTATCTCCCCCACCACTGGGTCCCAGTTACTCTATCGTGGAATTTCTATTCATAGCACTTTCCATATTTTGTGATTATGTATTTGTGTGTTTGTATGCTTAATGTCTTTCCCCCCCACTAAAAATTCCACAAGGAAAAAAAAAAATACATGTGTGTGCGTGTGTGCGTGTGTGTATGAAACCACTGCACCCCCAGCTCCTGGCCCACGCCTTCCCTCCAGCGGGAGATGGCTCTCCCTGGGTCAGCAGCCCTGTGTGGGAGCTGCCCCTGCCCTGGGAGCTAAGCTGGTTTCACATCCCTTCTGGCCTCTTTGCTGTCCTCCCTGTAGCACTAAGCCCCCCTGTCTTCCTGGTTCCCTGGAGAGCACCACGGAGGCTCCATCGTATCTGTGTAGATGCTGCCCGGACGCCTCCGCACAGGCATGGTCTAGACGACAGTTTGTGGGGAGCAGCTGCGGCACAGACAATGAGTGGGCTCAGCCTGACCCCACCTGCCCCACTCGGGATTCAGCGCAAGCGAATGGCTTGGGAACTGCTCCAAGATGTAGGCTGACAGAAGGATGGGAGCAGACGGGCCGGGAGAGGGAAAAGATGCTGGCAGGGGAAGTGGTAGCAAGGCTGTTTCCCTTCCTGAACATCCACTGCTGCCACCCAGGGCCGGGGGAGCAAAGGAAGCAGTGCGACAGGCAGACCCGGAAAATGTGGAAGCTGCCTCAGGCTCGCTAGAGGGGTGAGCAAAGACAAACCTCCTAGGACAGACCCTCCGTCCTCCACCCCTCCACCCCCCAACTGAGGCACAGGGAGGATGTGCCCCACCCTCACATCATCCTCATGGGTCCCCTTCCAGAGAAACACCTGCAAACGGCCCACCAATGCTCCCGTGGGGGACGCTGCTTTGAGGGATCCCGGCTTCATGGTGAGATCTACGAAGTGGAAGTTCTGGCTACCCTGGTCTAGAAGGACCTGGGGCCAGGGCCCTCCAGAGACACTGCTCCTCAGGCTGGGGTGAAGGGCCTGGGCCCAGTCTGGCTAAGGGGCAGCCATTTGCCTGGGTGTTTCCTGGGCCTACTGCTCAGCTCTCCAGGAACTCAGCTGTCCTGCCTTAGAAGTCTCTGGAGCTTTAAATCTGTCAACTATTCCGTGTGCTACCCTCCTAAGTTAGCACCAGTTCCCTTAGAACCGGCCCTCACCGGGAAGCTCAGTGAGGCAACAACGGGGCTGAAGGGAGGAGGCAGGGCACTCTATGGCAGGACATGGTTCAACATGGCGGACATACCATCAACCACAAAAGGAGGTGGGTCACAAAGAGATGGTGCTGAGGCTCCCCGCCAGCTCAGCCTTCCCCGGTTCCACCCATTACAAAGCAGCTGAAGCCTGGCCAGACCAAGGAGGGGCCCATCACTCACACCCAGAAGTATCCCCTGCACGGAGGCTCACAGGCGCCCCAGGCAGCAGACACCCACACATGCCCAGAGCCAGAGCGAGCCTCCCATCCCCCACAAGCATGAGGGGCAGCGATGGAGCCCGTCCACTGTGCCCGCAACCTCGTCTGGGCTTCTTGCTGCAACCTCCGGGTTCCTGGAGAGATGGGCGACCCTGCACACCAGCCCAGTGAAGGCAGAGGGCAAGGCCAGTCTCCGCAAGCAGCCGGCAGCACAGCCTGGCCCGCCGGGCGTCTGTATGTGTACGGTAACAGCGGCAGCTGACGGCCGCAACGTGTCAGCAGCTTCCCGTGCCTGCGAGGAGCCGAAGGACTGTGTCTACACTGCAGGGTCAGGCTGAGCCGATGGTGTCAAGATTCAAGCCGTCCCTGTCAGCAGCCCCTCCACCCACCCCCATGTTTTCTGGCTCTGTCCAAACAAACCAAACCAAACCAACAAATAAAAAGTCCCTGAGTTCTGGACTTGGTGCAGACCTCTGTCTTCTGGACTTGACCTCTGGTAGTGTCTACTCAAGGCAGGGACCCTGCATCTCTGCACATGGCACCTAGAAGTGAGCACAGAGCTCCCACCCATCTCTGGCCTCAATCCTATTGGCCACACATGTGTTAAGGGTCCGGGTGTCTAGACCCACACTTGACCCCAGGAGGGAGGGAGCAAAGAGTCTCGGCTGAGAGGACAGTAAGGGGGCACAATTAATATGGGTAGAGCAACGCATCTCAGGCTTTTTCACAGCACAACACAGACAGAACCATTTGTACGACACTCGGGGGTAAAAGAACATGGGACCCCAGCCGTCCTGTGCCTGACCCAGGCACCTGCAGGCTGAAGGGATCACCATCTTGATCCACATAACCCACACTGGCTGGGAACCTCTGAGTCAGAGCAAGTCAATCCTGGTTCAAACCCCAGCACCATCACTTAGTAGCGGTAAGATCTGGGACAAGTTACTTAGTCAGCAACTACAAAATACAGAGTACAACACCTACCTTACGAGGCTGGGCTAAGGACTAAGTAAGATAACCCATGCAAAAGGTTTAGCAGAGCACCTACCAGCATATTGTAAGCATGTGGTAGCTTGTGCTATTCTTAGCTTAAACACAGTAGCTTTGTATTTCTCCTACCCAAAGAGAAAGGGATTGTTACTTAATAGGCACTGAATGGGGGGAGGGGAGGGTACCCAGAGGGAAGGCTTAAGAGACCTTGAACCTGCCACTGGGCTGTTGGCCTGGGGGGCAGCCCTGGGGGCTAACAGGGCTGTTGAGGAGGGGAGGGGTGCCAGGCAGCAGGAGAGGGCACAGGCACTCAGCATCTCGGGCTCTCGCTTGGCTCATGGGTCCAGGGGGAAGCAGGGGCTGGAGCACGGGCAGGCAGGTACCAACCTGGGGCACAGTAAGGGACTGTCCAGAGTCTGGAATTAAGACCTAGTGCCTCTAGTTCGGGATGTGCATTTGTCAAAACGACTGAACTGTATAATGAAAGGATCTGTGTAACTCACTGTGTGTATATATATACCTCAATTTTTTTAAAAAAAGCAAGCTTCGACCTTAACCAAATGGTCAAAGTTAATATCACCAATAACAGAACTGACATCATATTACTCCTGAGGCAACATCAATTTATGGTTATTATTTTGCCCCCAATGTATAGCCTGAATGTGATCATGAGACGAACCCAAATTGAAGGACATTCAACCAAAACAGGCCTGTATGCTTCAAATACACAGTGATGGGGATGCCTGGGTGGCTCGGTTGGTTAGCATCTGCCTTCAGCTCAGGTCATGATCCTGGGGTCCTGAGATCTGGCCCTGAGTCAGGCTCCCTGCTCAATGGGGAGTCTGCTTCTCCCTCTTCCTCTGCCCTTCCCGCGCTGTGCCCTGTCTCTCAAATAAATAAAATCTTTTTTTTTTTTTTTGTGGGCAGTAAAGCAAGGTTTATTGAGCTAAAGCAAAGTGATAAATACAAAGCTCCCAAGGAAGGAGGGGACCCGAGGGGGTTGCCCTCAAATAAATAAAATCTTAAAAAAAAAACATTAAAACAGAATGTTTTAATGATGGATAAAGGAAGACTGAGGAACCAGTCTAGATCAGTGGAGACTAAAGACATAAGACAAGTAAATGCAGTGTGAGATCCTGGGAGTTAGGACTGGGCAACGGACAAAATCTGAATACGGACTGTATGGATGTTAAATTTCCTGAATTTGAAAACTGCACTATGGTTACGTGGGAGAACGTCCTTGCTCTTAGGTGAGAGATGCTGAAGAGTTTGGGGGTGAGGGGTCACGATGCCTGCAATTTACTCTGAGGTCAGAGACAGGAGAAAGTGCGAGCTGCTGGATGGAAGAGCTCCCAAGGCCCTGGAGGAATCTGTTGTCCGGATTCAGAGTCAAAGGGACTCCTTGTGGGGACACAGTCCCCAGTGGCAGGCCGGGGGGGTCTCATCCTTGTGGGGCAGAGGCAGGCTGGGAGGAACAGTAGCTGCGTCTAGAATGCCCCCGCTCCCCCTGCAAACATTGGGCTAAAGGGAAAAAAAGAGGCCTTTGTGCCATCTCCAGGTCTGCCACCTGGTGGCGTCTTTCTGCAGCACATCTTCAAAGGGTTTCTCCCCGCACCAGGTGCAAGACGGTGGGACACTGCTCCCCGTGGCTGATCAGGAAGGATGTAGGAACGACTCCACAGAAGACCCCACCTCAGCTACCTGAGTAACAGATTCTAGCACCTTGCACTTTCCCCTCTGCTCCAGGACCTGGGCCTGCAGTGTTTCTGTCTCTGTCCGCTGTGGAGTCCTCCGATGCCCTCTGGTCTTCAGGAAGAAACCCTAACTCCTCAGTGAGCCCGGCCAGACCCAGGCTACCTGTCCAGCCTCACTGCCTTGGCAAGGCCCCTGAATCTAGCCACACCAAATGACTCACAATTCTCTGAGTGTGCCGTGAACACCCTTGCCCTGCCCTCCTCACCCTGATCGGCCCATCCTTCTCCCTCGGTCTTCACCGCAGCAAGTCCGTTCCTCCAGCTGCCAGAGCACCTGAGCGTACCTCCGTTCCCTCCCACCGTCCTGGAACCGTTGGTTTATCTGAGTCCCCCCACCGCTGAGGGAGCAACTCCCATTCACCGCTGCTTCCCTGCACCCTGCCCAGGGCCTGGCGCACTGCTGAATGAGAAAACGGAGTGTAGAGCTGTTTGTTATGCACCCAGAATGCATAAAATGCCATATTGGGGCAGGGGACAGAGATCACCCAACTGGAGGCCAGGGCTGGAGTGGGGCCCAGAAGTACAGACAGATGGTCCACCCGGCTCATGGCAGGAGACAGAATCCAGGATCAGAGAGACAGGGGATCACAGCTATAGGTACCTGGGCTGCAAGGGTGCTGGGAACCATTTGTCCAGGCAAAGTCCCATGTCAGAAATGCCTGGATGCCTGGGGCAGGGAGGGTGCCAGGTTGGCTGATCGCCAGGCGTTGCGCTTAGACAGTGTTTGCTGCCAGAGAACAGCCCCCAGCGAGGACTGAATTCATTCACGGCGTGCCTGAGGCCTGGGCCCAACCTCTCACTGGCAAAGGGACAGATTAGCCCCCTTCTGGCTGAATCCAGCAAAAAAGATCTGCTTTCCTGCAGCAAGGTGTGGGCGCATGTGAATGAGGGCATTGCCTGCCCCCCTCACACCAGTGATCGGTCCATTGGGTCACTCTAGGCTCGTAGTGTGAAGGTCCTTCTACTGGTCAGAAAAATTCCTAGTACTCTGGCTACCCCCAGAGAAGAGAACCTCGGGCTCGACTCTGCATTTTATCTGACTACACCTGGAAGGAACTACCAAGGTTTGAGGTGAGCAGTGTGAAATCTGAACGCATGACCCAACTAAGATCTGTGGCTCTGCTTTGTAGACCAGGCCCCTCCATGCTCGAGGTCTGCCAATTCCCTCGAAAATTCCCCAGGCTCATTCCTGGATGGTGAATTTCGGACTCAGAGCCCACATGGGAGGCCCACACCCTCAATGACCTCTCACAACAACTAACTTTTGCACACAGCTCTGTAGCTTACAAAGCACTTTCCAATACATGATTGTAACTGATCCCCCCCCCCACCACTACCACGAAACACAGCACTTTCTAGAAAAAGAAATCAAGACTCAGAGATACTGAGACCTGCCTAAAGTTACCTGACTGGTTGCTCAAAGAGAGGGGATGTGGACATAGGTTTTCCAGCTCTGAATCCCATGTTCTTTCTTCCTCCACTGCTCCTTCCCCACCTGATGATGGCTGCAGGCGTAGGAATGCCAACCACAGAGAGGACAGTACTCTCTGGGTTTCCTTATAAGCAATCATTCTCCTGGAATCAGGGAGCTGCAGCCAGAAAGCTGCAGGCAAGCAGGGAGAGAGGGGTCGTGCTTGTCCCTGGAGAAGGAGGTGTTTCCGGCCCCCAAGCAGGTCTCTCTGCAGAGAGGGGCTGAACTGAGGTGGGGTTACTGAGATATCCTCCTACCAGCCAACAAGTTAGTGTCCCCCACCCCTCCGTGACCCAAGCCCTCTGGGAGCCATCCCTACTGCACGCCAATACTCACACATAGGTGTTTCTACCAGTGCTCCCAAATTCCCTACAGACCTGCTCTCCAACCACAAAGTCAAGTCAGGGAACCAAGAGGAATTCCGCAGCCCATGCAATCAAGTGTTTCAAACCATAGACCAGTGACCCAAATGCCAGCTGGGAGAGCAAGATGGATTTTGAGGTCAGGTAGGTCTGGGTTCAAATTCAGACTTCCGTCACTCACTTGCTTTGTTTCCCTGAACTAGTCACCTACCCTCTGTGAGAGCGAAGCCTAGAGACCCTGGCCAGCTTACCAGGCCCACAGGAGGGTGCCTGAGGCCTATTCTCTTTGCCTCCTGCTAGCTGGAGGGGAGGGGGCTCTGTTTGTCACCTTTTCCTTTGAGTTTTAATGACAGCCACCCCTGAAGTAGGCATGAAAACCCTCTCCCTGGAGCCTGAAGGCTATGAGGAACCTCTCCAGGAACCCACTGGAAGCCATTTGCTTCCGAGCTCAGGATGGAGCTGGGGGATGGGGAGGCGGATTAGTAATCCCTTGGCTTCAGCCAGGACTCCCTGATGACAAAGATTCATGCATGCGTTGTCATCTTCACTGTTCCAAAACAGCGTGATGATTTTGCTCATTTTTAAAATGCAGGATATGTATAGCTCCAATTTGTCAAGAATCCATAACATCACATCATTCCCTAAACGTCGTGCTTTACGGCCTCGGGGGTACCAAGTGAACTGGCTGCTTCTACCACGAGAGTCTGCTCCCTCTCGTGGCCCAGGGTGAACCCCACGCCCTGAAGCCGCTCTGCTCTCGGGCATGTGGGGGAGTACCTGCAGCAGCCAGAGAGGAAGTGACTCAGCCCGGTGGCAAGTGGGAGGGGCGGCCAGAGAGAGGGCCCCGTGCCCAGCCTGCTCCCCCTCCGCACATCCGCACCAGACACGGCCTCTGTCACCGCCTCTCCCAGCAGGACTACAGTGTGGCCAGCACAGCAGTCCTGGGGCCGGCAGGGGCCCGAAGACCCCGCTGCTCGCAGGAAGCCCAGAGGCTGCAGTTCGGAGGTCCAGCTCCGGTCTCCTTTAGGAGGCAAGAGTCACATACAGGGAGATTACGTAATCAGTGATGTCCCTCTTCACCCCGCTGCCCCGAGGAAGTTCCCACTGGGCTCCTCTGTGGCCTCCATGAGGGCTGGGGGTGGAGAGACTGGAGGCCGAAAGGCCCCTGGCCAGAAGGATGTGTTCCCGAGTGATTCTGGGAGAAAGGGCTCCAGGGCTGTGCACAGGGAGGGGGACCCGCGGTCCCCTCTGGGGAAAAGACAAACAGAAGAGAGACCAGTCCCTGCAGATGGGGCAGAGGGCTTCACCGACAGCCACTCTGAGAGCTCCCAGAGCAGAATCGAGGGCAGCAACACCAGGCCTGCCACCAGCTCGCCCCTCCTGAGGGCTCCGGAAGCAGCTGATGTGACAACAAATAATCCGTCACTGTGTGTGGGTGTCAGAGGAGGAAGGGACAGACTTAATAGCTCTTTCTGGGGCCGTGCTGCTCTGGTATCTCCCATCCAGAGAAGGAACCTGGGGAAGCAGCCAAGCACCCTGGCTTGGGAGACATTCCTGGTGGCCCCCTGGCTCTGGGGGGGGGGGGGG
Source organism: Neomonachus schauinslandi (assembly GCF_002201575.2). NCBI lineage: Eukaryota > Metazoa > Chordata > Mammalia > Carnivora > Phocidae > Neomonachus > Neomonachus schauinslandi. The sequence continues at coordinate 27,460,558 of NC_058406.1, forward strand.
GGGGGGGGGGGGGTCTGCCCCCTGTACACGGGGGCCGACCCGGGGCCCGCCCACCCCCCCCCTCTCGTTCCC
>NC_058406.1:27460729-27547770 GCF_002201575.2 Neomonachus schauinslandi
GGGGGGGGGGGGGGGGGGGGGGGCGGGGGGCGGCTTCTGCCTTGTACAGCGAGGCCAGACCAGGTCACTGACAGCCCTCCCCTTTCATGCCTGCCTGCCCTGCTACTAAGGGGACCCATCCTCAGCTCAAACCATCGGTGACTGCCTTGTGTGGTGACTCAGCCAGGGAACCAGGCTTGCCACGGAGTCCCACATGGAGTTCGGGTTCTTGCCGCCCACAATGGCCCAAATCACGCAAGGAGAAAAGAGCAAGGGACTGAAGAAAGGCTGGCTGAGTCTGAGAGCCACCTTCGGGTCCACGGTGCAACCTGAATATGTTTCTCGGCCGGGCCTCGGCTCACCCAGAGGAGAGGGACGGCGCCGCCCCTCACAGGGTTCCCTGAGGACCGCCGGAGCCGGCGTGGGGGAGGCACCAGACAAATGTTGAGTTTCCTTCCTTCCACCCCAGATTTCCAGAGCGACAGACGGCAAAGCCTGGGCCAGGCCCAAGTACATGTGACTCTCTCTCTTTATACTGTTGTCGTTGTTGTTGCTTTTTGGGGGGCAGGGGGCAGAGGGAGAGAGAGAATCTTAAGCGGGCTCCATGCCCAGCACGGGGCCTGACTCGGGGCCCAATCTCACAACCCTGAGATCACGCCCTGAGCTGAAATCAAGAGTTGGATGCTCAACCGACTGAGCCACCCAGGTGCCCCTCTTTAACTGTTTTTAACAGCGAAAATCACTATACCATCACCCTGTAAGAAAGGCAACTGGGATTGGGGTCAGCAAACTGCCTTGCCTTAATGGCCTCTATCAAAAATGAAATCAATTAAATTTCACAACTTCCACAACGAACAGCACAGTTCACAGACGCTGCTGGATGCAGCTGCTCGGAGGGGCAGGACTGCAGAGGCCGACGGTGGGCCGGGCCATCAGGGTGCCCCTCAGAGCCGTTCAGAGGGCAGGCCCACATGCGAATCTCACCTGTTCTGAGCCACCGAGAGGCCACAGGGCTAGTGCTGGGGTCCGTGAGCCACCCCGACAGACACTCAGTGCACGCACTGGTGAGAGCATGCTCATCACATGTCTTCTTGCCTGCTTGTCTCCTGAGAGGGTGAGCTCCTAGGAGTGAGGCCTGGGCCTTGGCCACTTCAGAATCCCCTGCCCAGGCTCAGCAAGTGCACAGAAAGTACGTGTTGAAACCACAGCCAACAAAGAAAAAAAAAAAAAAATGCACACATCGGGCCCAGCCCTTCAGTTCTAGGGATTTATCCTACACATATATGTTTTGTTTTTGTTTTTTGTTTTTTGTTTTTTTTTAAAGATTTTGTTTATTTATTTGAGAGAGAGAGACTGAGAGAGAGAGCACATGAGAGGGGGGAGGGTCGGGAGGGTCAGAGGGAGAAGCAGACCCCCCGCCGAGCAGGGAGCCCGATGTGGGACTCGATCCCGGGACTCCAGGATCATGACCTGAGCCGAAGGCAGTTGCTTAACCAACTGAGCCACCCAGGCGCCCCTCCTACACATATATGCACACAAGTTCACAAAGATAAATGTGCTCAACGAGGGTCCCTGTAGAACCATGTATAACCGTAAAAAACCACAAAAGATAAAACCACAAAAATCAAAACACGCATGCACACAGATATCCAGACAGGAAACACTCTACATGTCCACCAAGAAAGGACTGGTTAACTACAACACTTTCCATTCGATGGAATACTAAGTCCACACCTGCTGATAAAGATGCCTATGGTATATTACGTTAAAAACAAACAAACAAATAACAAACCAGTACTATTTGTATAATATGATCCCATTTGGGTAAAGAAAAAAAGATTATACATATCCTTGAATATGCACAGGAAATTTCTAGAAGAAACTCAACAGTGGATACCTCCAGGCAGGATGAGGGGCCCAAGGAGGGGAGAGTTTTATACTTTTCCACGTTGCTTAACTATTTTACCGTACACTACTATAATAATAATTTTTTTTAAATCTAAATTTTTTTTTAAAAGATTTTATTTATTTATCTGAGAGAGAGAATGAGATAGAGAGAGAGAGCATGAGAGGGGGGAGGGTCAGAGGGAGAAGCAGACTCCCCGCTGAGCAGGGAGCCCCATGCGGGACTCGATCCCGGGACTCCAGGATCATGACCTGAGCCGAAGGCAGTCGCTTAACCAACTGAGCCACCCAGGCGCCCTTAAATCTAAATTTTTAACCCATTAGAACCGTTAAGAGGAGTAACGGGCTCAAGGGCGGCCTCAGAGAAGGCACACCTGAGGGAGCATGGCATGGGACGCGTGTGGAAGTCTAAGTGTCCTGAACGCACCAGCCGTGGGCCGCGGCGAAGCTGCGTCAGGAGAGTTGGGCAGGAGGGACAGAAGCACCACTCTTGGTACACCTAAGCTCTCTCTCAGGTGGCCGCACACATGCTCATAAGGAACCTCCTGCTTGCCTGCTGGCGTCCACACAGGCTGCGAGGACCACCAAAACGTTCAAACTGGAGACCTCAGGACGCCTCTTCCAGGAAGACCCTCAGACCTGCTAGCGAAGAGCTTACCTGGACCTCCCCAGAGCCGGCCCCGGGGTCCTGACTGCAGGCCAGGCACGAGGCTGAACCCGCCACAGACAGTAGCACCTCGTGTGCAATCCCCATTACTACCTTAGGAGCAAGGAGCATTGTGTCCATTTTACAGAGGAGAAGATGAGGCTGAAAATGGGCAGTGACTTGTTCAAGGTCACTCAGCTAGCGAGCGGCAGAACTGGGTTTTGAAGCTAGGTCTGATCTGAGCCTAGGCGCTTAACTTCTAGGTGAGATGGCTGAAAGCCTCCCTACCCGCTACCTACAGGCCAGGAGGGGGAGGGACCTGCCTCCAGGAAGGGGCAGTTCCGTTCTTCAGGCCAAGAAGGGACTGCTTCAGCTTTGCCAAAGACCCTTCCAGCTCTACAATCCCATGAGTCCGAGATGCCGGGTGGGTTGGACTCCCTGGGGCCAGAGCCTGCCCAGGATGAACGGCACAGCATGGGCTCTAGAGTCACCCAAGTGTAGGCCGGAAGTCTGGCTCTGCTCCTACCGGCTGTGAAACAGTGTACGGGTTACTTAGCCCCTCTGGACCTGGGGGTTCTCTTCTATAAAACAGACAGCCTCTCCTTCCTTAGATTCTGAGAAATTTTCAATAGGTACTGCAGAGTACTTAGCAAAGAACCTGGAAGGTGGTGGTAATCTGCCTTTTCTGGCTGCTTTCCTTCCTGTTCCTTCAGCAGGGACCACACTGGGAGAGCAGTCAGAAGAGAATGCACCCTGGGGAACTCCCGCCAAACGCAGTACCTCCAGAAGCTCCACGCCGACTGCGAAAAGGAGCAGGACTCTTACTCTCTAGAGCTGGCAGATGCCAGAAATGGGGTTCCAAGAGCTCCACAGAATTTGGGGCCAGCCAGTGCTAAGGTCTCCCAAGGAACTGAGCTTCTCTCTAGAAGTACCTGCTGTCCCCCTATCAAACCTCAAACTAGCTCTGCTCCAAACCTAAAGACAAATGACAGGCACATCAGTCCTGCTCTTGCCAATTCCCGCTACAATGTCCAGGCCCCTTTCTTCTTCCTCCTGGATGCTTGGGTCACAGACTCTTTAAAAGCTAAACATCTTCTGTCTCTTTTGCCAAGTAGGTGGCAGTCTGTAAACATATTTAGAGTGGACAGCTTCGTTCTGAATAACAAGAGCCCTTCTCAGTTTTCTCTGGGGCTTTCCAACAACTAGAGTTTCTTTGAAATCGTCAGGCCTGTATATTACTGTACTGTGTAAGCTCTGGGGAGCCTGAACTCACTCCCCAGCTAGACCACCATTAATCAGAAGAGGATGACCACCACAGGGCTGTAGCCTCTTCTGGGGGAGGAGTCCTCAGTGCCCCCTCAGGAAGGGGCACCTCAACTCAAAAGAATACCTTTGCTTGCTGGAGCAAAATCAGGCTGCTCCAGTTTATTAAAAGGGAGCTTAGAAATTCTTTAAAAAATAATAATAATAAAAGGTACTCTTTGAAGCAGCAACCTCTCTTCTAGAATCCCGCAGATTCCTGCAGATCCCTAAGGTGGGCAAAATCATATGCATGCAGACGGTCATACAGCTCTGTCTGGAGAGCTAAAGACAGAGAATCACCTAAGTTCATCGGCACAGAGCTTGCTGAACAAATTATACACACTCATAATGAAAAATGACCCAAACATCCACGTGCCAGAATGGAACCATGGCTAAGGCAGGAAGTAAATCAAAGCAAGCGCTACCATCCCTTCCCCTCCCAGATCTTGATTACAGAGCCGCTGTGCACCCGCAAGGCCCCAGTCTCTTCTGGAAGAAATGCTCTTGTTTCAGGTCACGTTCTCTTCTACCTTCTTGACCCCACAAACCCAAGGACAAAGCCTGTGAAAATCTCCCCAGTTCCAAAGGGCTTGTTTGAAACCCTGTCCCCCAGCACACGCTCTCCATAGCACAGTCAGATTCTGGTCTAGCTCTGCACTCCTGCAGAGCTCAGGGGGACAAGGGCATAGGGGCAGCTCCTTCTCATCTCTCTGGTGGCTCTGAGTCCCAGCGGCCTCTGGCAGACACCTCTCCTTCTTGAGATGAGGCTGCTAACCCAGCCTAGGGAGTCAATCCAATCTCAAATTCTCGTTCCAGATAAGGTGTCCAGGAAGTACTGGGAAAGCTGTCTCTCCCCTGAGGATACGCTGCTGTCCAGGACCCCATCAGCAGAAGCAGCGTGGAGAAGAGCTGCTCTGTAGGGCCATCCGAAGGCTGGAAAAATTATAGGAGTTTTGCACACTCAGCCAGTTGAGTTTCTGAAACACTGTACAAGGTCATCTCCCTGGGCAAATCTGGGCAGGGGCAAGGTGAAGAGAGGGAAGCTGCCTTTCTCCCAGGTGCTGACTCAGGCATAACCAGAGGGAAGCCTGGCCCGAAGCTGGACAGGGTGCCACAGACTTTGTAACTGATCCTCTCTCGTGAGATGTGCTCAGGTCTTACTGATTGATTGTCTTCCAAGCCGCCCTATCTCTGCTCTATCATTCACTCTGTCAAACCAGGAACCTTCTCGTCACCTGCCACCACTGCTCCTCCCTCAACCATCACTTCCAAACATTCCCAGAGTCTGACTGATTTCTCCCCAAACAGCTCTGATCTCCGTCCACCATTCCTCTCCTTCCCAACTGCCTCTGCCCTGATCCAGGCCCGCAGGAGCACTCGCTCTGACTGCTGCAGCAGCCTCCCTCTGCACTCCAGACTCGCTCTCTCCCCAGTCCACTCTTTCCCCGCAGGAAGAGTGCTTGCTCTTGGGAAGACGCAGGGCTAACAGTACTTCCTCCACTCAAAACAAAGCATCCCATCGCAAGAGAATAAGAGAATAAGAAGTTCAAGCATCTTAGACTGGCGCCTACCTCTCCAACACATCCCACAGCCAGGTCCCTTCACGCCCTGTGCCAGAGCCTCTCTGGTTTCCAAAGTTGCACCCACACCAGCACGCATCCCGGCCTGCGCCACGCTGCTCCCCTGCCCGGGGTGCCTCTGAGCCCTTGGAAAACTCTCCTTGCCCTCTGGGAGCCAGTTAAGCTCTAAGGGCTCTCCAAAGTTCTCCCCAATCTCCTCCTCCTCCCTTGGTGGTTCCCACTACATGCTAGACAGACTGCTATGAGACTTGCCAAACTATTCAAGTGTTAATTGGTTAGGAGTCGGCCTCGTCCCTGCTGGACCGCAGGTTCCTCCAGGCCAGGGGCTGCCTCTCCATCCTCCTTCTGCCACATACGGGGGCTCGTGTGTATGCAACTGGGGTTCTGGATTTTGAGCTACTACACACATCAATGTGTGTGATGCTTCTTGAGGATACTAATTCAGATACCAGACCAGGGTCACTAAGAGGGACACACAGAAGAAACTCTACATACCTTTTTTCTCATGAATACTTTAAAATATGATTTTTTTTTCCCCTCAGCACTCCTTCTGTTTCTTAAAAAAATGGTTCTTTCAAAGAGCTGGGCTGAATCATCCGCATAGCTCCCATACAGACTGGGTAAACTCCCCACAGATTTCCTTTTCAGAAAGAATACAATAAAATTCTGTCATCTTGTGATCCCTCAGGACACTTCTGACAGCTCACGGGACGCAGTTCCAGTTGAGACTAATTGCTTCAACTCTTTCTTGGAAGTTCTTTCCTACAGTCTGTAATAACACTTACCAAGTATTTCTCATTCAGTGTGTGCTAAATGTTCAACTTGCAACATCTTACTTAATCCTCACAACTGCCCTCCTAGGGAGGGGCCTTGATGTCCCCACTTTACAGATGACAAAGCTGGGCATGGAGAGAATAAGCTACCTCTAGCGACCAGCAGGGCTGGGATTGGAAGTCAGATCTGTCTTACTGCAGAGCTAAACAGGCTCTTAATGAGAACAGTTTGCTGCCTTTCCAGGTCGAATGAAAGACACGGGAGCAAGGGCAGCACCCTGTACAATAGGCCTTCTGAGAGGGCAGCCTTACCTCCCTAGCTGCTCAAGCGACCTGCGACCCCAGAAAGAGAGGGGCACATGCAGTAGGCACCCCTGTGCTGGGCGAAGGAGCCCAGAGCAAGGCAGGGAGCTTGACACCTGCCACCCTCTGCCTACAAGTGCCTTCTCGGCAGGGACCCCCCACCCTGGCACGGACTCTCCCCGCTCAGGGGCCTGCGGTGGCCTCTTGAGAGGAATCCAGTCCTTTAGGCTTTCCCCTCCTCGTCCCTCCTCTGCTGGGACTGACTCCACAGAGATTATTCTAAAACACAGATCCAATCATGTCACTCCTCTGCTTCAAAACCTTTTCACTGCCCTTGGCATAAAGTCCTAACTTGTTAACGTGGCATTTCCTTGTCAACGGATACTGCCTTACCTTGCACCATGTTGGCTTTCACACCACCATATGGAACAATCTGAGGCTTCTGGAATAAACTATGCGTGTACTCAGGGGCGCCTGGCTGGCTCAGTCAATGGAGCGTGCAACTCTTGATCTTGAGGTCCTGAGTTCCAGCCCCATTTTGGGTGTAGAGATTACTTAAATGAATAAATTAATTAAAACTTTCAATTGAAAAAACAAACTATGCGTGTACTTATCTCTAAGTAGAACACCTTACCCTTTCATGCTCACTGGCTAAGCCTTCCCATCCTTCTAGACACAGCTCCACTGTCATCACCTCTGCCAAGCCTTCCCAGGATCCGCCCCCCACCCAGGCTGGGCTCCCACGGCCCTCTGTGCCTGCTGCTGCTAGCTTTCTTACACCTTATTTCAACTACTTGTTTACAGGTCGGTCTCCTTTAACCAGGCCACCAGCTTCTTGACATAAGAATAAGAGCTAACATGTATCATGTGACAGACATGGTTCTGTGTATTTTACATGTGTTAACTTTTTTTTTTTTAAGATTTTATTTTTAAGTGATCTCTACACCCAGTGTAGGGCTCGAACTCACAACCCTGAGATCAAGAGTCACAAGTTCAGGGCACCTGGGTGGCTCAGTTGACTAAGCATCTGACTCCGGCTCAGGTCATAATCTCAGGGTTTTGGGCTCAAGCCCCTGCACGGGGCTTCTGGCTCAGTGGGGAGTCTGCTTCTCCCTCTCCCTCCCCACTTGTGTGCGCTCTCTCTCTCTCTCCCTCCCCCCCCACAAATAAATACAATCTTTTTTTTTTTATAAAATTTTTTTTTTTTAAAGATTTTATTTATTTGAGACAGAGAGAATGAGAGACAGAGAGCATGAGAGGGAGGAGGGTCAGAGGGAGAAGCAGAGTCCCTGCCGAGCAGGGAGCCCGATGCGGGACTCGATCCTGGGACTCCAGGATCATGACCTGAGCCGAAGGCAGTCGCTTAACCAACTGAGCCACCCAGGCGCCCAAATAAATACAATCTTAAAAAAAAAAAAGTCTAAAAAAAAAAAAAAGAGTCGCAAGCTCCACTGACTGAGCCAGCCAGGCGCTCCTACGTGTGTTAACTTTTTAAATCTTCACAACAACTCTATGTTATCACCCCCTGTTTTAGAGATGAGGACACTGAGGCACAGAGAGGTTATACCACTCTCCTACTGTCACACAGCTAGAACGCTGCAGAGCCAGAATTTGAACTCAGGGAGTCTGGCTCCAAAGCCCATTCTTCACCACTATACCAGAGAGTCCTTGCCTCTCCAGGCAAAGACACGGTTGTTGTCATGTGGGAAATGAATGAATAAATGAGGGCTACCTCCCGAAACCGCTCATATAGCAGGGCGGTCAAGGAGTCCCGGAGCAGCTCACAAGCACTGTTTACAAACAAGGATTCTCAGGCCATACAATTACATATTCTGCTCTTCCTTATCTCATGCAAAACTAAGCCAAGAGGGAAACGTGCCCAGCCCAGGGTGACGACCTTCTTCCCCACTGCTCTCAAAACCAAGCAAAGCCAACCGGTTTCTCCCGTGACTTAAAACAGAGCAAAGTCTATCCTGCCACCAAAGGCACCTGTCATCTCTTCCTTCCGCCAACAAACGGGCATCAAACGTAGGGAGTGGGGGTTGGCAGAGAACGCAGGATCGGAAATCCCAAAGCCCTTACCCACTGCCCGGAAGGTGTGGCCGAGTGGCGTGGGAATGGGCGGGCCTGACCCCGCACAGCAGGTGAAACTGACCACAGCGGCGTGCTATCTTCTAGGAAAAGGCCGGCCAAACGTAGCACTGGCAGCCAGGTAGCTCTGACCCGCACCTGAACGCCTCCCGCGATGCCCAAATTTCCCCAGCTAAGACGGGTGAGAACTCCTGGAGGGAGCCCTGGCTGGCCCGCCCTGGGGAGTCGTTCTAACTTTCAAGTCCCTTTCGGGATCGGGAGGGAAGCATGGAGAGGCAGAGGGTGTCTCGGGGAAAACCTAGCTGAGTTCAAACGCCGGTGCCCTCACTCACTGGCAGAATGACTCCGGGCAAGGCTGGCAGTGCCCACCTCCCAGAGCTGCGGCCGGACCCGAGGCTCCCCGCGGCCGCCCGGTACCCAGCGCACAGCAGCCCCCGCCCCCGCCGCCCGGGAAGGGAAGACCCCAGCAGAGGAGGGGCGTTCGCTGTTGCCATTTCTGTCGCACCCGGACGGCCTCGAGCTGTCACCCCGGTCCCACCGCCACGGCCGCTGAGGCCCGCCCCGCTAACCCGCACCCCCCCGCCCGGCTCCCCGCTCCGGGACCCCCGCCCTCACCTTCCCCCGGTGCTCAGCGCTGCTCGCCCATAGTCCGTAGCCCGGAGCCGGGACTGCTCGGCGCTCCGTCCCGGGGGCCGGGGCCGGGCCGGGGGCGTGGGAGCCGCTCACCGCCGCCTCCCAGCGCAGCCACCCGAGCCGCCACCGCCGCCGCCGCCTCCCTCCATGGCTGCGGCGCCGCCACCTGACAACGGAAGTGACGCACCGCCCCCTCCTCTCGGGCCAGAACCGCAGCCCCACCCCTCTCCCCCGACCCCGCCCCTCGCCTGTGTCTGCAGCCCCGCGGCCTCGGGATTGGGGCGCCATCTTGAGAATGGGCGGAAGCCTTCAGGTAGGAGGCTGGAATCCGATTGAGGATTGGCCTCAGGGTGGGATCTGGGCCGAAATCTGTTAAACGATTGGAGGCTGAGACCCTAAAGGGGCGGTACTTACCGCTCATCTATGTCTGCGGCGAGGCTGGGACGCGCACACCGCCCCCGCCCCAATTCCGCAGGACCTCGCGTGCCCTACCCTCGCCCTGCAGGGTTGGGAGAAGTCTCCCGCAGTTGGAAGATCGGCCAGTTGCAGTGTATTTGTCAGAAAAATGGCTCTTCCTTGATCCCCATTTCTCAGTTTCTGGAGCTCTGTGCGGAGAGCGCTGCAGTTGGGCTCAATAAAATGACAGGAATTCCTGTCTCAGCTCTCACAATTTATTTCACTCTGGGGCCCTCGCTTTGTAGAAACCCCGCTCCAACCTGAAGATCCCAGGAGACTTGACCAGGGACGTTTACAGTGAAGAGGTCCTATAAACAATTCCAGCCATCTAACCTCTCAGTCCCTCCTGCTGCAGTTTCGGTCCCTTTCTCCTCCTCCTCCTCCAGCAACCACGCCCTCCATGAATCAGCTTCTTGCACCAGCAGATGAGCCCTTTAAAGGGATTGCATCAGGCGGGTGACTCACTGGGGCCCTCTGAGACCCTGGCTTCCCTCCTCTGGCATCCAGAAGCTGCTAGAAGGGTTCAGTGGCAGCAGCACCAACGACCGACCGTGGCCCTAATCCTTTGTCTCAGAGGTGTGAGCCAGTGTGCTGGCCACATGTCTAACTCCCGGGTGTCTTTTCAGCTGTCTCCTGCGTCACTCTGTATCCATGTGTGGGCACACGTCGCCAAGCCTATGTGCCCTGCTGGGTTTTCCTAGGGGTGTGTGGCCAGGTGCTTCCGTGTATGTGCATTTGTCATCTCCAAACAGGCAGTGCCAGGACACGAGAGCCAGTGTGAGTCTGGCTGCCTCCTCCTGTGTCCATCTCTTTGTCTCTCTGAATGCCTGGTACCCACTGAGCTGACAGGGCTAAGTGACAACAGGAATCAAAACAGCTGCCGCTGTTGTTGTCACATGCTGTGTTAAGCACTTTAGAGGCATCTTCTAGGAAAAGGCCGGCCAAAGGGAGTCTGTTTACAGAAGAAGCAGCAGCTAGAGCTCTGAGAGGGGAAGTAACCTTTCCCAAGACACACAGCTAATAATGGCAAGGTTGTGACTTGAACCAAGTCTGGCAGATGTGAGTCCTTGCTGCGTCTCTCACAAGCTGAGCGACTCCGTGTGAGTTCCCCAACCTTACCATTCTGTCGGAACAGGGATCACACTTCATGGGGTCACTGAGAGGATTGGGTGAGGATGGAAACAGCTTCTCACAGGACATGGCCCGTAAGAGTGCTCACACTCACTTCAGTATAGTTGGGGACTGAAAGGCAAGCACAAAGGAGCCAGGCCAGGGCCCCCCAGCGTCTGTCTCTGACAAAGGGAAAAGCCTAGGGATTCCGGAAGCAAGCCCTGACTCTGCCAGCAATGAGTTTTGGGTTTTCCAGAGCTCTAATTATCAGCTAGATGAATCACTTGGAGCTGACACCACCATCCCCAACCCCCAGAGACTTTCCGTTGCTTCACAATATAGCATTTTAACAAAGAAGAGGAGGAGGAAGAAAAAAGAGGGGAGAAGTAATGAATAGAAACGAAAGGTGCCAGCCAGAGGAAATGAAAAACTGTTGTCAGGACACCAACATGAGGAGACTGGCTGCACCACGCGCGCGCGCGCGCACACACACACGCACACACACGTCACGCGCGCTCGCGCTCGCTCCTGCTGCCTGCAGGCTCTCCAACTTTGGGTACACTGGCAGATGGTACTGCCATAACAAAGTGATGCCTGTCACAACAGCAGAGATGCTTGCTTGATGAGGTATAGGCAGATCTGCCTGTCACAGAAGCAGAGGAAGAAACCTTCACCCCTGAGGAACTCCCTCATGCTTCTGTGACCCAGCATACCCTACTTACTGCTGGCTTCTGGCTTCTCCTTGTGGCCAAGCCCCAAGGCCTGGGTATGGCAAAGTTTCGAGTGCCAACCCCACACCCGGTCGGGGCCACCATTGATGTGATGTCTGGGACGCAGGACGGTGTGGTATAGTAGTTAAGATCATGGAGTTGGAGTCAGACAGACTTGAGTTCAAATCCCCACTGTGTTGTTCCCTGGCTCTTTGATCTGGAGATCTTGAGCAAGTCACCTCACCTCTCTGGGCCTGTTGGCTCCTCGTTAACATGAGGCTATGAATATATACCTCCAGGGTTGTTGTTAGGATGAAAGGAGAGGATTCTTCCATTCCATGAAGATTTATGGTGTGCCTGCTAGGTGCAGAGCACTGAGTTAGATGGTGGGGGTCCAGGGGGACCAAACAGACTATGGCTCTGCCCTCCTCCTGCCCCTGGCACAGGCCCTAGCCGGTAGTCGGAGTCAGCAAGTGGTAGCTATTTATGATGACCATCTTGGCATTCAGCCATTAACTTCACCATGGGACCTGAGGAGAGCCCTCCCCCTTCCCTTTCACTCTGAAGAAGCTGGGCCTCAGTTTCCTCAACTGTAAAATGACAGAGTTGGATTGGACCAGTGGTTCCTGATCTTCTTGCCATCAAAGCTTCTCTTAGTATTTTCCCTCCACACGAGCCTCACATTCGGTAAGATTTTGTCTCCCATACAACCCACATCAAGTCATTTCTTCCCTTTTATTGATTAAAAGCCTTGTTTTACAGACCCTAGGGCTTGTGATCAGGGGGTGCAAGCCAGAGTGACCACTACTCTGTTAGTGTAATTCCAGCCCGAAGCAGAGAGCACACCAGCTTGGTCACCCTTCACATACTATGTGTTATTTCTCTGGGTCCTTTGGGAAACATTGACAGGAGCTCAAGGGACCCCTGCTGCCCTTGGGCGGGGGGCCCTTCGGCTGGGGATGCCAGACTGGAACTCAGGGAGCTGGATGCTCTCCTTCATGTCCCATCTGGCTGAGAGCCGGGGGCGGGGGGGGGGGGCGGCTGCATCACTTGGATGGCCCCCGGGGAGATCTGAACTTCCAGCTGTATGCCCACCCTGGCAGTCCCCTCCTCCAAGTGACAGAGACCTAACACAGTGTGTGCCTCTTCTCTCCAGGAGGGCAGGGCAAGATGGGGACCCAGCAGGCTACCTGGAGCAATCAGAATTTCTTTGTTCAAGCATACATGTACACCAACATGGGGGGCATGCTTGAACAAAGACCATGGCAACGAGCAGCAAAACACCAAATCCAGTGGGGCAATAACATTTGGAAGTATGTTTTTCGTATTTTCTTTGGTGTCCCTCCCTTCCCTTATGCAGATAGTTACGTTACTCTGCCTTCGTGACTTTGGGAAACAAATGATACAACAGAATGTAGAGCTCATTTTTAGCTTCTGAATTCCAAAAGCCTAGCCTTCAGGGAGGAATGGAAAGAATTTCTATCCACGGACAAATTTAGAAAACTGTAGCAAGGGGGATCTTGGAGACTGAGACTTGTGTGTGGGGGGGTGTCCCTGAGACTAGACCAGCTTCTCCTCAGCCTGGGAGCTGGAGGGTGTCAGCTGGGTCTCAGGGCCTGGGGAGCACCGAGAGCTGTGCTCTTTTCCTGGGGGAGGGCCAGGAAGGAACAAAACCCTCCAAAGAAACAGCCGTGTGCTGCATTTGGGCAAACAGGGCCTAACTAAGCCAAGAGTCTAAGAATTTCCTGGGCCTAATAAGGCCTGGGAAAAGTAGAATAAAAATCTGAACACCGAGAGAGGTATGGGTTACTCCTGAAGGGGTCTGTGGGTCAGGGAGGAGCAACTTGGTGGCAGCCTGAGTGGGCTGACCACAAAAGGCCAGAAGGAAACAAGGACATCTCAGCGATGCTAGCATGATTGGACGAGCATCAGACCAGACCACCTTTCCCACGCTGGCCACCTTTAAGGGAAATGTGCTAGAATTCAACCAGTTCCAAGGAAAGGGAGAACTTTGAATCGGCGGCATTGAGTTTCTGCCACGCTGGCTGAATGGGGTGAAGTAGGAACTCAGCTGAGTTAGGAACCATTCAAGTTCTGCTTCTCACGCACTGGGAACTGGAACCACTATGCTCCTCACGCACAAGGCCTGGTATCATTTGCCCCAGCCCTGTCCCCTTCTCTAGCCTCACGTGCTTCTCTCTCCTCTGATGGTCTCAGTGGTCCGGTTACTGCCCCCACACCCAGGGTGCCCGCCCCAGGACCTTTGCACTGGATGCTTATTCTGCCTTCCCTTGGCTCTTTAAACAGCAGGGTCCTTCTTGGTTTACATTTCGCTTCTTCAGACCACACTTTCCAAAATAAAACCATCTCTGTGTTCTCTCTAGAGTACCCTGTTTATTTCCTTCATGACATCTGTCAGAATTTTTACTTTTTTTAATTGTCAGTCTTCCCCTGTAGAACCTCAGCTTCCCGGGGGCAGGACCCTTGTCCATCCTGACGTTCCTTCAGCAGCTGGTATGGTGACTAGATAGCTTAGTGGAACGAATGGTGGGCAGCAGCTGGGGGAATCCGGCTCGCCATGGGCTGGTGGGCACTAAGCTCACCCCCCATCCTTCCTGGGCCCCTGGCAGCCTTTCCCAGCAATCCAGGACCAGATGCCAAAAGACCCATATCCCTGGGGCTTGCAGATTTAGGGGTTCAGCATGAGTGTGTCTCAGCCAGCCTGTCTCCCTTCCTTTGGCTCTATCCTTCCAGCACCTCACGTAGGGATGACAGTGGGCCTGCGGGGTCTGGCGCGCGATGCTTCCGATGTTTCCGGAATGAGGACATGTGCTTGGGTCTGAGCAGTCCGTGCTAGCCTGAGGGCTCCCCTCCCTGGCCTGGGGGCTCTCCCTTGCTCTGCTGAGGCCACAGAAGTGCTGGCACACCACTTAAAAGCACGGGATCTCTCCTCCATCTCCAGGCCAAACTCCCAGCATAAGCCCTCTTCACGTTTGGAAACATCTGCAGACATGTGGGAGACATCTGCAAAGAGGCTGCTGTGGGACTCCCCGCATTCGTCCCTCCGGACGGGGTGGCCCTCCCCGCTTACTGCAAGCACGCCGACATCCCCACGACATCCCCACAGCGAGGCCCTCCCTTCTGTGTCTGCCCTCTGGTTCCTCCGAGCGTGGCAGGTACCTTGTGGTGTCGCTCCCCTCACCTGGGGCTGTCAGAGGGGCCTGGAAAGTCAGAGTTGTCGTCTCCCTGCTAGAACCCACTGTTCTCTCCTGAAGGCAGAGGTCAAGTCTCAGGGACTTCTGGGACCTCTAGGCGATGAAATAAACAGTATTCCAAAGAATCATGGTGGGTGGGTGTGTGGGTGTTAATGATGCAGATTCCTGGGTTCTGGATTCTGGTTCACATCGGGGAAGGGGGAGCCAGCAAAGCGGCTTTTCCAGACACATCCCGGTGGGTTCTGATGAGGTGGGTCAAGGACAACACTTTGACAAAGACTGGGAGGGAAGGTGAACGCCGTGCCTTGGGCTGCTAGTGCCCAAGTGGGCACTCAAGTGCCCCTGGAGAAGTGAAAGCACCGAAGGTCAAAGGCCCCTGCCTTACTTGAGACTCAGGTGCGGCAGTCCTCAGGCTGGATTTCTGCTCGTGGTTCTTGACCACCTCCCCCACTAGACCGTAAGCCCCGCTCCGGAAGGGACCAAATCTAATTCGACAGTGTGCTCAGCAGAAGGCCTGGCACACGGCAGCTGCTCTGTGGATGTTTGATGAGGACACAGCTGCTTTTATTGAGATGGTTGCTTGCCCGTGGCAGGGCTGGTATGGCTGCAAGGCAGCTATGACAAAGACCTGGGTTCTACCCGAGAGCCACTTCTTCCTGAGGACCCCCAAACTTCTCAGAATCAGAGCCTGATTTCTTGCTGTTGGATGAGCTCCCACACTCGAAGGGAGCGCCCAGGATTACCTCAACCTCCCTACCTCAGGGAAGAGCAAGGAGACGAACAGCCTCTTCAACAGGGAATCTGAACAGAAAAGCCACTTTCCATCTGGCCAGACTGAAGCACTCACCTACAATTCTCAAACTTTGCTGCTTATCAGTATCACCTGAGAAACTTTTTTTTAAAAAGATTTTATTTATTTATTTGAGAGAGAGCGAGAGAGAAGGAGCAGGGGGAGCAGCAGAGGGAGATGGGGGAGCAGCAGAGGGAGATGGAGAAGCAGGTTCCCCGCTGAGCGGGGAGCCCGACTCGAGGCTCGATCTCAGGACCCTGGGATCATGACCGAAGCGGAAGGCAGACACTTAACCAACTGAGCCACCCAGGCAACCCTCACCTGAGAAACTTAAAAAGAATCCCAGTGTCCAGGCTACACCCAATACCAATGAAATCTGAATAGCTGATGGTGGGACAGGTGATGGCAATGTGCTGTCAAGTTTAAGCACCACTGCCCTATGACGTAGGACCCACACGGAGCCCAGCACACATCAGGGAAAGCATGAGGCACGGACTTGTTTGTATCCAAGTTTTCTGAGAAAGCAAACACAACTGTGAGAAACCGGAACGCTCAGGGGTGGCTCAGGCTGAGTACACTCGAGAACCCTCGCTGGGAGAGGGCTGAAAACGATTTGGCAGATTCCCTAAATCAGTAAATCAGATTCCGATGTAAATGATCAAGGCCACAGACAGGTAAGTAGGATCCCAGAGTGAGTCTAGGAGACGGGACCCTGTGAAAGGCAGCTGTGACTGGGCTGGCCCCGCTCTCTTTCTGGGCTCTGGGCAGGGAGGGGAGCAGACGGTTGGCTCAGTAGAACTCTGGAGGAACCTGAGTGGGGACTGGAGCTGGCTGAGGGAAAGGCTCATTTATACTTTTTGGAGGGAAATTCCCGCCGGCCTTGGCCCTTGCTGCCGAAGTTGCGCACCCGGTGGATGACCTGCAGCTGCTGCTCAATGGTCGCTGTGATGTTCACATCATCTGGGATGTGGACATAGCGGACATTACGGCCCGTCACGAAGAGGTCATCCAGCTCGACCTGATGCCCCCAGCGGTCTGTGTAGGTGACGTTGGCCAGGCGGATGTTCATGAAAGCATCCACATTGTCTATGCGTCCGCGGGCCACGCTCTCATCCCGCAGGTCCACGGTGGTTACCTGGCCCTGGAGGCCCTGCAGCAGGATAATCAGGCTGTTCTCAGAGATGGTCCGCTCCTTCACCGAGTGGCTCACTGCCATTCTTCCACACCAAAGACTGCTGGCTGTGGGGGGAGAAGCACACAGACGGGAGCTGTGGCAAGCTAGGGGCTGCAACTGCCAACTCACCTCTACCAGGCTCTAGCACAGACCTCTCCAAGTCGGCCTGGCTCCCCAATCTCTGTGTCTAAGGAACACCCTTCGGTGCCAGGTGCTTCGTGCACACGTCTCACAGAATCTTCACGCTACCAGGCAAGCGAAGAATTACTTACACTCATTTTGTAAATAAAATATGAGCGAGAGATGTGACTTGCCCAAGGTCACACAGCTGATACGTGGAGGTGCTGGGATTCAAATCTATCACTGCCTGACTCCCAACCTCACACCGCTACTTCTGAACCCTCACTGCAAGGCAGAATCACCTGGTGAGTTTTTACCGGCTGCCACCGCCCCCAGAGGGTCTGATTCATTTGGTCAGGGGTGGGGCCCGGGTATCCTATTTTTAAAAGCTCCACAAGTAATTCTGATGTGCGTCCAAGTTTGAGAACCGCTGCTCTAAAGTGTAGTTTACACCCTTGCCAGTCTGTGGACCAGCACTTTCAGCATCACCCAGGCACTGGCTAGGAATGCAGAAGCCCGGGCGCTTAGGTGGCTCAGCTGGTTAAGTCAGCCTTCGGCTCAGGTCATGATCCCAGCGTCCTGGGATCAAGTCCCAGGTCGGGCTCCTTGCTCAGCCGGGAGCCTGCTTCTCCCTCTCCCTCTGTCCCTCCCGCTGCTTGTGCTCTCTCGCTCTCAAATAAAAAATAAATAAAATCTTAAAAAAAAAAAAAAGAAAAGAAAAAGAGAATGCAGAATCTCTGGTCTCTCCCCAGACTGACTGAAAGAATCTGCACTTTATCATGACCCCTATATCAATCACCAGTAGTTCTCAAATGTGTGTATCGGAGTCACCTGAGGACATGTTAAATTGCAGAATGCTGGGCTCCCCTCTCAGTTTCAAACTTACTAGGTCTGAGGTGGTGCCCAGTAATGTAATTTCTAACATGTTTTCAGTTAACACTGATATTGCTGGTCTGGGGCCCATGCTCCCAGAGTGACTGGTCTACACCATGCAGCCACCATGGAAGTAGAAATTTTGGTAAATTGGAAAAAAACAAAACCAAAAAACCGCAACATGGCAGCATATAAAACACATAGGTTTTGAAGGCAGAGAAAAATAGGTTGGAATCCTCACTCCACCCACAAACTGTAAACCTAGGACAGTTACTTAATGTCTCTGAACCTGTTTCCACATCTATTAAACCAGAGGCTAAACGAGGCTAACAGAATCTGCCCACACGGAATGTACTTTGCTTTCATCACGTCTTGATGCTGTATTAATGTAACTCTCTTATCTAGCCCCTCTTTTCAGACTCTCGGTGGAAGGTGGTGGAACTTTCCCCCCTAAGACCTCACTCAACCCGTACCCGGGCTGTGCAGGGTGGCATTCAGTGTAGCAAGCCGGACCACACCACCGATGGGGGCGTCGGGCCGGGGAGTGTAAGGACCCCACCCAGGCTTCACCAGAATGCGCCCCGGCGAGGATAAGGGCTGCCCGGAGGGATTGCAAAGGAGCAGTCCCGGGCTCTAGGACGGGCTCTGCCACTTCCCAGGAGAGCGACCTCGGGCAAGCCGCTTAGCTTCTTCAAGCCTGTTAGCCCAGCGGGAAAATGGGGATGGTGACGACCCTTTACTCACGGAGCAGTGGGGGTGGGCGAGGGGAGACGGGCTCTACTCCGCAAATCAGGAAGGAAGCGCTTCCCCCGCTCCCCGCGGCTCTCCGGGGTTCCGGGCGCCCCCGCGCTCCGCCCCGGGCTCTGGGACCCACCGCACCGGATTCCTTCCGCTTCCCGGTCCACCCCGCCGCCGAAGCTAGCGGGCGCCTGGCCGGGCGGCCTCCCTCCTGCGGCGGGACCAAGAAGCCATGGCAACAGCTGAGCCACTCTGTCCTCCCCGACCATAGAGAGCGCGGCCGACGCAGGCCCGCGCCACCGCGGACGCGCCCGGAACTACAACCCCCAGAATGCCTCGCGGGCCGCGGGCCGCGGGCTCGCGCTCGCACTCCGGCGACTCTGGGCCTGCGTCGCGGGGTGTCTCTTTCACTAGAGCCATTCATTCTTTCAACAAATACTCATTGAACCTCCACCGTGCGTCAGGCCGCCTCCCCGGCTCTGGACACACATCAGTGACCAAGGAGACGAGCTCCCTGATCTGGTGACCCGTAAATCTACTTGGGGGCGGACGTCCATAAGAAAACAAACAAGAGGGGCGCCTGGGTGGCTCAGTCGTTAAGCGTCTGCCTTCGGCTTAGGTCATGGTCCCAGGGTCCTTGGATCGAGCCCCACATCGGGCTCCCTGCTCAGCGGGAAGCCTGCTTCTCCCTCTCCCACTCCCCCTGCTTGTGTTCCCTCTCTCTGTCAAATAAATAAATAAAATCTTAAAAAAAAAAAACAAGAAAATGGTAAAAGCCCTTCAGAGAATTAAAATAGGGTGATGTGATAGTGACTGGGTGGCTTTTTATTGAACGATCAGGGATGTCCTGAGAAGGTGACATCTGAGTGGAGATCAATGACATAAAACCAACTTGTGAAAACTAGGGGAAGAGCACTGCAATTAGAGGGAACTGTTTGTGCCAAGGACCTGGTGGAAATGTGCTCGCCAATTTGGAAAAACGGAGAAGCCAGTAAGACAGGACAGTCGTATGCCAAGAGGTGGGAGAGGGAGGCAAGAGCCCGAGCACTTGCGGCTTTGTAAGCCAAGGTAAGGGGTTTGGAGGCAGTGCCTAGCTTCAAATCTGCTCCCTGCTAACTGACTTTCCACAAGTGAATCATCCTCTTTGTGCCCAGGTTTCCTCATGAATTACTAGAAGTGCAATGATGGGCTATCAAAGGGGAGTGTCTGTGTGACGTGATCTGATTTACATTTTTCAAAGGTCACTCTATAGCCATGGTAAAAGCCTCAATTTCCCTGTTAGAAAAAAACAAGGTAATATCTATCTCAGAGAACTGACCTTCATTCATACATGAAAGCACCTGGTTCTATAGGAGGTAGGCTTGTTTCATTCCTTCACTCTCTCATTCATTGATTTCCAGCTCCCCCAGAAGCCTTCCCCTTTTCCCAAAGATCACAGTTGGTCTCTTCTCATCCTAAAAATACAGTCTGCCTTTGTCCATGCAAACTACTCTTGTTCTCCTACCTTCCACACTTGAACTTCTCGAGGAGGCCTCTACACCTGTGGTTCTCCAAGTGTAGTCCTTTTTCCAACTTCATGACCATTCTCCTGTTTTGTTTTGTTTTTTTCTGGGGCATTGTATCATTTGGTTTCACAGATTTCTGATTGTTTCTTCTCCATCTCTCTCTCTTTTTTAAACCCCATTTCATTCTCCTGCTCCCTAACGTGTGTGCTTTCTCTGGGGCTGTATTCCCAGCCTCGCTCTCTAATTGGTCACGTCTATCCATGCTGCCTGCTACTATGTGCTGAAGTCTCTTGTCTAGCTCACCAGCAGAGACTGCTCTACGGAACTCCATTTCCCAACTGCCTGTTGCTTATTCCCACATGTCTTAATGGTCCTTGAAAGTCAGCATGTCTACAAGACAGATTTATCAAGTCCTTTCCAAATCAGCTATTGTTCTGATTTTTTCTATTTCTGTGGTTGCTACTGCCATTTTCCAGCTACTCAAATTGGGCACCTTGAATAAACATGATAACTTTGGTCATTTCTTGATTCCCTACACCTGTCAGTCACTGAGCCCTGCAAATTCTTGGAAGAAGGGTCTCCCACCCTTCACTTGCCTTTTTATTCTGACTGCCGCCAACCCAGTTGAGATCTTTCTCTTATTTGATTCATTATAAAAACCATCTTTCTGGTCTTTGTGTCTCATGATCATTTGCCAACGGATTCAAAATATAGTTATGGTCTTATCATTTACCTGCTAAGAAAACTTTTGATTCACTAGCAGAATAAAGTTCTAGTGCTGACATTGATCTGATTCCAGCTCACGTTCCATCTGGATCTCTTTCAGGTTCTCTACTCAAACCCTCCAGCCAGTGTTTCTTAAAGTGTGGTGTGGGAACAAGTTGCCTCCGTGGAAGGCTTTGTTTCACGGAATCAGAAGCAGAGTTCGGAGAGCTGCACATCCAGTAATGCACACTAAAATTTGAGATCCAATGTCCTCCTCTCTAGTTAGACCTAGCCACTCAGCAACTCAGACAAGCCCTCCACTCCTGCCTCTGCCTTTGTTATCCTGCTGCATCTGCCTTGGATCCTCTCTTGTTTATCTTTGGATGTTAAGTCCAATCCCTCCTTCAAACCCTGGCTCAATTGCTGTACCTTTCTGAAGTCTTCACCAATTACCCCACTTGGGAGTGATCGCTCCCCTAACCCCTGTAACATTTTGCTTGCTGTATGTTTGCTTGTCATATGCAGATTCACCATACTTATGTTAATCTTACTTCCTCCCCTACTAGTCTCCTGGGTGCTGAGACAAAGAGAAGGCCTTAGGAGGCCCAAATGCTTCACACTACAAGACGGTTATATGAGGAACACTGGCTTTATGATTGTGGTGAGAAGGTGACAGGGATCTGAATGAAGACGGTGGCAGTGGGAATGGAAAGAAGGGCTGAATGTTAAAGACTGAAATAAGCTAATCAGACTCCCTGAAGGCTGATTAGATCTGGAGTGTGGGTGGGAAGAGGAGGAATCAATGACTAACATTTTTTTTTTTAAGATTTACTTATTGCGGCACCCAAGTGTCTTGCAGTCAGCTCAGGTCATGATTCTGGGGTCCTAGGATCGAGCCCCATGTCGGGGTCCCTGCTCAGCGGGGAGTCTTCTTCTCCCTCTGCCTCTTTCCTCTGCTCGTGCTCTCTCTCTCTCAAATAAATGGATAAAAGATTTATTTATTTATTTGAGGGGGGGCGCACTCAGGGGGAGGGGCAGAGGGAGAGGGAGAGAGAGAATCTCAAGCAGACTCCCCGTTGAGCACGGAGCCCGAGGCAGGCCTCGATCCCAAGACCTTGAGATCATGACCTGAGCTGAAATCAAGAGTTGGACGCTTAACCGACTGAGCCACCCAGGAACCCCTAAAAAATTTTTTTTAAAGTTTATTTTTTTAGTAATCTCTATACCCAGCGTGGGGGCTCGAACTCACAATGCCCTGGTCAAGAGTTGCTTGCTCTTCCGACTGAGCCCACCAGGAGTCCCTTGATGATTTTAAATTTTAAATTTTAACTCTGGGTATCTTGAGAGATGGTGGAATGACCCTGTGGGGGCTATCTCATTTTTTGGCTACTCAGCCAATTAATCTCCTTTCCCCACAGTTGGGGAAATCTGACGTTCTATGCATTTCGGTGGCAAGCGGGGTTCTGCTTCCCACTACAGGTGATTTAAGGGCCAGATGTTGTCTCTGGTCCTCGTCAGTTATGGCGTGTGCTTGTGACCTAAGCCAGCAGGGACTATTCAGGCCCCATCCCGGGGTCTGTGCCATCCAGGCCTCGTTGCTGGTCCTCTCCTGTGCTGCCCTGCCCTTCCTGGGCTCCCGGCCGCCCTCTCATGCTTCTCCAGTCTTCCTGACAACCGTGAGTTGCCTGAAGCCCTTTAAGTACATTCCTTCTCTAGTTAAGTAGCCAGAATTGGTTTCAGGTTTTTGCAATCCCAACACCTAGCCTAGTACTGGGCCCTCTTGAATTGCGTTCATTTCAGGAGCTTGAATGTCTCTGTTTCCTTTAGATGAGCTGTTCTGGTTCAGTTTCTTTTTTTTTTTTTTTAAAGATTTTATTTATTTATTTGAGAGAGAGAGTGAGAGAGAGAAAGAGCACAAGACGGGGGAGCGGGAGAGGGAGAAGCAGACTCCCTGCCGAGCAGGGAGCCCGATGCGGGACTCGATCCCGGGACTCCAGGATCATGACCCGAGCCAAAAGCAGTCGCTTAACCAACTGAGCCACCCAGGCGCCCCTGGTTCAGTTTCTAATTGTCAGAGGGTCACAGAATCCCGAGAGGGCAATTCCCAGGTCACCTGCTCCTAGTCAGCACCCAGTGTGCAAACCCCTCGACAGTCACTTGCTCCCAGGTGTTTGAGTCCATTGTTAGGATGTTTTTGGTAACTTCTACCCATTGCGTCTAGTTCCTTTCTGTGGAAAATTGTCCTATTCTGTATTACATTTAATGATTTATTTATTTGAGAGAGAGGGAGAGAGACCGTGCACGCTGGAGCCGGGGGAGGGGCAGAGGGAGAGGGGAAGCAGACCCCCAGCTGAGCACGGAGCCCCACTCAGGGCTCAGTCTCACGACCCTGAGATCATGACCTGAGCCGAAACCAAGAGTCAGATGCTCAACTGACTGAGCTACCCAGGCGCCCCTGTATTATATTTAATTTTAGAAGTTTCTTTAGCCTTTTGAAAGGTAAATGTACCAAATAAGTAAAAATGACATTAGTGTTGGACACTGAGTTATGAGGTGATGTGGAAGATCTCAGGGAAAGTGAGCCTGCAGTCCAGGCGAGGAGGGGGTCACAGAGATTTGCGAGTCAATAGTAATAGTTGAAAATAACAGCCTCTTGGGAAGAAAGTGATGTCAACACTTTTGGGAGCTGCAGGGCACAGGAGAGCCTGTGGTCTGGGGGGCAGGGTGAGGGGGGGAGATGAGAAGAGAGTGAGGAATGGGGAGAGAAGCGGGGGGTGAAACAGGGGCCATCTGGCAATTGACCTAGCCATCTTTTTTTAAGATTTATTTATTTTGAGAGAGAGAGAAAATGAGAGTGCACACAAGCCGGAGGGAGGGGTGGAGGGAGAGGGAACAGCAGACTTCCCGCTGTGTGGAGCTCACCGTAGGGCTCAATCCCAGGTCCCTTGAATGATGGATGACCTGAGCTGAAGGCAGATGCTTAACTGACTGAGCCACCCAGGCGCTCCTGACCTGGCCATTTTGACAGACTTTTTAAAAATGGCTACAGCAACATCTGTACCATGCAGGGCAATCCTCAATCAGGAGCCACTGAGGGAGAGAGAGGAAGTGTGGTCAGAAAGTAGGATGTGAGCCACTGTGGCCAAAGGGGGAGAGAGTTTGAGGAAGAAAATGGAGTTTATTTATTTACTTATTTATTTTTAAAGATTTTATTTATTTATTTGACAGAGAGAGACACAGCGAGAGGGAGAACACAAGCAGGGGGAATGGGAGAGGGAGAAGCAGGCTTCCCGCGGAGCAGGGAGCCTGATGCAGGGCTCAATCCCAGGACCCTGGGATCATGACCTGAGCCGAAGGCAGACGCTTAATGACTGGGCCACCCAGGCGCCCCGAAAATGGAGTTTAGCAGGGTCAAGAAGAGCCTTCCAAAGGCCCAGGGGAATGGGGATGAGAGCAGGCCATTGCATCGGGCAGAGTCACAGAGTCAGGGCTGGAGGAGAAGGGAGAAGGATCTGTGTGGTGACAGGAGCTGGAGAACTGGGGGGATGCGGGAGGTGAACAGGAAGCCTGGAGTGTGGCTGAGTGAACAGAGGAACAAGGACCACCTGGAGAAGCAGAGTCCCAAGGTGTGGGTGGGAGCATTTGGCTGGGAGTTCATCCTCAGCAGCCATTCAGATACATGTCTGAGGTGCAGAAAGAAGGCTGGGTGTGACTGAGAGAAGAAAGGGTACATACAGAGCAAAGATATGCTGAAGTGGGGAGGAGAGATGAAGGAAAGCACATGAAAAAGTGGTAACTGAAGGGCGCCTGGGTGGCTCAGTCGTTAAGCGTCTGTCTTCGGCCCGGGTCATGATCCCGGGGTCCTGGGATGCAGCCCCGCATTGGGCTCCCTGCTTGGCGGGAAGCCTGCTTCTCCCTCTCCCACTCCCCCTGCTTGTGTTCCCTCTCTCTCTGTGTCTCTATCAAATAAATAAAATCTAAAAAAAAAAAAGTGGTAACTGAAGCTGAGAGGCCTTTAGGATAGGACATCCAGAAAACCTGCATCAAAGGTCCTTGGCGGACACCATGACTTCCCCTTGGACCGCCCCCCACAAAAAAAACAATGGCCTCAACATTTCAAAAGTTAGAGAGTTTTATAAAGACAAAGGAGGGCAGAGTGATCTGAGGCAAATGTGCGTGTCTCGGATTTAGGAGTCCTGGGCCTGCCCCAGCTCTTAGCGGAGTAGCTTCACCATGACTAATGCAATTGGGGTTTCATGTGGTTTGGGGAACTGACAGAGAAGGTAATGTTATTTTTGTCAGCAGAGGCACCACTGGCCACAAACAAAAAGAATGTAGTGTGTGTGTGTGTGTGTGTGTGAGAGAGTAGTGGGGGGAAGTGTTAATCAAATAATTCAGAGTAATTTCCATTGGCCCTTGGAATGCATTTTGACGTTCTCATTTGAAAAGGGTGAGTTATGATCTGAGAATTTATTTCACATTAAGTCACAAAGCTGTGAGGGCAAGATCCAACTGTGACGGGGTTTCCGTACTCCAACCCCTGGTAAACACTTCCTTTAACCCCCTCTCCTGCCAGCCATCCAGGAATTTGGCAGCTGAGGAGGAGTTACCCAGGGCACAATACAAAGGGAGTGAAGGTTACAATAAAGGTTGTATTAGTTTTCAGATTTTAATTTGGGTCTTTATGATGAGGTACTATGGTAAATAGATATATTTTCTAAAGTTTGCATTTCTCTTTCTGTGGTTTTCCATGGCTTAAGTTGACCTCTATCCTGGATATAAACCGGTGATAAAGCAGGTGCAAGTGGATGAGGGACTGTGACCCTGTTTAGACCTGAGGATCTCCGGGATCTGGTTACCATGTTGGGGATGGAAAAAGTGAGTTCACCTTTAAGAACTGCTAGATACATGGGGTGCCTGGGTGGCTCAGTCGGTTGGGGGTCTGCCTTCAGCTCAGGTCATGATCCCAGAGTCTGGGGTTTGAGCCCCACGTTGAGCTCCCTGCTCAGTGGGGAGCCTACTTCTCCCTCTCCCACTCCCCCTACTTGTGCTCTCTCTGTCAGGTGAACAAATAAAATCTTGAAAAAAAAAAAAGAATTGCTAGATACATATGTGGACTAGGTGGCTTTCCTCTTAGAACTGAGGGCAGGGCTAAATACACCTATCCCCCTTTTCTTTTTCCCCTTCACTCTCACTTTTTACACCTTTCTTCTGGGAGCCATTAAAGAACTTTCGTTCAGAAGACTTTTCTAGAACTTTGCCTTCCATAATCTGTAGGGCATGCCAACACTATATGAACAGGAATGGAATAGTTTGAAACTCAGCTGTGAAGAGGTTAGTCACAGGGGAGCTGAAAGAGAGCAAATTTACCCCTGAAGCATGGAGTGGGGGGCGGTGTGGGTATAAATCCCAGTTCTCAGCTCCCACCTGGGGCAGGGCCTAGCAATCTATACACTCATCACTGTAACTGGGCGAGCCGGCTTTAAGCCCGTGAACAAGTTCTTTCTCTTTCTTCCAGGTGAGGGAACCAAGGCTCAGTGAGAGTGACTGCCCAAGAGGTCATAGTGAATTTGGGGCAGGGCTGGGGCCAGAGCCCAGTGTCCTGACTCTGACAGCAGGCCACCTTCCCCTGAAGTGCACTGGGCACTACGGTAGGATACTCTCGTACGCGGGGGCCTGGTTTTAAATGAACACTATTGTGTTGTTAGTACCCAGCCCACATTCTTGCCAAAGCAATCCCTGTCTTCCATTTTCTTTGCCTCCTCTTGCCTCCTTTCTCTGCATGCCCTCAAACACCACACAGGTAAACTTGTTTTTCTCAATATCTGTGCAAGTACAGAGACATGAAAGTCAAAGGTTGCCTCATCACAAGGCTGCCCTACCGGAGATCTGTATCTTGTTTATTTACTGAGGGAACAGACACGTTTGAAATCATCCGAATGGCTCTGGGATAGGTGAGGGGAGGAGGCTGCTTCTCGGCAGCTGGTGGCCCACCTCCAAGGCCCTAGGACAGGCCTGGAGCAAGCAGTGAAGCCTGGGTTTGTAGCAGCATGGTGAGAACCTGACTCAGAACAGGATAGAACCTTTTCCTTCATCTGTCACCTTTTCAGGCCACCCCAACTAGTGTCCAGATGGCTTAAAAGAGACTAAAACAGAGGGTACTTTATAAGCTGTAACAAGCAGCTTATGGCACGCTATGCTTCTCCTCCCCAGGAGACCTTCTGTGGGGTTCTGCAGGTAAGAAGTGTAACTCTCATTGGTAGGAAGCAACGTGAAGTTCATTTGGTGACTTATCTTTCTGTATCCAAATGCTATGCCTTAGGCAGGCTAAAGACAACTTCCCTGGCCCTCACGTTCCAGAAGTACGTCTGCCTCCACTCTTGTCGCGGTGTGAGGGGCCAGAGTGGTCCCTGTGGTTGGCTCCATCCCAGGCAATGACCAGCTCAGCTCCATTTCTCTCTTGCCTTCCGCCATTCTGGATATTCCCTCCATGGGACTCAATGGACCTTGACCTCTAGATGTTGGCTGGCCCTGAGCCTGCCAGTTACTCAGTCCAGGAGGATCATGTGGTGGAGGGCTAATGCTCCTTTCTGAAGCAGTTCGGGCAGCCC
Organism: Neomonachus schauinslandi; assembly: GCF_002201575.2. Classification (NCBI taxonomy): domain Eukaryota; kingdom Metazoa; phylum Chordata; class Mammalia; order Carnivora; family Phocidae; genus Neomonachus; species Neomonachus schauinslandi. Next base: position 27,487,949 of record NC_058406.1, read on the forward strand.
TGGCCTGAGATATTTTACATGGATCTTAATTAGACTTGGCCTCCTGCCAGGGGAAGTAACTCATCTGGTCCGTGGAAGGGAAAGTGGCACACCACGAGTGCCTCCCACGTATCCCATTCACTTACGGCTCTGCCTGGTCCCTGAGGGTGAAGTGGAGAGGGATATCATGGCACGTCATGCTGGGGGGTCTTTAGAAGGCAAGAACACTAAATGGCAGAGGAAGACTCTGGGGGTGAGGCGTACATATCAAGCAAACCGTTTCCTTGTTACACATTTCCATATGGGATAAGCCCACACCACATACAGATAGTGAGATGTGCAGAGAACGACAGAGAACACCCACCTGCTCCGCGTGGGGCCCAGCTGCGTGTTCCCGGTCACAGCTTGGCTTACTCAGCCTCTGAGGTTACAATTTCCAGGGCAGAGGAGGACTGTCTAAACTGGGCCCCAACCGCCTTTCCCACCTATTTCAAACTCACTCACAAGGCTGAGTACGTCCCAGGAAGCTCTGAAGTCTCGTGATGACCCACAGACAGGCATCTGTGGGCTGCACGTGTCCACAGGAAAGGTACAGTTGAGAGCAGCAACAGGTGCGCCCCCTCAGCGACTCTGGTGCTTGAACCTATGGCCCAGGATGCTTTGGGTGGTTGCCATAAAGCCAGAAGAAAACAGAAAAGGTCCAATTTAAAAGCCAGAATCTATTTTGCTGAAAACTTCCGTATGTGTGTGCCTTCCAGACATGGCACTCCTTGAGGGAGACTTGCGTAGTTCGTTACAACATAGACAGAAATGGGAGTTAACGCTCAGTATAAAACTCGCAGCATCATTTTGCTCCCTGGAGCATCCCCAGGGTCCTTATCCGGCAGCCTGTCCCATAGGGGGCGTTTGGGGGGGCGAGCCGGGCCAGCACAGCTATAACTCATCCATCATGGCAAGCAGATCATCCCCCTTGCTGGCGCTCTGCCTCGGCTGGTCCATGACCTCAAACTCCCCCATGATGCGAGCCAGCTCCTCGTTCCTTTGCTGGTCCTGTTGGAGAAGTGAGAGGGCAAGGCTGAGAAGGGTGTTTCAGCAAGGCGGCTTCTCCGAGCAGATGGTGTTGAATTTTTGTCCCGCCACTGTGATGCGTGTCAGAATAGGGACTCTGGATACATGCTGGTGAGAGAGAAGGGAGGGCGTGGGACGTTCGAGGTTGGCAGGAGATGAGGAGGGGACTGACGCTTGGCTTGTGTAATTGCCTGCACCCACCTGAGTAGCTTGTATGTTGAGAACCTCATAGGATAACTCTTCTGGCCTGGTTAGCGCTGCTTGTCTGCAGGAGGTGGTAGAGAAACGGGTCAAAGGTTAGGGTTTTCTCCCTGCCAGTGTGGCGCACTGGCATCTGATAATTTCGCTGCCTGTTTTTTCTGCCTCACCTTCTGCCACTTCCCTTCAGCTTTCTGCCCTTTCCCCAAGCAGTGCACCCGATGCTCCGGAAAGTCAAGTCCTTATCTGTCTCTGTGCCTTTGCATGTACTGAACTGGGCCAACAATGTTTTTCCCCTTCCTCTGCTTGGCAAACTCCAACACCAAGCCCAGATGCCAACTCCCTCCATCTGCCGGTGCAAAGTCAATCGCTGAGTCCTCCCTTAGCGCATTTATGACATGGCACTGAAATAACTTGTGTCCGGTACATTCTCTTCCTACCCTGCGAGCTCCTGAGCACAGGCTCTAGGTCTTACACTCCCATCTTTGTGTCCCCGGCACTTACCATGTAAGCACACAGGTGCACCAAAGTTAGTTCAGTGGATATGGAACTGGAAGGCAACCCCCACCCCAAATATTTGGTTGTGAGGAGGGTCACATGAGATAATGGTGCAAAGGTGCTCTATAAACTGGAAAGCTCTGTATAAATCTGGGTGGATGACTCTTCCTATTGGTTTTGGGGGAGACTGTCTTATCCCAAAGACATCAATCATGCTCTGACTCCCCTCTGGTTTCTTAACAGATTTTTCTTACTATGATTATCTTGACTTCCAATACTTCTTGTTCAGCTATGCTTTGCTAAGTAAAACATTAGAACTATTTCTTGAATGAATCCAGAAGGTTCAGACTATTTAATACTGGTGGATTCTTCTTTAACTAGGTTATTTAATTTGCTGGGTTTTCCTCTGTGACCTTTACATCTATATTTATAAGTGTTACTGGCTTATAATGGCCATTTTTTGGTTCTTATCACACTTAGGATTTTTAGATATGCCTTGTAAGAAACAGGTTTAAAACGTACTCCTCCTCTTCATCGGTGGTAAAGAGATTCAACCGGAATCCTGGCTCAGGGCCACTGGGTTTCTTAATCTCCATCCCTCCCATCAGCCTGGCCAAGAAATTCAGCTCTTCTTTAGCAAGAGGGTTTGGAGCAATGCTTTCCTGCAGAAACAATTTCATGATTTTTAGCCACATGAAGGTGATCACATTTCCTGCTGAGACCCTCGAGACCCACGGTGGTATTATAGAACCAGGCAAAACAATAACTGTTTAAATTATCCTAGGAAGAACTGTGTCCAAATAAAGCATAGAAAACAGGCTTAAACCCAAACAGAAAAAGTCCACATCAGAAGCAGAAGGACCCTTATTAGCAAGGCAGCAAACCAGAGATTCTCACACTTTCAAGATGAGTGGAGGGCCCCAGGCATCCCCATTCTCCTCCGACGACCTTCTCCTTGAAGGAGAAGAACATTGCTTCCTCTTCTGTCAATCTAGTTCCCTGGGCATTTCCAAGTAGCCTCAGCAAATATCCCGGGGCCCAGGGCCCTCCTTCCATCGGAGCTACCACACTGCCCTCAGGTGGTGACTGTGGTGAACACACCCGGGATCCAGTCTCTCCTGCTGCAGTCTGGCCCACTCAACGCTCACCCCTCCTTCCAAGCCCGCTCCTCTAACCGAGCTGCCCCCCTGCTCTGCCTCTTTCACTGTCTTTTTTTTTTTCTGTCACTCTGCCGCCAGTTATCTAAAGTAGAGTTCTCCTCTTACTTCTTCCTTGCTGGAGATAAACCCCCTCTGCCTTCTGCCGAAATGGCAAAGTCCAAACTGCTTAAGCCTCTTTGGAATCAAGCCCCAGTGCCCCGGTATAGGCAAATCTCTGGCCACCTGCCTCAGTTGCATTATGAGCTAGCCATGCGGGAGAGACGCTGCCTCCCTGCTTCCCCCAAATACCACTCTGCTCTTTTGTCCCTTGGCGCCTTTACTTATACTGACACCTTGGTCTGCATGCCCGTTTCTCCTTCTAAGCCAGCTTTGTGTCCCTGGGTTCCCAGCCCATAGCAGTAGTTCAGTAAATGTTTGCCAAATAACTGAATATTTCCTGATCTGTCCTAGAGCTAGCTAGTAGCGACTCGCGTGAGAATTTACAAAGATGGAATTCAGAGAATCTAAAACCCCGTTTTGAACGTAGCTACCGCAGCACTGTAGAGGGCAGCACTGAGAAGGGTTTGCTGTCATGATCAGAAGACACGGCAGTGCTGGACTCCGCAACCACAGACCCGGGGGCGCTGGCACAATGCTATTTCACGTGGCCTGGTGTGTGGTTCCGGCTTAGTTAATGGTGGTTGAGCCAAGCCTAAAATTACCTAATTAGTCAGATCACTGGAAGTCTTCATGAGAAACTGCAATTAAAAACCTTTGTCCTTGTAAGGCTGAACTGAGAAGATGGCAGACAATGAGGGAAAAACTCTGGCTAGCTTTGAAGTCTAGAGTTTCCACCCGTCTCCCCGTCTAGATTTGTGTGTCGAGAAGTAAGCTCTGAAGATGAAGAAGGAAGGCAGCAGCTCACCTGTGTCCGGGAAGCTAAGTTTTTGGATGCTCCAGACATGTGGGTTTCCACGGGCCGGTTCATACTGTACCTGGTATCAACGGAAAATTGTGAAAACACTGCCCAGCCCTTTCACACTGACTTCCTTCTAATTCATAAACAGAGCGTGTAACTTCTATTTTGAGACATTAAAAAGCATCCAGAAATGTGCTGGGAGTACAGAATATAACTGAGTGGGTGCCAACCACACAGACTTCATGCTTTCCCAAAGAAAAATACCTGCGAGGCTGCGTGGAAGTGGCTCTTCTGGCAAAGGAACATATTTTACTGCAGAAAATGTGAACACTATGTGAAGGCCTCGCCTTTCTGACCTCCACTGCGACACAGGTTTGGGCTAGTTCTCTTCCATGGCTACTGACAATTATTTATCTTTTCAGTCTGGTGCGTTGCCTTATGTTTGGAAATGTTGGGGGCCCTTTCAAATTTGTCAGCGCTCTGCATGCACTGTATCTGAGAGGGGAAATGATTTCACTTGTCAGCAGGGATTTTCAGAGTGGAAGTCAAGCTGGTTTTTTAAGTGAAGTGACCTCCCTTAGACTTGAATTCGTTCAGGGAGGGAGAATTTGCTTACATATTGGTTCCCAGTTTCAGGACTCGGTCTCCATAAAGTTCAAAAGAACCTTCTTTTGGTGCAGTGACATAGTGTCCACCATGCTTGAACTCTATCTTCTTCACTTCTTTGCCTCTGTCGTTGAACATTCTACAATACAAATATGACATGATGGAATGTTCTCCAAGCTTGGGGAGTCCTGGAGGCTTCTTTATTCTTTGTACTATGGGACAAAAAGGAATTCGTGCACTCCTTCAAGATAAAGATGCTGGCTGAAGCAATAATAATAATAATAATACAATAATAATAATATTTACCAAGCGCATATTATGTGCCAGGTGCTGTGCAAGCACTTTAGAGCATTATTATCTTATTCACCCTCACAGCAACCATTTAATAGATGAGGAAGTGAATCCTGAAGAACTGGGTGCTTGGCCTCAAATGTCTGCTCAGTGGCACAGCTGGGATGAGAACCTGACCTTCTACCTGCCGTGCTTTACTGAAGGAAGGGGGCGCCCAGCAGTGCCGCATTCTCTGTGGTGGCCCACGTGTTTGTTCCCTGGCACCCCAACGTTGGTCTGACGGTTACAGTTGAGAATTCACCTGATGAGTCCAGGAACTTCAGTTCCCCAGGGAACAGGCCCGGACACGGGCAACACAAAGCGACCATTAGAATTCTGGACTCTGTCCTTTAGAAATATGGATACCTGGAAAAAAAAATACACTTATTGTCATTTTTTTGGTATATTTTTCTAGACACAAGCACTCTGAGGATGGGTAGATGTATAATGGCTTGGGGATGTTACCTAGTGAGTTTATAACAACGAGACAGAAAGACTCAGCATAACCCTGCAGAGTTACGGTGTTGTTACAAACAGACCTTTTGAAGTGCACAGCAAGTCTTCCAGGTGAACTGTATTACCCCCATTTTAGAGATGAGGAAGCTGAGGCTCCCAGAGTGAGGTGACTTGCCCGAAGAGAATAGTAAGAGACAGGGCCACGATTCAAAACTAATTCCACACCCATTCCTTGTTTCCCTGCCAAACTTCCCATACATCTGTGAGGCTTGAGCTATCTGAACCTTCATTTTACAGGTGAGGAATTGGCAGCTTAGAGGTTGAGGCACTTTCTCAAGGCCAGCCAGCTCACAGGGGGCAGAGCTGAGGATTCAACCCTTGTGTTTCTGACTCTGGAGCCCAATCTTTTGGCCATGTGCTGGACTGGTGGGAAGAGGCCAGAGCACGTGGATACGGTTGGCATTAGAGTCTGAAGTTTTTCTATGTGACTGAAAACACCACATTATGCTTATTTCTACTCCCTGGTTTGTGTACTTTTTAAAAAAATTTATTTTTATTTATTTTTAGGTAATCTCTATATCTATACCCAACATGGGCCTCAAGCTCAAAACCCAGAGATCAAGAGTCGCCTGCTCTACCGACTGAGCCAGCCGGGCACCCCCTGGTTTGCATACTTCATGTCGAGGTCAGGGTCAGATTAAATCCCATAAAGGCTGTAGCAGTTAATCAGTTTTATTGGATCTTAGCTTCCTCATCTGTAAAATGAGATAAATTTGAAGATCCCTTAACTCTAAAATGCTACAAGATTATATTCGTAATATCATCAAAAGTAAGCGTCTGTTGCGTGCAAACAAACGACAATGGGAAGCGGTAAGAATTCATAAGCTGGCAGTTTGGCTCGGCTCATGCCCCGCCTGGGCCACTCCTTGGCTCTGGGTTTTTGGTAAGTTACACAACCTTTCTGTGCATTGGTTTTCTCTTTGGTAAACTAGGGGTAATAATAGCATCTATTTAATGGGCAAGTGTTACCCGCTAAATCAGATAATGAAAAGGCAGTTATCACAGAGTCTGACACACAGTAAGTGCTCAATACATGGTAGCTAATACTCTCAGTATTGCAGTCTAATTGGACACAGGACCCAAGCATAAAATGGGAAAAAGGGACAGTATAAAGCAGGAGATGCTGGGTAGCATATGCATAGTTAAGTGACCCACTGAAGAGAATGACCACAGGCATGGGGGTGGTAGGGCTAACTGTGGGTTTGGAGCTGGTCCTAGAGGAAGGTGGGTGTGAAGACATTTTAGAAGCAGAGATGGGAGGGCAGAAGGTATGTTTTCGGGGGAATGTGTAAACTGGTTTGATTGGAGGGTTTGGCTGGACAACTGTTAAGGAATTTTTGCCCTTGAGATTCTGTGACCAAGAATGTGAATACAAGCACAGAGAAAGAAAATTTAGAGACGTGGGAATGTATATATATGTGCTGGACCCTCTGTGAGCCTAATTCTAACACAGTTGACTATGTCACAGCAGGTCTGAAATGGACACACTTCAGTCCAACGTGCAGCTGTGTTTGACCCAACAACCTGCCCTTGGCTGGACAGGACTTTTGGGTCTGTCTGCTTGCCCAGCCCCTCTGCTGGCCCTCAGCTGTAAGTGCGACTCTCCCCTGTCCTTCTCCTCTTACTCCACCCTTTTTTCCCCCAGCTGATCCCATGTATTCCCAGTGTTCACCTCCGTGCTGATGGCTCCCAGATCTCGAGCTGCCACTTAGCCTTCTTCCCTGGGCACTTGATGCATCTATCCCATTGCCTATTAGATGTGTCCACCTATAGGTTCCGTGGGATGCACCTCAAATTCACCCTGCTCAGAACAGGGGTCATCGTGGATCCTCCTCTGGTGTTCCCAGTCGTAGTGGATGACACCATGAGGGCACCAAGCCAGCAGTCTGAGCTCCCCTGACCCTCACCTTATGTCTATTCAGTCGTCAAGCCCTGCCTCCCCAGTATCCCTCCTTGTATCTGGCCCCTCCTTTCCGCCCTGGTCCCTGGTGCAGACCTTTGTTGTTTCTCACTTGGCCACTGCAGGTGCCTCCTAACTGACCTCGCTGCCTGCCCTCTCACCCAGTTGTGATCCCTCCTCCAATGGGCTGCTGCAGAGACTCTTCTAAACTTCTATCTGACCATGTCCCTCCCCTGCTTCAGTGGCTCTCTACTGCCTGCCTGATAATGTCCAGTTGGCCCTTGTTCTTCTCTGTAGCCATGTTCCTCCTTGAATCCTACGTTCCACCCATACCCAAACGCTTGCAGCCTTCTGCACCCCCTGCACCACCAAATACCCCAGGCGGTTACATGCCTCATGCCCTTATTGGGGTGGTGTCCTTCACCTAGGGTGTCCAGGTAACCCCTCCCCTTATCTCCCATGGGCCTGTGAAAACCCATTTTTAAAAAAAGATGTCAGATCCTCTATGAAGACTTTTTGTTTTCTTTTCTTTTTAAAAACATTTATTTAAGTAATCTCTACACTGAACGTGGGGCTTGAACTCACAACCCAGAGATCAAGAGTCGCACGGTCCACCAACTGAGCCAGCCAGGCGCCCTGACTTTTCTGATTCTCTTAGGTAGAACTGACCACTCCCTCCTTTGTGGCCTCTCTCTTTATACTCTCCTGTTTTAAAATCAAACATCTGCAAGGCACTTGGTGCCTTTTCCCCTTCTCTAATGAGTTCCTGAGGGCAGGAAGCATGTTTCCTATGGAAAGAGGAAATGAAGGTCACAGAGCTGTGGGGCCAGAGTGCTGGATGAGGCGTGTTCCCGAGGGTGGGGACAGGGCTCTGGTGGCCAGGAGGACAGTGAGCCAGGGATGTGAACACTCTGGGAACACAGGTGAGTGGCTTGGCAGGAAGTTTCAGCAGTGAGTGCTGAGTGCAGGGTTTGCACGGTGTTGTAGTGGCTGGTCTGGCCTCACTAGAGGAGGGCCACGTTGGTGAGGGCAGGAGAATAAAGATCTGAAAGTGAGGGGGCAGGTGGCAGAATGCCGACCCTGCTTCTCACACCCTACCGGTGGATGAGGGAGAATGACCAATCTCCACCAAGAGCCAGAAGACTTCAAATGCCATCTCTATGATGTATGCTGACCATCTCTCCTCTGGGCTCTCAATTTGCATATTCAGTTGCTTATTTGACATCGCCAAATAGGAGTTCTAATAGGCAAATCAAACTTAGATAGAGTTAATTAATTTTTCTACCCAAATACACTTCCCTCAGTCCCTCTGCCTCTCAGTCAATGGCACTAGGCACCAGCAGCTGCTCAGGCCAGAAACATAGTAGTCATTCTTCATTCGTCTTTTCCTTCCTCCCCACGTTCAATTTCTCAGTAAGTCTTACTGCTCTTGCCCTGAAGGGATACCCCAGATGTGACGAGTTCTCGCTATCTCCAGTGGCAGCACCTACGCCAAGAACTTTCATTTTCTACCTAGATTTCTACAATAGTGTCCTCACTGCTGTCCTACCTCCAACTCTGTCCCATGCAGTTCATCTTCCAGAACACAAATCAGATCATGTTACCACTTACCTTAGGAGGCCTGAAATGTTTTCTTTACTCTAAGAACAAACTAAACTCCTCACTAGGGTATAAAGCTAAAGTCAGCTGGTAGGTGCCAGTTCGGTTATGACTGGCGTCTGGCCTGATCCGTTAGTGCCCCCCCTGCACACTACACCTGTGAACTGCAGCACTCCTGCCTACATGCGCTTCACTCACACTGGCTTCCTCTCCGTCGTGCTTTGTCCACCTCAGGGCCTTTGAACTTGCTGTCCCTTCCGTTTAGATGTGCTTCCCTGAGGTCTTTGTTAGTTACGTTCTCAACTAAAATGTCTGTCCTCAGAAAGGCTGCCTTTGACTCGACTCTAACTCTCTCATAAGGATGTGCTGTCCCGTACAGTAGCTACTAGTCAAGTGCAGCTATTAAAATTAAGCTAAATTAGGGGCACCTGGGGGGACTCAGTCGGTTAAGCGTCTGCCTTTGGCCCAGGTCATGATCCCACGGTCCTGAGATCGAGTCCTGCATTGGGCTCTCTGCTCGAGGAGAAGCCTGCTTCTCCCTCTGCCCCTCCTCCTGCTCGTGTGTTCTCTCTCTCCCTGACAGATAAATAAATAAAATCTTAAAAAAAACAAAATTAAGCTAAATTAAAAATTCAGTTTCTCGGTCACACTAGCCATATTTCAAGTGCTCAGTGGCCACCTGTGGCTAGTGGCTATTGTACTAGACAGCACAGATACACTCTCCATCATGAAAGGGCTATTGGACAGCGCTGGTCGCAGGCGACATCCCATCTCTGTTGCCCTTTATAACTTTACCTTATCTTGCCATCTTCCTAAAGTTATCAGAACAAGAACATGACTTACTTATCCTCCCTGTCTATTCCTACTAGGCATAGAACCTCGTTAAGGCAGGGCCTCGGTCTTGTTCACTTCTGTATCTCTAACACTGAAAATGGTGCGCTCTATAAACCTGTGGTGGACTGACGAGTGTCACAGGGATGAACTGTTTCCAAGCAGAGCGGGTCGTGGAGGGGAGGGATAGGAAATGTTCTATGAAGAGGCAAAGATGGCATGATGTTTTCCAACAACTGAAACAACGGGAGGCACACGAGGAAAGTCCTTGAGGGAAGGAAGCATGAATGGGAATGAGAGTACAGGAGAGGGTAGCTGAGCTGAGGAGCCTACCCTTTCGGAGGCAACTCTGGAAGGACTCTGGAGGGCTGAGGGGGTTGGGGATTGGAATGGTTGTAAAGAATTGCTCAGGATTCCACGTGGAAGTGGTCTTTGGGCGGTCTGTGGCCAGGCCTGGGTGCAGGTCAGGGCCTTGAGCACATTCAGACCACTTCAGGTTGTTTCTTGATACCACAAAAAGCTGTGGATATCAGGATGCGGCGTTTTGTGTTTGCTTTGGTTAAACAGTAAGCAAGGGAGTGTTAGATCAGACCAGTGTTTTCTTGACTTTTAGTTGGTTTTACTAACAAATCTAAAGACTACCAAGGCTGTTTTGAAAACAGAGAAAATCTGCCTTGGCAAGCACAAATTGCAGCTGAGCAGAAATACCATTCAAGACCAGATTTGGAAGACCAGCCAAGTGTCACAGCGGTGGCTGAATATCGTCAGGTTATGTGATTCCTATTTTTCTTCATCACCATTCTGATGTTTCATTGCTTGCCTATTTAGCAATTAAAGCTTAATATATTTTGTAGTTTAATGTATTTTAATGATTTTGTTATAAACTTATTACTAGGAGTGTCTTTTCATTATAATGAATTTTATCTTGTCAGAACTGAGAAATCAATATGGCTGCTCATATTGCTACAATCCATAAAACAATGTCCAAATAGGCACCATTTTGATAAGAATCTGATGCAGAGTTTTCAATATTTTAAAGCAATGCAAAACTTAATCTTATTTGTAGTTTCATATTTTTTATTTTAATCGATGACTATTAGAGATCTTAATTTATATTGGTGTTATTATTACTCGATCCATAGCAAATAAAATTATTCATGAGGGTTAAACATAAAATTGGCCTCTGAGTTGAAATCTATTTGTCTTCCCTGGTCCGTGGAAGGGAAATAATGATCAGGCACTAAGTGCATCCTACTGCTTCTTTTTTTTGAATTTTATTGTGTGAATATGTTACGCCTACACAAGATTCAAAAGGTTCAAAAGATATATGATGGAACATAAGTCTCTGTCCTGTTCCCATCCTCCATGCAGTTCTCCACAACCAGGAGGTAATCACTGTGACCAGTTTCTGGAAGGAAATGTACAAGCAAATCCACACATATTACACACGATGCATCAGTATACGCTCGCAATAAGGCATCATCATGTCCAGTTTTCAGATGAAGAAGGTAAGGCTCAAGAGAGGTAATTTGCCCAAGCTCATGGAGCTGTGTTGGAGCTGGGATTCAGACGCCAGGATGTTTGACTCCAGAGCCTCGGCTCATTTGGCCCTATCACCCATCCTTCCCTGAGCATCGTGTTAAGTTATGCAGAGGAACGAAGTCCTGTCCAAGAGAGACAGGCCCCACATTCAGGAGCTCAGCAGTGTGTGGAGTTGTCCCAAGTAGGCCTGACAGGGTCAGGACGCAGGGTCAGTTGGGAGCCACAGCCAACAGGCAGAGGGGGGCCTGAGCCAGCCTGGGGGCAGTGGGGAGGGGAAGGAGGATGTGGACCCTGAAAAGGCAGCCTCGGGAGAGCTTTAGATGAAGAGCAGAGAAGGGGAATCAAAGGTCATGCTCTGCTTCTGAGCTGAGTGAGTGAAGAAGTCGTGGGGCCCTCACAAGAAATCGGGTTGCTGGAAGTGGTGCAGGACTGGAATTTTGGAGATGAGTTTCACTGCAGACCTTACATTGTAGGCACTGGGTGCCTCCTCACAGAGAGCTCAGCAAGCAGGTGGAGATGTGGGTCTAGGTGGCAGGGCTAGGGCAAGGGGAGGGTGTAGGTGAGACTCCGAAGTCCTAGGTGAAGGTGAAGGAAAGGGGGAGGAAGGAGTGAGGGGCACAGAGCTGGGAGGGGTAAAGCAAGGCCAGGATGGTCTGGCGCCATGAGAGTCCAGGAAAGTGGGTTTCATGGAGTGGGAGGGCAGCCTCCTGCCAGGGGCAGATACTGGAGAGGTCAAGGATGCTAACGGTTTGAGAAAAGGCTTTCTCATTGAGATCAGGCTGGTAGCCTTGAGAACACATTTCCTCCAGAGAAGAGAATAAATCATATTTTAAAGGAACACATAAATCTCACTGATATGAGGAATTCTTAATTGCAGGAAACAAACTGAGGGTTGCTGGAGTGGGGGGTGGGGTGGGAGGGATGGGGTGACTGGGTGATAGACACTGGGGAGGGTATGTGCTCTGGTAAGTGCTGTGAATTGTGCAAGACTGTTGAATCTCAGATCTGTACCTCTGAAACAAATAATGCAATATATGTTAAGAAAAGAAAAAAAAAGAAGAAGATGGCAGGAGGGGAACAATGAAGGGGGGGAATCGGAGGGGGAGACGAACCATGAGAGACGATGGACTCTGAAAAACAAACAGGGTTCTGGAGGGGAGGGGGGTGGGAGGATGGGTTAGCCTGGTGGTGGGTATTGAGGAGGGCACATTCTGCATGGAGCACTGGGTGTTATGCACAAACAATGAATCATGGAACACTTCATCTAAAACTAATGATGTAATGTATGGGGATTAACATAAGAATAAAAAAATTAAAAAAAAAAATAAAGGAACACATAAAGTAACTGGGAAGGAATGGCGGTATCATTGTCTTCCTTGGTCCATTTAAAAACTGCTGAGATTTGTTATCAGAAAGTTTATCATCATGGAGCCAACCATGGAGGAATCACTACTGGGCAACCTCAGCCCTCCTTTGCCTGACCACTTGGCACCCTGCTTCCCTAGGACGGCAGTGGCAGCGTGCTCCTGGGCCGCCCATTCACTCACCCGGATGTGCAGGTCCTGGAAGAAGATGAGGAGCGTCTGCCGGATCAGCTGGAACTCCCCCGCAGACAGTGCCCCGTATATCTGCCGGATGCAAAGCAGAGAGAAGCGCTTCACTTCCAGAAGTGAGGTGAGAAGTGCAGACGGGCAGGGCTAGGCGGGCACTGGGGGGCGGGAGCCACAGAAGCAGGCAGGGAACTCAGCTGCTGGGGCTGAGAGGGGCAGCGGCAGAGCCAGTGTGGCCGACCCCAGTGGGCCACAACCAAGTTGGGGGACACTTCACCTCTCTTGTTCCGCCCAGACCTGGAGGGGCCCTTCCCCCCTCCAGCTCCCTTTCAGAAAAGTCAAGAGGAAATGGCCATGCCCTGTGTCGTTGCTTTCCGCATGTGGAAGCCCACAGTGAGAGGGCCTAAGACGGTAATGCCTGTTATATGACCAAATGGATACTTGTAGATTTTTAGGATTCTTCAGGAGAGTGGCAGGCTTTGGCATCCGTCAACCTGTTCTGTCATAGAATCTGGCTTTTTTTTTTTTTTAAGATTTTATTTATTTATTTGACAGAGAGAGGGAACACAAGCAGGGGGAGTGGGAGAGGGAGAAGCAGGCTTCCCGCGGAGCAGGGAGCCCGATGCGGGGCTCAATCCCTGGGACCATGACCTGAGCCGAAGGCAGACGCTTAACGACTGAGCCACCCAGGTGCCCCGAATCTGGCTGTTTTTAACAGGGGAATGAAAACAAGAATGGGGCTGAGAGGTGATGAACCGGCACCCCACTTACTTCAGTCAACTGCCGGAAAGTCTCCTCCACCTGATGCAGGATGGCTGGGGAGTCTTGGATGAAACCCTTGATGGCGTCTAAATGATTGAAAGTGATCAGCAACACATCTTTGGGCCGAGGACACAGCAGTATTTGGTATTTGAAAGCCATGGTCATCAGGTCATACAGCTACACAAAAAATAGAAGCAGACATCAGCACCTCCACACAATCGTCCAGTCAAGCATTTACTGAAAACCAGTTCTGGGCATCTCATACAGCTCAGGTGACCAAGTCGGTTATTACTCAAACCAAGAGTGTAAAAGGGGATGATGTGAATAATGAAGCTGGGACAACAGGTATAAACCAGGGCATTCCCGGGAAAGCCAGGATTTCTGGTCAGCTTACGTATGCTGCTGACAGGAACATGTTTGGAACAGTATTGGCAGCCGTGGGGCCCTGGACTGGGTGCTGGCCTCAGGGAGAGCCAGTTCAAAAACCAGCCCTCTGCTGTTGTGGTCGATGTGTTGTGGATGGCCCTGGCCATGTCCCTTTGCCTCTCTGAGCCTGAATTTTCTCATCTGTAAAAAATATTCCCTGGGGCACCTGGGTGGCTCAGTTGGTTGAGCGGCCACCTGTTCTTTTTTTAAAGATTTTATTTATTTATTTGACAGAGAGAGACACAGCGAGAGAGGGAACACAAGCAGGGGGAGTGGGAGAGGGAGAAGCAGGCTTCCCGCCGAGCAGGGAGCCTGATGCGGGGCTCGATCCCAGGACCCTGGGACCCTGACCTGAGCCGAAGGCAGACGCTTAACGACTGAGCCACCCAGGCACCCAAGTGGCCAACTCTTGATTTTGCCTCAGGTCATGATCTCACGGTCTGGGCTCCCTGCTCAGTGTGGAGTCTGCTGGAGATTTTTCTCCCTCATTCTCCCTCCCCCCATTCGAGCTCTCTTTCTCAAATAAATAAGTATATATATAAATACAATCTTAAAAGAATTACTCCCTAATTTCCTGTCGTTGCTAAACTGCTGAGAGGAGTCAAGGGGAGAGTATGTGTGCATGTGGCAAGTGTGAAATCCTACAACCATGTAAGAGCAATTTTAAATGGTGAACAATCCTTAATGAGATATCAGCAAGCCCCACGTGCGGTCTGGCCGTCCACGAACCATCAGAGGCGAGACACTGGTGAGGACCAAAGTGGTCAAGATAGGTTTTGTGGAAGCAGAAGGCTGCAGGCATAGGTTCACACAAACTGTCACATATGGCGACTGCCTGAGTAGGTTTGGGGCCGAAGATGAGGGCTGTCTGAAATGACCACAGTGGGGGCGCCTGGGTGGCTCAGTTGGTTAAGCGACTGCCTTCGGCTCAGGTCATGATCCTGGAGTCCCGGGATCGAGTCCCACGTCGGGCTCCCTGCTCAGCAGGGAGTCTGCCTCTCTCCCTGACCCTCCCCCCTCTCATGCTCTCTATCTCATTCTCTCTCTCAAATAAATAAATAAAATCTTTAAATAAAAAAAAAATGAAATGACCACAGTGTTTTCCACCTAGTGCCTGGGAGAAGGCCGACGCTGACAGTGGCAGGGCAGTCTGGGAAATGGGGGTGGAAGGAACCGGTCTGGGAGAGAAGCTAGGGCGTGACTGACGCAGGATGGAGGATAATCTACACCCACGGAGTGTAGTGCTGAGCGCACTCACATACATCACCTTGTTTGGTCCCATTTAATCTTCACATGGACTCTATGACGAAGATGCTAGCCCAGTTTAAAAATGAAGGGACTTGCTTAATTTCACACAGCTGGTAATAAATGGCAGGATGAGCTTTGAACTCAGGACGTTCAGATCCTAAGGCATTTGCTAGAACTTTCTACATGATCCCATTTCTCCAACATGCAGCTAAATATTTCATTTGGAAAGCGGAATACCCAGGAACACCCTGGGGTGTGTGTGGGGGGAATGTATAAAACTAAAGATACAGACTTGGGACTCTCTGCCATCATTATCACACGTTAAGCACCTGTTATCGACAGGACCCCATGAGAGGAATAAAGGATAAAACCAGGTAGAAGACAAAGAAATGAAAGTTCAGAGTTATTCAGTAAATTGAGTCTACAGCTAGTATGGTAGAGCTAAGACTTGAATCCAGGTTTTTTTATTCCAAATTCTGTGTCCTTTCTCCATGGAAACCTAAACCTTCTCAAAGGCAGAAGAAGAGCAAGCAGCAGAGATGATCAACATTGATTGAACATCTATTATGTGCCAGGCCTAGATGTTTTATGTTTTCTCACTTAATCCTCCTGAAACTGATGAAAAAGCTATTATTATCCCCATTTTATAGATCAGAAAATGGAGGCTCAAGGAGATAAAGGAGCTTTCCAGAAATAAGTGAGAGGAGGTAAGGGCACAGTTAAAGGGAGACAGCTCCCTGAGGTTGCCAGGTACCAGCTGGAAGTGAGCACGGATTTTGTATACTTGGCACTCACTGTCAGTCCTCAGGACTTAAAAACATTCACATAATGGAGAAACTAAAAAATGAATTCTTTTAAAATTATTATTATTACTATATTAAAAGTAACTGAAGTCCATATTTTATTCAGATTTCATTAGTTTTCCCCTAATGTCCTATTTCTGTTCCAGGACCCCAGTTACATTTAGTCATCAGGTCTCCTTAGGCCTCTCTTGGCTGTAATGATTTCTCTAACTGTCCTTGTTTTTGGTGGCCTTGAGATTTTTGAGTACTGGTCAGGTACTTGTAACATGACCTCCAAATGTTATCTGTCTGATTTTATTTATTTGACATAAAGAGAGCACAAGCAGGGAGAGCAGCAGAGGGAGAGGGAGAAGCAGGCTCTCCATGAGCAGGGAGCCCGATGTGGGACTCGATCCCAGGACCCTGGGATCATGACCTGAGCCGAAGGGAGACGCTTAACCGATTGAGCCCCCGAGGTGCCCCATCTCTCTGATGTTTTTCTCACAATCAGAATGGGGTGTGGGTTTTTAGGAGGAAGACCACAGAGGTAGAGTGCTATCCTCATCACACTATATCAGGGTACACACAACCAATGTGACTTACCACCATTGTCATTGACCTTATAGTGTTTGTCATTTTTCCACTGTAAGTCAGCTGTTCTCTTCCCTTTCCATACTGTCCCTTTGGAAGGAAGTCACTGAGTATAGCCCCCACACAGGGAGAGGGGAGTACCTATATTCTGAACAGGAGAGTTTTTTGAATAGGAGATTTTGCAGAGTGCCCCAATAATTTGTGTCCCAAAGAAACAGATATGTTCAGGGGCACCTGGGTGGCTCTGTCAGTTGAGCGTCTGCCTTCTGCTGGGGTCATGATCCCAGGGTTCTGGGATCAAGCCCCACGTCGGGCTCCTTGCTCAGTGGGGAGCCTGCTTCTCCCTCTCCCTCTGCCTGCCACTCCCCGTGCTTGTGCTCTCTCTCACCAAATAAATGAATGAAATCTTAAAAAAAGAAAGAAAGAAAGAAACAGATATGTTCATGTTCCTTTTTTTTTTAAAGATTTTATCCATTCGTTTGAGAGAGAGAGTGTGGTGAGAGAACACGAGCCAGGGGGAGAGGCAGCGGGAGAAGGACTTCTGCTGAGCAGGGAGCCTGACACGGGCTTGATCCCAGGACCCCAGGATCATGACCCGAGCCAAAGGCTGACACCCAACCAACTGAGCCACCCAGGTGCCCCAATATGTTCATGTTCTAAGTAAAGACTGAGTAGTTTTGAATTTGCTTTAAAAATGCCCCGTTTCCTCATCACAGAGCTGAGATTTGTTCTGAAGCAGAATTAAAGTTTTTAGGGATAGGCACTTGCACTGGGTCGAGGTGTGTGTTCCTGAATATGGGCATGAACACCAGCTCTCTCTCTGGGCAGGTGGAACAACATGAACATTAGAGGGGTTGGGATGGATGACTTGAGGTCCTTTCTAACTCTGGAACTCAATACCAACAACTGATACTTACAAGTGTCTTTTTTTGGCAAGGCACCACTGCATACATCATCTCATTTGACCCAGTCTGTGCTCATGCACCAAAGGTACAAGAAATGCAACCAGCGGGACAGAGGCAGCTCTCTGCTCACCTTATCCATGCTGGCCTGGTTTAGTCTCATAATGGAAGCATGAGCCAGGCGGTCGTAGACAGTCCTCAGGGCCTTCTTGGAGTAGAGCTCTTGCGGTTTGAACAATTCCTCCATAAACTTTCGATTGAACATGGTTGAGATGATGTCATTCAGAACTATAGAGACAAGAGAGAATACAGCTAAGCAAGTACCGGAGGAAGCTTTATTCAGGAAATGCTGTCTGTATATGAATGGAATGCAGGAGCTGGATCTATGCAGAGTGGGGATGCTGATGTGCTGGTGAGATCTGCTCCCTTGGGAGAAACCACACAGGTATCGCAATAGAAAGTAGGGTCCAGAGTGCTTTATGAGACTGTCTCTGAGCAAACATAAATGTGACAATGTGCTTCAGTGGTTACAAACCACTTTTGCACATACATTATCTCACTTGATGATAGGGGAGATGTTTCTTTAAAAAAATTCCTATGAACATTTTAGATTAGATCTCTTCCTTAAAATGAGAAACAACATTGCTCTTTTTTTGGTTTGTTTAGCTAATCTATAATGTTTTTACTTAAAATTAAATTTCATAAAAGTGGGACCAATAACGGTAATTGACTCTTTTTAAAGAAAAAACATTTTATGAAAATAGACAAATCTACCCACTGGTTAGAGATGAAAACATTTCTAATGTTTCTACAGACATGTACTTCAGATTAGCACCATTTTAGAATGTCTTAATTTCTACATTTGATCTATAATATTGATATTACACTGTGGTGATGTGTCTCATATTGTTGTTCAAATGGAAAATTTCCATCTGGTGAGAATAAAAATCCTAAGGCATGTGCAAACCAAAGTGTCTATAATTCTAGTTCTTTATTCACTTGTTCATTTCGATATTTTGTGCTACTCAAATAATATTAATTGAAGGCTAGGAAAACCCTCTGGTACAAGAAATAGGAACAGGTATATATGAACACAGATTATTCTTAATTAAGCCAGATATATCCTGGCCTAAGGGTGACAGGATAAGGATGCTGAGAATGTACATTCACGGTAATTAAAATTTGAAAGAAAACTGATAACTTACAATAATTATACAAAATCAATTATTAAACATGAGTGATTATCACTGAAGGATACAAATGCCAAAGGTTGCACCAGGTGATTGGTTGTGACTGTGTATTTTAGAGACGGAAGGCAAGGTGGCTCATTCAGGTCATGGTTTCAGGCAACCTCTCCAGCTTTAAGTAATTGATAGAAGTACCCTGGGGGCCAGGCCAGCATTGGGGTGTCTGTCTGGCTCAGTTCGTAGAGCATGCGACTCTTGATCGTGGGGTTGTGAGTTTGAGCCCCACTTTGGGTGTAGAGATTACTTAAAAAAAATAAAATCTTGGGGTGCCTGGGTGGCTCAGTCTGACTCTTGATCTCAGCTCAGGTCTTGATCTCAGGGTGGTGAGTTCAAGCCCTGTGTTGGGCTCCACGCTGGGTGTGGAGCCTACTTATAAACAAACAAACAAACAAATAAAATATTAAAAGCATCTCAAAGAGCATTTTTGGGGAGAAGGGGGAGCTTCTTCATTGTATTTAAATTTAGAGGGAGGGGAGGGGATTCCCCACCTTTTGACACAAAAGAACTAAATGACTGACTCCCTACAGATGTGTTGAACTCACACTTGACCTTGGACTTTACTTGAGGCTCCATCCTCTTTGTGAGGAAGAACCTAATCCATTACCAACACAGGTTGTCTCTCACATCTGACAATTTGAACCCATCGCAGCTTGCCCTTAATGTGCACTAACATTTCCCCAGTGTGGACAGCTTGGAGACATAGGAACTTTTCTGGGTTTGCTTCATGAATGGTCTTTTGTCTTTGACCTAAGCAAGCAAGGACCGGTAAGAAACTGGGTTTTCTACCTTTTTCTTACCATAGCCTATATCAAATGCAGAATTTGCAAGGAAATAGGTACAAATGAAAAGCCACACATGAGGCCTTGAGAGAAAGAATTTGAAGAACTTTCTCCAGATTTATGTAGGGCAAAGAGGAGTGCCCAAGAGGAAGAATTCCCGTTGAAGGATCGCATCAGCTCCGATTATGTCAATGCTTTCAGAAGCTGCCATTCGCCTGGGTGCTGAGCCATTTCTCTAGAGTCTTTTAAGAGTCCCTAGCAGTATCTATGAATATAGCTTAGACCCAAATACATCAGTTCTATAAGAAAGAAAATTGCAGGGGGATTGTTAGTCACTCTGGCAAAGTAAAAAGCAAAATGAAGCCTTTCCCCCTGGGAAGTGAATAGGCTATATATCATCACGGCTCCTTGCACCCTAACAACCAGAAAGTTCTCCTGTTGTTAAGAGTACAGCACGCCCTGCCCCTGTGGGCCGAGCAGTGAACACAAATGACCCCACAGAGGAAATGGCAGTTTGATGACTGGGCCCTGGTACCCAGAGCTCCCGCCTCTCGAATTTAAGTCTTTGGAAAGACTATGGGGGCACAAATTGACAAGTTTACGTCTTACCCTGTGCTTTACCTAGCACTTGGTTGAGGTGGGCCTAAATCTGTACCAGATGTGAGATGAACACCAGGGCACAAAGCGGAACTGGCAGCTATCCCTGCCCTAGAGAAGTAGCCCAGGTCGTATTTAAGTTAAACCTGAGAAATGGGTTTAAGCAGACCTATCAGTCAGTCTTGGTGTTAGTTTTTGGCACTCGCATGAGCTTTGCATAATTTCATGAGGCAGGAATGCACTAGGAGCCAGGTTTTGAGGGACAGAGACTAAGGGCAGGGAAGGAAATAAATTTTCACAGTTGCATCAGAAGTGTTAGTAACTGAGTTCTTAACAGATAAGGTTGCTCGTCCTGGGTTCTGAAGTCAGTTTCTCCTCATTATTTTGTCATGCCTAAGTTAAAATAAATTCCAATGATTCAATTATGTATGCTAACAGCCTTCATAATCCACACCTCTTGCCTGAAATTCCGCCCTGCGTCAAGAGATGGGCCAAAAATTGCTCACAGGAAATGGTAAAAGACAGTAAAAGTGTATCAAGCACTTCAGTTGGGTTTTTCTTTGAGCCTGGCCTGATGAAATAATTCTCTTGATGAAAGCAACTGAGTTTTTACCAGCTACCTCCGCTATACATTTGTTTTGGGGAACATGCAATTTGGAACCCAGGGTAAAAGGGAAAGCTACTACTTCTGGATGGTTACGACTTTTGAATCCTTACTATGTCCCAGGCACTGGCCTTAGAAGTTTCCATGCATTCTCTCATTTAAACCCCAAGACAACTCTGAATTATTCTCCTTATTCTATCAAGGAGGAACGCTGAGTTTTAGATAGGTTAAAGTCCAAGGTCACACAGCTGGTGGTGGAAGTGAAATTAGGATGGGGTGTTTGATTTTAATGCCCGTGCTCTTACATATTACACGCGTCATCTCCTCAGCACACTTGGTAGGCTGAGAGCATTGAAAACATTGAGGATAATGGCTGATGACATGCATCAACTGCACCCAAATGTCAAGTGATGGAAGGCCCTTGCGACATTTAAGGGTAAGAAAGGCTAAGGTTTTATTCAAGTAGTCGTGGGTGAAGGGAAAATGGAAGATTCAGTATGACAAGGCCATAGCGCATGCGCGCTTCGCATGCAGCCACCTGCTTCATGTCCCTCCGTTGCTCGGTAGAGATCTCTGGGTGCTGAGCGAATGGCTCAGGGAGGAGCCCTGGTGTCGAAGCACAATTCTTTGGCTGCACGATACTGTCACAGAATTATTTTAAGGACTATCAAATAGGGCAGCCGACCCAGAAGTGTAGCTAATGCCCTGCAAAACTTGGAACAGACGAAAGGACAAATACCTCAGGTGCCATATGGTCCTTCGGCCAAAGTGTGCTTGGTTTTCATCTGACATGCTGTATTTATTTAAGTAAGAGATTCCAACGTACAACCAGTCTCTTGGCTAAAGAGAAACTCACGCCTGTGTCTTTCTTAGACATATTTAGGGTGGTCCCCCAGTAAGCCCAATGACAAAGGACCGAGTGAGCCTGTGGATGCAGACTGAACGCATGCAGCCCAGAGATAGCATACCTCGTTTTCTGTCCACCTCTGTCCATTCATCTACATGAAGCATATAAAAAGAAAACACCAGTTCATGAAGCAAGAACATTCTTTTCAAGGAGGCTTTAAAAATAGAAATTCCAATGATCTGGTCTATGAAACTTTACTTTGCATGTTTGCATTAATGTCTAATGCAAATACTCTCTGCCTTCCATTTGAAACTTTGAAAAGGATGACGGGTAAATAACAAGTTCCCAAAAAGCCCTGGAGAGGCTATACCTTCCCGAGAGGAACCTCGTGGGAGAGGAAACCCGGAACTAGCTCCCCTGGGTTTATCTTGAAAGGCCCGAGAAGTCATTTTCTCTAATGCTATGAGAATACACCTCATTCAAAGGAAGGCTTTACAAGGGCGCCTGGGTGGCACAGTCAGTTAAGCATCTGACTCAGGAGGACCGGGGCGGTGGTGCCACAAGGGGCTCAAGTACTCTAAGGGACAGTGGCTACCTGCTGTTGAGCTGGCAAAAGCATGTCCCGCGTTGGCGCCCTCCTGAGGGCAATGACGCTCAGCTCCAGCAGAGGTCGCTGGAGTGCTGCGCGCTTCCGCCCCGGTCCTCCCGAGGATCCAGGGGAAAGTAAACCATGTTCTGTCTTTCTGTTATTTTTCCAGATGACTTGCTTATGCCAATTTCACTTTAGTTATATTTTGAGTGGGAGGAAGGCCCAAGGCTATCCAGAGCTGCCTGCTAAATTGGAACTAGAAGAATAAAAACAGAACCTCACTACCATTTGGTTGCTCAGTACTTCACTGTGATCTGCTCCTCCTGGAAAAATCACTTACTGACTGTGTGTCTGTTTCCCCTTCTGTAAAATGAGGAATGTAAACAAGTAATAGGGTCTTATTTATGAGTATTTTTAAGAGGACTGGAGTGAGGCAAAGGCACTTTTATTATTCTTGCTATTGCTTAAAACGGGGGACAACATTCATATGCAACACTCAAAAGTTGCCCCATGGCGAGAGCACTTCCTTTCTGTTGAATGCCAAACTAGAGGCCTCCACTGTGGGGAAAAACTGCAGTATCTGCAATAGCCTCGTGGTAATGGCATGGCCTCCAGACCAATTAGTTGTGTAAGAGAATGAAAACACCTTGAAGAAATATGATTTCCATTCACAGCATCAACGGGGGACTCGTTTACAGTGTCTCGTGTTTTATAGGTCTCTGTGCACCAGCAACTGTCACAGCGGCTCCTTTAGCTACACCAGCTCTACATGGTGGGATAGATGGGTGTTTCTCAGCTTTCTGAATCCTGCACTCTCCACCCTGTTTTCTCGCTATCTTCTACGAGTCCCCATGAGCCAGTTACTTTCTGTCATTTCTTTCATAAAATCAGTGGGTCCATTGGACAATTTCTTCAGGGCTCCCCCTCTCTTCCCGACCTCCCATTCCCCACACCCCCAAAGATTCTGATACAGTCCCCCCAAATATGGAAGTATAGTGTAGCACTTAAGGACATACTGGCTAAGAGTGTGAGCTCTGGAGCCTGATGACCTGGGTTCAAATTCTTTACGCTTCCTCTTACTGACTATGTAACCCCAGGCAAATTAACTTTAGTTTCCCCATCTGTAAAATAGGGATAGTATTACCTACATGATAGTATAGTTGTGGGGATTAAAGTCTTCAGAGAAGTCCTTGGTAGACAGTAAGTGCTTAATAAATGTTGGTGTTGTTAGGAAGATATGTCCCCCGGTTTTAGAAGCAGTTACTGGATGAGACTGATGCAAAGCCCTACCTCCAGTGAATGTACAGAAGGGCTGGCTCAGGCTCCATCCAGCATCTCACATGATGTCTGACACTCATCTAAACTGTGGAAGGGGGGAAAGAGTGTGTGAATGTGAATTACTAAAAATGGTTGAAACTCCCTAAAGCTGTATTTAGCAAACCCAGAAGAACTGTAGCTCCTGAAGACAAAGGAAACCAGTCCCTTCATATTCACAGGGTCTTGCCCAGACCCCCTCTTGAAAGCCAACACCTGCCACTCATTGTGCTAAACATGTTGAAAACATGATCTCATTCAATTCTGACAACTTTGCTGTGAGTATGTATGATGCCCATTTTATGGAAAAAGAAACAGGCTTAAAGAGGTTACACTCCAAGGACATACAGCTAGTTAAAGGGCAAAGCTGGAATTGGAACCCAATTGCATGGCTGCAGAGTATGCTCTTAATTGCTAATTTATACCGTTTTTTAAGATGCAGACCACCAGTGCAAGGTCAGCTCAGTGGTGCCATTAGCCCGAATGCAATGACAACACATGTGTGCCAAGGAAAACAGAACCCTCTTGAGGAAGAAATGGCAACATCATATAAAACAGCCAATTTAGATCATCAGTTCAACAAACACTGACTGAACACCAATTTATTCTGGTCTAGACACTATGCTAGGTGCTGGAGTACAAAGATGAAGATGATAATCACGTGCGGGGGAGACACCCACAGACCATTTCAGTATAACCTGGCCAGTGATAAGATAGGGAGAGGCATGCATGGGGTACTATGGGAGTATTCTCAGACCCTTTCCCGGTGTGGGGAGGCTTCCTGAAGGAGCTGATTCTCAAGCTGAATAATGCAGAATGGACGAGGAACCATTAGCATAGAAATGGGAGCTTCGGGGTAGAATGGGGATTATTAGCATGGAAACGTGAATGAACATGTTTTAAATGTAGGCCTATAAGCAGTTTGGTATTAGGATACAAAGTAGGAGGCGGGCAGTGGTGGAAGGTGGGACTGCAGAGGTGGAGAGAGATTAGGTCAGCAAGGGCCCTGAAATGTCCTGCCAAAGACTTGGTCTCCATCCAAACATCAGTGTAAGCTGACAAAGGGTTTTAAGTAGCAGGGAGTATGGACAGATTTGCATTTTAGCAAGCCCATGGGCAGCAGTGTGCAGAATGAATGGAGGGGGTATGGGATAGTGGGTTCTTTTGATCTCTTTGTGCATGGACATGGACTCAATTGCACAGACACAATAGTGAATATTTGAATATGTATGCTTAACATCTGAATATGTACGTTTAACATCAGTTGAGCATACGGATTGCTGGATAGAATACATTTTTAATCTGGGGTCATGTCAGTTACCTTTATACCATATCTTTCTCTACCTTGAAATATATATTTCTTCCCTACTTAATCCCAGGAAACTTGGTGAAAGCAGTTGTTGGTTGAGAAGGGAGGAAAAGAAGAAGAAAATGGTGGCAGAGAGTTCTGGGTGGTCATTTCTCTGGAGATTAGATGTGGTGTATATGGGTGACAGATTTTGCATTTTATAAGCTCTCATATAATTATTTCCAGAACTGCCTTCTCTTCCAATAATTGTGAAGGGAATAACGTAACTTTCTTATGTCTTCTTATTCATCTGTTATTTCAGAGCCCCACCTTTCTAGAAATAGCTTCTGAAATTAGCAAAACTGGCCTCCAGCTCATGGAGGATACCATGCAGAGGACAGGAGAATCAGCACCTGTTGGGGTGGGGGGCGGGGGGAAGAGGTTGCTTGGACTAGCAAACTGTTTCTATAGGTGGTGGGCAGCTCGGTCTCCTACATTTGGGAGGGACTGGTTGTCAAGAGAGATAGGGAAATCATCTCTCCAATTTGAGGGGATGAGGAAATGGTGTGTGTGTGTGTGCGTGTGTCAGGTTCCCTAATAATATACCCTAGCATGTGTGTGTGTGTGTGTGTGTGTGTGCGTGTGTCAGGTTCCCTAATAATATACCCTAGCGTGTGTGTGTGTGTGTGTGTGCGTGTGTCAGGTTCCCTAATAATATACCCTAGCGCGGGTATTAAATCCTTCTGCTGTGAAAACATCTTTTGGGGAATTTGACTCCCGAGGGGCCCTGAGCGGATGGCGCTGTGGAGTTGTGAGAAAGGTCCCTGGCTACAGGAGCGCGGGGTGCAGGGGTGTTGGTCAGTCTGCAGGGGGGCCTGGCTGTGGAGCTCCGGCTGCGCGCGCGGCGGCGGCAGTGAGGGGGACGGGCTGCCGGGCGTGGGGTGGGCTGTGCGGGCCGGGCGCCTCTCACCTTTGCGGGCCTTGTCTGCCGGGATGTTCTGGGCCCGCAGACGCTGGTCCAGGATGTAAAGCATCTCCCCGCCCAAGTTCAAGAAGAGCAGCGGTAGTGTCCGCAGCGACATGGTGCCAGATGAGGGCGGAGGAGGCGAAGGGCCACGGGACTGGGTAGCCGGAGGCCGGCCTCCGCGTCCGGTCGCCTGGTTGCCAGGGCAACGCGGCGGATGGCAGAACGAGCCAATCAGCGGGCCGTTTGTTGGGAGGCGCCCGGGGCGGACGCTGATTGGGCCGGTGGCAGCGGCCTCCGCGGTAGGCTGGGTCCCCGGCTCTACGCTAGCGGTGGTTTTCCCTCCGGCGCGGAGGCAGAGGTAGGGACGGGGCCTGGTGCAGCAGGTTCGCCGGACATCCTCCCGTTCCCCCGGCCGGAGAATGAGGAAGGCCCGAGCAGAACTTCCGAGCGGGCTCGGGGCGGCCGGACCTGAGGTGGAATCCCGGCTCCGCCCTTTCCTAGTTGTGCGATTCTGGGCACGGAACGTGGAGGGGTGACCCACCTCTCATGGGTGCAGAGGGGAATCCATGAGATGTGCAAAATGCCACGAAGGCGCTCAATAAAATGATAATGGACTTTTCTTTTGAATGGGGGGAGGGCCGGAAGTCCTTGAGTTTGCGTTTCCTTCCTAAAAGCTACTTGGAGTGAATCAAACCAGGCTTGTTCTTGTCTGTCCTGCTCCCGCAGGACGCGTGCTGGGGCTTCTCCGAAGCTCTTTCACGTTGTTGAGCAGGCCTCCCACCTACTTCTTTACTTTGAGGGCGTCCTGTAGTTTACCCCCATCTTGAGCTCCAGCATCACCTTCCTATAATCTGCTGTACATTTTTACTTCGATGAGCAACCATTTCTGTAAATTTCAATACTTCTAAAACCTACAAAACATCTTTCCCTCCAGCCACTCAGGCTTGAAATCTGGGCCTTGGCTTCCAACTGTGTTTCCCTGGGTGCTATTATCAGTTATCAGTCACTACTTCTGCTTTTTTCTCCAAAATCGTTCTCACATTTATCTCTTCCATTTATTTTTCTGCCTGCATTAGTATGTTCCTCCGTGTTACTGCTCTTTTCTGTCTACCACAGGCACCGGCTGCTAGGCTAAATTTCAGCAGTTGCCATTGTCAATATGAGGCATCCCTTTAGTGGCTCCCAACTATTTGCCAGATCACAGTTTAAATGCCTCAACATGGCATTCAAGACTCTCCACTCAGACTTCAACTACCTTTCTATTTATTATTTTTTTTATATGTAGGCTCCATGTCCACTGTGGAGCCCAACATGGACCCTGAACTCACACCCCTGAGCTTGAGACCTGAGCTGAGATGAGAGTTGAATGCTTAACGGATTGAGCCACCCAGATGCCCCTCCAACTACCTTTTTAGAGACCTCTTCAGCACTCCCTCATTGCTCCCTAATCCAGCTGAACTCATCTACTTCATCAGCTTTGCCCCCTCAATGGAACATCACCTCTTCCTCCTAACCACACCTACCACCGCAGTTTTGCCCTGACATTTGCCAAGCTCAAGTCGTTCCCACACCTTCTCTGGCCCCCTTTCCTTCCCAGCCAAGTTTTTGAGTACTCTACATTCACAACCTGAATTTCCTTAACATCTTCACTCCCTACGTCACTGCAGCTAGGATTCAGCTCTCTCCGTCCTACTGAAACTGCTTTACCATGAAGACTTTTTTCCCCTTAGCCAACATATCAGCATTGGATACTATACAGTAGTTGACAGCTGGCAGTCCAAGGCTTTGATTTGATTTTGTCTGGTCTCTGCAGTTTTAAAAGGGACAATAACTAGGATAGGGATATATCAAGCAGCTTAGCATCACTATCTTATACCTGGTCTTCATACATGACCTGCCTGATTGCTAAAGGCATTTTAGTATGCTATAGCATAGAACCCGCCCATAGCGTCTCAGATCATGTTTTGCCCCTAGGCAGTGTGGTATAATGAGCAGAACACAGGCATGGAGTAAAGACAGATATGGCCTTGATTCCCAGGCCTGTCTTTAACCAGCTGTGTGAACTTGGACAAATTACCTAACTTCTGAGCCTTAGTTCTTGCATGGTAAAATGAGGATAATCATGCCAATATGGGGTGGATGGGTAAGGAAGGTGGCTTTAAGGAGGAGATGAGATACTGTGCCTAAGGCAGCACTTACAATGATGCCTTTCCTGTAGTGCCTGCTCCATGGTGTCCCTTTTCTCACCTTCTCCACTGGTCCCCCTAAATGATGGCACCCGGCCCCTCAGTGCGGGATCTCCACGTAGCTGTGTCCACTCAAAGTCCTGCCCCATAAAGGGCCTTCCCTACTGTTCCTGGGGGTGACATCTGAACAGCAAGTCTGCAGTACTGAGCCTCTCATCTCACTTCTGATTCTGCAGGACCCCACGCTCTGTTCTATCCTTACTTCAACAACCCCCCCCCCCGCCAGACCCTCAGTTGCTCCTAAGATCATCCTTCCCATCCTGACATGCCCTTTCTTTGTTTACACTCCTTCTCTGGGCAATTTTACTCACACCCATGGCTTCAATCACCATCCAAACCTAACCCCTAAGCCTGTCTCTAGCTTAAGTCTCACTGTAGTCCCAGATCTAAGTTTCCAACTGTGTTTTGGATGTCACTTTAATATACCTTCCCCCATTTTGGCTTTCCTTTTCAGAATGAAGCCCAAAGTCTTTTCCCCACTGTTGTGGACTGAATGTTTGTATACCTCCCCAAATTCGTGTATCAAAGCTCTAAGCCCCAACGTGATGGTATTTGGAGGTGGGGCCTTTAGGAGGTAATGAATTAGATGAGGTCATGAAGGTAGGGTCCTCACGATGGGATTAGTGCCCTTATAACAAGAGGAAGAGATCTTTCCCCCTCCCCCTTGCATGTGAGGACATAGAAAGCAGCAGTCTGTAAGCCAGAAAGATTCCTCACCAGAAACCAAATTGATCAGCACCTAGATCTTGGACTTCCTAGCGTCCAGAACTTTGAGATAGTAAGTTTCTGTTGTTTAAACCAGTTTATGGTTTTTAATGGCAGCCTGAGCAGACCAATACACCCAGAAAACTCTATTATTATCTGGTGTTTGCTTTCCCCTCTGACCTTCTCTCTCCCTACTCTTCTCTTTGTTCACTCAGTTTTAGACACACTGTCTTCCTTGGGTTCTTCAAACATGCCAAGCATACTCAGACATCAAGGCCTTGACATTTCACTTGGTGTGGATGGGTGAGTTTTGCAGGAAAAGGGGTATCCATAACTCCCCAGAATTTATAAGGAATGTTTTGCATATGCGCAGTTTCTTGGGGATAGGACTTGTAGCTTTTATCAGACTCTCAATCTGAACACCAGTACCCCTGACCCCCAAACAATAAATTGCTCTGATGTCTCCCCCTCCCATCTACCCTCCACACTGCTGCTGCTTAACCATCTAAAACACAGACTTGGTGCTATTATCACTCCTTTGTTTTAAACCCTAACTGTCTCCCCGCTCCCTAGAGGGCAGCCAGCACATCAAGCCTCTCACCGAGCAGCTTCAGCTTACCTGTCAAGCTTTACTTCCTGGTCCCACTGCTCCTTGAACACGGCATGCACCTGTGGACTTCTCTGCCTTTGCACTTGCAATGCCTTCTGCCCAGGATGCTTTCCCACCCCGTTTCTGCCCGGTGAACTTCCACTCATCCCTCAGGGTCCAGTCCCGAAGGCAGCTCTTATAGCTGGCCTACTCACCCGGCAGTCAGCTGGCCCCACTTCCTCTGTGCGGCTGGGTGCTCGGCCTCACCTCTGCAGGGACATCACCTGGACCACAGGGTGCTGTTTA
The DNA here is from genome assembly GCF_002201575.2 of Neomonachus schauinslandi. NCBI lineage: Eukaryota > Metazoa > Chordata > Mammalia > Carnivora > Phocidae > Neomonachus > Neomonachus schauinslandi. The sequence goes on from NC_058406.1 coordinate 27,517,413, forward strand.
CATGAGTGTGTGTGAGGTGTGTTGTGAGAATGTGTCCTCTGGTGTGTGAGGGCAGAGGCTCTGCCTCCGACAAGACTGGGATCTCGGAGCTGAATGAAAGAAATTCCTCCTCCTCCTCCTCAAGCCACACAGAGCCCCCCTTCTCTCCTATTATCCGTTAAGGCAGAAAGACAGAACTCAAATACAATTTATTGGTTTTCTTTGATTGCCTCTGGTCCAGCTTTGGAAGGGCTCTCTGGGTTCTTCTGGCCCTGTTTCCGGGCCGCTGCTGCTTTAGCTTTTAAGGCCCTTCTTTGCTTCTTGAGCTTTTGTACCTCCTGGAAGACCTGGGGATGAAAAGGAGCAGGAAGAGACTGTAATCTTATGCAGCACCTCCGGCTTGGCGCAGGTGGGGCGGGAACGGACCTCCCTGGACGGGCACGCCAGCCTTTCTCCGTGGGGGTGATGGCCTGTGGGTCTCCTCAGGGTCTGGGGCCAGTTCCGTGCCTCAGGCAGGAACAGAAAACCCTCCTGCTGCTCTCCCCACCACAGTCCCAGAGCGGGGCCAACCAAAGCAGCAATTCTTTTTTTTTTTTTTTTTTAAAGATTTTATCTATTTACCTGACAGAGAGAGAGAGAGACAGAGTAGCAGAGGGAGAGAGAGAGAAATTCTGACTCATACCTGAATGCACAGGGCCTTCTTGGCTGCCCAGCGTCGGTGGCCTTTCCGGTGGTACAGAGCGGGGGAGGTGTACTCAATCCCCAGCTCCTTGCATACCTTCTCGAAGACACTGTAGTTGGTCTTCCGGAGGTTTTTGAGCATCTTTTTCCTCTGATCGATGCTCATCAACAGATAGCGCTTGTGGGCTTTGTCCTGTGAGAGAGGTGGTGGATTACTTTTAGTATTATATAAATAAGTGGTATGCCACTTTACGGTAACAAAGGACGGTCACCTTATCTCTCACTGGAACCTCCCGACAATCGGACACAAATATTAGTGTAATTCTGCGGTAGGTATCGTCATTGTTATTCCCATTTTATAGACAGGGCAAAGAAAAGGCTCAAAGATATCCATCTGATTCACATAAGGTGCTAGAACTGGGCAGGGTAGGGCCTTTATGTGAGGTCAGGTCTTCCATCTGCGTCTATGGGTCTCACTCCAAATCTCATGCTCTTTCCCTTCCCACCCCCCTGCACAGCCTCCCCACAGCTCGGCCAACCGTCAGCTCGGGTGCAGAGAAGGCCTGGGGCTCCTCTGTGAGGGACCTCTGCAGTGGGGCTGCTATTCCATACTCCGAATGAGCAAAAATCTCATCTCCAAAGAGCATGCTCAGCCGGCTCCAGGGAACACAGAGGTGCCACCCCAGCATGGTGCTCGGACCAGTCTGGCTTACAATGGTGCGTTTGTTAAAAATACCTGCAGCTGCCTAATTACAGCAGCTCTGTGCCCAGTGCTGTGCTGGGATATGGCATCATGGTTAAGAGTGTGTGCCCTGGAGCAAGACCCCCAGTTTCAAGTCCTACATCATTTCCCAGTGCTGTGCCTTCAGAAAGAACCTAACCACCCCATTACAGGATCATTCCCCTGTAAAATGGAATAGGGTAGTTATAAGGGTTAAACGAGCTGATGTATGTGAAGTACTCAGCACAAGGCCTAGAACTTCACATGACCATGCTGGTGCTTTATTATTCCACATAGTCCTTGCAATCCTCTCAGCAGGTACGTCTATGATCCCCACTTTACACACAGGAGAACTGAGGCTTGGGCACGTAAAGTAACTTCCCCAAAGTCACACATCTGGTTAGTGGAAATGGCAAAGCTGAGAATTTGAACCAAGTCCAAGAATATTCAAGAAATATTTACTGAGCACCCACTACGTGCCAGACACTGCGACCACGTCCTGAAGTTTGTGTTCTTGACCGTGGGTGACACTCAGAGCTGCCCTGTAAGGCTCCCATTTCCTACTGGAGGCAGGAGGGAAATGTTTTCCCCACTGTAGCTGAGGGGTGGGCACCCTGGTGTTGTAGCCACTTGGCTTCTCCAGCTGCTTCTCTGGACCCAGGGCCCTTCACCTCTTAGACTCCTCTCCCCCAGCTGCTGGTGCTTAGCCGTGAGCGATGCCTAAGGTTTACCTTTCGATGTTTCTGCATGTGTTCTTCATAATTGCGGATCTTGACAGTCAAGGCAACAACTGAAACCACAAACCACAGAGGATGAGAGCTGGCACAGAGGAAGGAAGGGCCCGGGCCTGGGTTATGTTTTAAGACCTCAAGGAATAACAATCACCAATGCTCTGGCGAAGCTCTCTACAATTCCCAAAGCACTCTGAATTTCAAGATCTCAAAAGACTTTGGATTATCTTTCCCTCAGAAAGCAAACCCTAAGGAAGGAATGTTCCTTAATCTTCTTAAAGCTTTTACTTTTTTACTTGTCAGAGAGACACAGAGAGAGCAAAAGCAGGGGGAGTGGCAGACAGAGGGAGAAGCAGGCTCCCCGCTTAGCAAGGAGCCCGAGGACCTGAGCCCCGCTGAGCAAGGAACCTGGGATCATGACCTGAGCCAAAGGCAGCTGCTTAACTGACTGAACCACCCAGGTGTCCCGGAATGTTCCTTAATCTTATAAAGGTATCCCCTGACCATAGCAAATAGCATTTTTTTTTTTAAGATTTTATTTATTTATTTGACAGAGACACAGCGAGAGAGGGAACACAAGCAGGTTCCCCACTGAGCAGAGAGCCTGAGGCAGGGCTTGATCCCAGGACCGTGGGATCATGACCTGAGCTGAAGGTGGACGCTTAACGACTGAGCCACCCAGGTGCCCCGCAAACAGCATTCTTAATGGTAAAACTTCAGAGCATTCCTATTACGGTCAGGAATTAGTCTACGATACACGTTATCGTTCTTAATGATTCAACACTGTGCTGGAGGTCCTAGCCAATGCAGGAAGATTAGATTCCAGAATGTCAAGGGTCTACTCCTTGCCTCTCCCCTTCCAGCTGCCACCCTTAACTCTGTTTTCACTAATGAGTTTTCAGAATTAATCAGCTCCCACTCCTCTCCTAAAGCCCTGCAATATCCTTTCTTAGTTGGCCTCTTGTTTGATTCCTGCCTGTACTGCAAAGATGGAGGCAAAGGCAGAAGCGGAAGGTGGCCCCAAGGAGACGCTCTCACTACAGCAGGCCCTTCCTGTATACACAATGAGTTTTGGCAGCATTGTAGAGTGAGGTGGAACCTTGGCCCTGATCACCTGGCCCTTGGCACCACCTTAGCTGCAGAGTGAGAGAGAGAGACAAGCTTTGGTTCTGAGGAGACTTGCCTGAGCTCACAACAGAGGTATGAGGTGGGACCTGGGCGCTGACTCCAGCATCACAGAGTCCAGTTTTCATTGCCCTGGGTCCTTCTTATCTCTCGCTTCATCAAGCCACATCTAATACCTGGTGCCCTTGTACACAAGGGCCCTGGATGGAGTACCAGCTAGCAGACTCCCCTGCACTCCCACTCCCCAAGGGCCCCCTGACCAACTTCGAGCCTCCAGGGAACTGGTGTCCTCAGGGTTTGCCACAATCTTGTTCATCAGCTGCTCTTGCTTGATTTTTAGCTTCTCCTTCTGTGAAGATAGAGACAGGGAATCTGTGAGGTCTGGCACCCACTAAGAACTAGCCTTCATACCTCGAAGGCCCTGGCTGCAGTCATAGAAACTAGGCCATAAAGCTCAGCGCCTGGCTTCACTCTGTTCACCAGGGCATGGCCTTTGGTCAGCCCATGGCTATTCACACCTAGGTGAGCCCAAGGCCAATGACAGGTGACATAGCTTGTTAGATGAGGATCTCCAAACCGTGCTCAATCATTCAGGCATTAGATCATTACTGAGTACCTACTGTTTGTTGGGTGCTGGGTGCTAGGGATACAACGAGAGAACAAGATAGTCCCTGCCCTAGACATGCTTCGTCTGGGGGATGGACAAGAAGACCCAGAATGACAGTGGGATAAATGCTGTGAGTTGAGAAGCATGGGATGGAGGTGTTACCACATTAGGAGGGAGTCCCAGAGGAGAGGACTGGGAGAGGCCAAGGTTTGGCACAGGTCACTTACCTGGTTTGCCATTTCTAAAGACAAGAGTCTTCTCACGACATCGTCAAACCTGTGGGAAAAGCATAGCTATGAGAGACAGGTGTGGGGGAGAGGGGACAAGGGAATCAGTGCTGGTTCCATTTTAGTTTGAAAAGCAAGAATGATTGAAAATTTCTTTTATAACAAAAGTGTCTCTGTGGAAGTGGGGAGCCATTTCTCAGGGATTAAAAGTCAGCCAGAATCTGATTTGCTGTGCTGAGAACATGGAATGATGTGATAACTGCACAAAATTGGGGCTGTCAGCTTGACTGTTCCAGGCTCCTCACTGGGAAGGCAAAGGGAGGATTTTCTTTCTTTCTTTTTAAGATTTTATTTATTTATTTGATAGAGACAGACACAGCGAGAGAGGGAACGCAAGCAAGGGGAGTGGGAGAGGGAGAAGCAGGCTTCCTACAGAGGAGGGAGACCGATTTGGGGTTCGATCCCAGGACCCCGGGATCATGACCTGAGCTGAAGGCAGACGCTTAACGACTGAGCTACCCAGGCGCCCCCAAAGGGAGGATTTTCGTTTCAGCTAGAATATGGTTCAGTCAGTCTGTCTTGAGACATTTCAATTTTTTTTTTTTTTTAAAGATTTTATTTATTTATTTGACACAGAGAGAGAGCACAAGCAGGGGGAGCAGCAGGCGGAGGGAGAGGGAGAAGCAGGCTTCCTGCTGAGCAGGGAGTCTGATGCAGGGCTCTATCCCAGGACCCTGAGATCATGACCTGAGCCGAAGGCAGATGCTTAACAGACTGGGCCACCCAGGTGCCCCGAGACATTTCAATTCTATAATCATTGTTTTTTACCCCTGTCACACGGTATGGTGGAAGGGACTGCCCAGCTCTTGCTGTATAGGGCAGGGGCTGAGCAGAAGGATCCTGGCTTTGGTGTCTTTCAGCCCTGCATGTTGCCTCCCTCTATCTGAACCACAGTAGAAAAAAAGGCAAGCAGTTGAGCTCCATGAACTCCATTCTGCCCCTGCTGCCCCTCATCAAGCCTGGGCTTCAGTAGTTCTCTGCCCGGTTGTATCATCAAGCTTCAGATACAGCGGGCCAGGCCTTGAAGCCACTGTCTTCCCTCTCTCCTCCCCAATCCTCTTAGGGCCCCCTGCCTCATCAAAGAGATTTCTTTCTGCTTACTTCTCAATTCCAGGAATGTTCTGGTAGTCTTTGAGCAGCGTGGAAGGGGGCGGGTCATCTTCTTGGCTGGGCTGGACTGTCAAGTGTAGGGACAAAAAAACACCCAGAGTCAACTCTCACTGCCCATCCTCCCTGTCCTGACTCTCTTCACCAACTCTGTCACAGACACCCAGGGCCTCAAGCAAGGCACTAGAGATCTCTGGGCTCAGCCTCTCCTTTGCAAACCCTGTAGGCAACTGTCTTGATATTTCACACTCGGAGTAGATGACCTTTCCTAAGGTCCCATATTGTGCCTTTACCTCTCACACCACTTTAGATTCCCCACCAGAATGGGTCCTTTTGTGGATGGCCTGAGTTTGACTCTCTTTGAATCCCCTGGTCTGGTCTATGGCCTCATGTAAAACAGACACTCAACAAACACTTGCTGGCTGACAGCATGAATGAAATAAGGGGGTTGAGGAGGGCCCTGAACTTTAGGACACAGGAAGCACCAAAGACCACATATAGAAAACTCTAAGCCTTGGTGTGTGTCATATTCCCTGGGAGGTGAGAGAGAGGCACGAGGGAGATCAACTGGTCCTCTCCAGTCCGCCCCTGCTCTGCCGCTATGTAATCACAGCAGTAAATGCTAATATATACTTCATGTTTTGCACCCAGTGCGAAGAGTGCTCTCTTCACGTGTTAGCACTGAATCCTAACAACAATCCTTTCAAACAGATACTTTTATAATCGTTTTAGAATGAGACTGAGAGAGAGAAAGTAACTTGCCCAGTCTCATTTACCTAGGAAGAGAGATCTTCCCACCATGCAGACTGCCTTGGAATGGGTAAACCAAGCCCTCCACCTCAGAAGGACACAAAGCGCCTACCTATACTCTAGGTAGACCTGGGTGGTGCCAGCACGCCCTCCCTCGGGCTAGCTCATTCTCACTCAAACCCCGTCCGCAGGCTCCTGCTCCGCACCCCCCCCCCCCGCCTCTCCCCCACGCCAGACAGGCTTCAGGCTACAGCCTGGTGGCAAGGCGGACGTGGGGGTCTTCTGCTCAGGCCCTCTGGCCTACGCGTCTGCCCACCCCATCAGGTGGTTCTAACTAGCCACCTCCCTCCCTTTGGCCACCCGGCTCCCCTCCAGGCAGTCCCTCTCCGCCTAAGTCCCACCCGAGAGCTCCTACCTGGTTTCTGGGTGGCATATCCGCGAACGGCCGGGAGGATGACACCTACGCAGAAGAGAGAGGGCTCAGGCCATCTCCTTAACTAGCCCAGCCTCCATTCCTTTCTATGGCCCCTGCACTACCCTTCCTGCATGGTCTTTGCGCCTCGGCGCCTAACCGCCGCCCCAGTTCTTCCGCACCCCGCTGCCCCACGCCTCTCCCACCTCGTCTTACTTCTTCCCCATCCACCGGCCTTTCTCCCTCATCCTGCCGCTGCTCTTCTCCCCTATCCTCGTCCCCCGTATCCGCCATCTCCGTCCAACCCCACTTCCCTCCTCGCGTTGCCCCGCTTCTCCGCGCCTCACCGCGAGGAGAGGGAAGGCCCCACTGGAAGGAGGGAGGCCTGGCACACGCTCCGCCCGGCAGCCCAAGGACTGGGGCCTGGGCCACTGCCTGGGTCCGAAGCGACCTCAGCGCCCTCCACGCCGTCCTCAGCATGGTGACTTGTGACCGCGCGGGGCCGGCGCCACGGCCGCCGTCCCTTTCGTGGCACGGACCGGGTTACATGGGCGCCGCCATGCTGACTCCGGCTCGACCAATGGAGCGCAGTTGCGAGACCGGAGCAGATGAGGACCGAGACAATGGATTAGAAAGGCGAGACTCGGGGTGCGGCGGGATTGGGTCCAGGGGAGAGGTCTGGTTAGCAGCTGCGCAGGGCAGGAGGCTGGGTGGTTGCGGGCCTGGTTAGTGGTGTGCGGTGCTGTATGAATTCTAAGATGCCGTTTTTTCCTTCGGCATGCATCCCACCCTTAATCCCACTCTATGTTCCTGACCTTGAGCCCCGGTTATTTTGGAGGTTTTCTTTAGGGCCTGCCTTAGTCTTCTCCCCCAACCTAGTCTTTCTACCTCCTCTCCCACCACATTCCAGGATGAGGCCCCGTAAGAGCTACTGGGTTTCATTCAGCCTCCTCTCGGGCAGCCTTGTAAGCCTCGTGATGAAGGTCGTTTATTTTGGAATGAGACAGCTCTGGGCTGGAATTGAAGCTCAGCTGTTTACTCACTGTGATCCTGTGGGCAAACCACCCCACCTTTCTGGGCCACGGTGTACTCATTCATCAAACGGGAATGGGAATGGGAATAACAGTATCTACTCTTTAGATTGTTGGGGTATTAACTGAGGCAGTTGTGTGCAAGGGACCTGCCTGCTATATAGTAGGCATTCAGTAAGTATTTGCTATGATAATATTTGTGAAATGGGGGTGTAAAGACAACTACAAATTAAAAGCAGGAAAAATAAATTTTTAATGAAATAAAAATAACATTTTAATTCTCCCTTGGTGCAAAAAGGGAAAAAGCTCTCCTCCCCCTCACTTTTCTTAAAGCATTTACTTTTGAAAAGTTGTAATTGTGAATTATTCCTCTGTCCTTTTGAGACCTATGTAAATCTTTTTTTTTTTTTTTTTTTAAAGATTTTATTTATTTATTTGAGAGAGAGAATGAGATACAGCATGAGAGTGGGGAGGGTCAGGGGGAGAAGCAGACTCCCTGCTGAGCAGGGAGCCCGATGTGGGACTCGATCCCAGGACTCCAGGATCATGACCTGAGCAGAAGGCAGTCGCTTAACCAACTGAGCCACCCAGGCGCCCGAGACCTATGTAAATCTTTTCAAAAACTAAATAAGGCTCTTGCTGGTTTTAGAGCACGGGAATGTTCTTCTCAAGGATCTAGGAGCCATCTCTTGAAATGTAATCATTAGGAAGACAGTGGCCCTGTCTCCCAGTTTCTGCCTGGCTCTAAGTTGCCAACCTGCCTCTTCTCATAAAGATATGAGAAATTTCGTTTTCTTTGGGATAAAGGCAATTAGCAAACACGGGTGGCTACCCCACTTACCGGGTGAATTTAGGATGAACTCTGTGTGACAGATGGTGCCGTAAAGTCCTTTTGCTTGAGGACTAGGTATTATTTATCTTGAGAAAATGCATGCAATAACCTGTATCCACTTGGCTATATACAAAGGTAAGATTTCTTTCTGTCTTTTCAAACTCTTTAGGGGATTGCTGGTGATGCACATCACATCACAGAGGGAGAGAACCTTGCTCTGGTTTGACGTTCATTCAGTACTAAAACTGATTTTGCCCTCTTCTACCCTCTTGGAGGGGTTTTCTAGGTTGGCAGGAGATTTTATGTTTTTTACTATTTTATTTTTAAGCAATCTCTACACCCAACATGGCGCTCAAACTCACAACCCCGAGATCGAGAGTTGCATGCTCCACCCACTGAGCCAGCCAGGTGCCCCTGTAGATTTTGTTTTTAATTATATTTCTCCAGCAGGGGTTAGTCTTTTCTGAGGTCTATTCCCCATGTCCCACAGCACTTTGTGACCCCCCTCAACCCTGACCACTGTGCCCTAATGGCCAGTCTTCAAGTCTCTACCACTAGAGTGGGAGCCCTTTGAGGGTGGACTGAGCCAAATCATTTTTGAATCCCTGCTTCTAGCACAGAGCCTACATGCTAGGTGAGGGCTGGTGGAGTGAATGAGTGAAGGAAGGAGTACACAAATGAACACTTCTGATAAGTACCCCCGTCACTGCTAGGGCCCTGAAAAGAAAAAGAACAGAGGCAAAGGCACACTCAAGAGTTTCTCAAAATCAAACCAAACCAAATCATGGATCAATGGTTTAAGAGACTGAAATTACAGGAAATAAGCACAAGAGGCTAGTGGGCAGGGTTGGATGAAACATTCTCTGGCCACTCAAGTGAGAGGCCCAGCCTGTGGGCACTGGGGAGATAGAGGAACGGTGCTGGGGGCCAGAGTTAGGGAGATCCCCGTACCCTTTCTGCCCTTCTGGGGCTAGGTGATTTTTTTCATGATGGGCTTACTGACACTCTCCTCTGGACAGCCCAGGCTTTTCAAGAGGCAGGCCCAGGAGGGGGTCCCAGGAAGCACTCGACGCCCCCTAGCCCCTCCACCCCATGGACTTGGAGCCCTTGCAGGAGGGGGAAGTCAAGCAATGGCCCGAAGACACAGTCATCCTCCTGGTTTGGGACGAGGGGCTCTGGGGTCCCCAGGGGGCTGGTCTGGAACCAGAGGTTCTCATAAAACTGGGGGCTGGGAGTAAGGCCCCCTAGGAGGGGCTGAGTAGAGTCACAGCGGAGGTAGTGCCCTGGACCTGGGCCTGTGGGGCTGCCCAGCACCTTCCCGTAAAGGACCTGGTCACTGGTGATAGACGAGGGCTGGGACTGGGTGGAAGGTGCTCTTGGGTCCCCCTGGAGCACATAGGCCTGGACCAGGGTGGGGAGGCCACAGGTCCCTGAGCTGTCATTGGACTCCCAGGGCCCTGGCTTCTTCTCTTCTTCCTCCAGCACCGTGATCTTGGTGATGGGTGGCATGCCGGAGTCCCGAAGGCTGGGCAGCTGGAAGGTCTCCTGGACACAAGGACGTAGGGTGAGGGCATGATTCATCTCAGATGTTCATCCCAACCACCGCCCCTTCCTGTGTTGGGACAGTTGTGGGGCTATTCCTCCTGCTCTCTGCTGGAACCCAAAGGATGACACTTGTAAAGCGCCTCATACTTTCCTGACACATGCTGTGTGCTTCAGACTTAGCTTGGTGAATGTCCCCAGCGATTCTGTGTGAGATACGTCCCATTTCACAGTGAGATGGCCGAGGCTTTGAAATGGGTAGAGCTGGGATTCAAACTCAGATCTGCTTTCCTCCAGAGGGAGGGGACCTTGCTAGGAAGTGATGGGAAGGCCTGAGTCCTCATCCTCGGAGGAGTATCCTTTCACTTTGAGCCTGGACCAGCTGGGATTCAAACTCAGATCTGCTTTCCTCCAGAGGGGGAGGACCTGGCTAGGAAGTGATGGGGAGGCCTGAGTCCTCATCCTCAGAGGAGTATCCTTTCACTTTGAGCCTGGACCAGCACCCCCAGCCCCATTTCGCTCTCCCTCTGGGGTTCTCACCTCCACCATGATGGTAGGCACCCAGGAGCCCAGGCTGCTGTGGGCTGGGTCTGGGACACTTGGCCAGAGGGGATTCTTCCTGCTGCAGAAGAGGGCAGGTGAAGGCTGGGTCAGGCATGCCCTCCCATCTTTCCATTCTTTCTCCCACCCACTCCCAGCAGCTGAAGGCCCCTTGGGCAGAGAAGAGTTGGTGCAGGGCCTGATCCAGACATGGGCCCTGAGGCCTGAGAAGGGGAAAGGGACTTGGATTGGCCCACTCCAGCCTGCAGTTCCCTGTGGGCAGGGGTAGTTAAGTGTCAGGTCTCTTGAAATGACTCACCTGGGTCTGCAGCAGAACCGGGCCGCCCCACAGAGGCAGGCGAACAAAAGCAGGAAACCAAACAAGCCCAGGAGGACATGCAGCTCAGACTCCTCTGGGGTGAGGGGAAAGCCAGAAGAGGTTAGAGTGCATTCGAGTAAGGCTGGGTCTCTTCCCTCAGATTAGGCTCTGAGGGCAGGATTGGGCCGCCTCCCTCAGGCTGAGCTTCATGGGCAGGGCTGGGTCTTCTCCCTCAGACCAGTGGATCCAGACAAAGCCTCCAAATGAAAGATCCGTTGGGTGAGGAACCTTCCCAGCAGCCTTGTCTGGCCGGCCCGCTTCTGCTCTTACCTAGGGCCAAGGTCATCAGGGTAAGGCTTGTACTGTTGGCGGCCCCGGCCTTGCTGGTAGCCATGAGGTGGACATGGTACAAGCTGGCAGGCTCCAAGCTGCGGAGGACCAAGCCGTGGGAGGAGGCATTCAGGACAATGGCTGGGAGTGCAAGAGAATGGTCAGCCTGGGCCCAGATGCCGAGGCTCCCTCCGAGGCTGCTGAGTGCCCCCCACCCCGTGTCCCCCCTCCCAGGCCTTCTGGGGCTGTGGGGTGCTGAGGAGAGACTCACAGAAGGACTGGTCCTGAGCATTGGTCCAGAAGACGGTGTAGTGGGTAAGGGGGCTCTTCCCCAGCTCGGGGGCCTGGGGCACCCACTCCAGCTGGGCCCAGGTCTTGCCAATGTGCTTTAGATGCAGCTCTGGGGCGTGGGAGGGGCCTGCCGGAAGAGAGAGGTACAGGGGTTGATGTGGAGCAAGACAGAGTGGAGAGACGTCTTGTGGCTCCCCAGATGCCAGAACTGAGACACACTGTGGTGGGGGGTAAGGAAAGAGAGTCCAAGGGGACTCGTGCCTTAAGCCTCATGTTGCCAGGACCTTCGACTGAATTCCATCGACTGCTAAAAAATGGCTGAGTCAGGATCTGAACTTGCTTCTCTTTTCCAAAGCCTCGCCACCTGATTTCTGCCAGGCTTGATTTTGTTGGGGTCACTGTCTGATTTCTGCCGCTCGCTCTCTGACTTTATGCCAGTCCCTCTGTCTAATTTCTGCCACACATGACACTTGATTTCTGTCAGGGCAGTTGATCGATTTTTGCCAGACTTGCTTCCCGAATTCTGCCAAACCCACTCCCTAATTTCTGTCACCCCACCACCTGACTTCTGTCTGGTTGCAGGGGTCCAGTGTAAGCCAGGGGTAATCTTGGGGTTGGAGAGAGCCTCTTCTGGGCCAGCAGTGGGGGAGGGAGGAAATGTTCCTTCATCGTCCTGAGTGTTGGGGTCCAGGAAGGCACTGAGAGGAGAGGAATCTGGGAGGGGCCAGGTGGCTGACGCACCCATCTCTTGGGAGTAGGCATAGATGTGCTGGGAGGGTCCCATGGTGTCCTGGTAGAGGGGGGTCACAGTGATCTCGTAGAGCTGAAAGGGCCTGATGTTCTCTGTAGAGAGAAGATGGGGCAGGCCCCCTGGTGAGGGGCTGACCTCTGCAGATGATCTTGAGCTAACCTCAGACCTCCAGCTGGGGATAACCCAGGCCTCACGCTGCAGAGCTAGCCTCTTCTATCTCTTCTTCTGATCATTTGATGGGGGGTAAGGGCAGAAAAGTGGGAAAGCTAGGAAAGTGGCAGGGTCAGGGCTGTGAAAAGAGAGTCCGGTTAGACTGGGAGAAGAATGTCCTGATTCTGGGGATAGGAAATGACAGTAAAGAGTCTAGAAAGACTGGGGAGTCCACTTCTCTGGGGTGGTTCAGGCTGCCTTTGCCGTCAGACCTCACTGCCTCCCTGCTTCCCAGGCCCAGCCCCCCCAACCCACCCCCATCCCCCCCCCCAGCCTGCCCTGCCCCCTGGGCCCGCCTCACCCTGCACCTCACCCTGCAGCAGGGTCCCAGAAATGCTTCCGTTATGCTCCATCTTCCAGCTCTTATTGCTGCCACTGGGGCTGGGGGGCCCCAGGCCCCACTCAATCACATAGCCCCGAGGCCGAGGGCTGGGGGGCTCCCAGCCCACCCAGAGCCTGTGGGGATCTCGAGCCAAGGTGTGGAGTCTGGCCAGTGGCGGGCCTGGAGACAGAGTAGGAGGTGAGAGAACAAAGCGCAAAGTCTGGGTTCCAGTCCTGGCTTTGTTACTTACAGGCTGGGTGACCTTGAGTCAATCAACCTCAGGACCTCATTTTGCTCATGTGCAAGGGTTCTGGTGCTGATCACATGAGATGATGCATAGGATGAGCCTAGCACAGTGCCCCGTGCCAAGGAGTGCCTGACGGTGATCAATGCTAATGCGGTGTAATTCGTGGTATGTATCACTGTGGTCCTTGGTGCGTGTTAATGTCCTGAGTCCACCAAGAGTCCTGTGGGAGAGCCGCCACCCTGGCCCCATTTTATCGAGGAGAAAACTGAGACAGATTAAGTAACTTGTCTAAGGTCACACGGCTAATAAGTTGGAATATTCACTCTTGTTATCGCTAGTCTCACCTGGTGAAGACCCATGCTCGGGGGAACCTGGGGGTGATGGTGGTGGCTGATCCCCTGAGAATGAGCAATTAACTCAGGGACCGTGTTTCAGCTGGAAAAATTCAGGGCTTTCTTCCCATTTTCCTTGGCAGAATCGACTCTGTGTGCGTGCTTATGGGAGTGTATGTCTATGAGCGTCTGCACTCGTGAGTGTGTGCGTGTGTGTGTGTGTGTTACCACCACCAGCTTAACTTGGTTCTGGCTTGTGATAATAATAGTAGCTAAGACATATTGAGCAGTAACTTGGTGCCAGGCACATGTTTGAACGCATGTAACCTTCATAACAATGCTTTGAGGTAGGCACTGTATCATCCCCCTTTGCTAGGTGAGTAAACAGAGGCCAGGGAGGTTAGGTCACTTGCCCCGGTCACGCTGTTAGCAAGTGACAGGACTAGATGTGAATCCAGGCAGTCTAGCTTCTGAATTTATGTGCTTAACCACAACGCTCTATGAGCCACCAGCCCCCTTTACCTCTGCTCTCCAGGAAGACCACTGGGGTGGGATGAGAGGTCCCGGCTGTGTTATAGGCCACAAGGACCACCTCCCGGGTTTCTGAGGGCAAGTGGAAGGTGCAGCTTAGCTCCGTGGTGTTGCAGAGGGGGGGAACAGCCTCAGCCTGGTCTGGAGCTCTGACCAGGTAGCCTTGGATCTGCCCGCTGTACTTGTCCAAGGGCATTGGCTGCAGTGGGCACAGGAAGAAGAAGATAAGGGGGCTGCACAGGTCATCTTGAGTGGGGGGAGGGCACTTCTAGATGGGGTGGATGGGTCATAGGAACGGAGCCCCACAGGCTGAGAGCCAGCCTTCTTCCCTTCCTTCCTTCTTCCCCTGTTTACCCTGTGCCCCTGTTCGTCCGGAGCCCCAGCCCACAGGGATCTGTCTGGGTTGGAAGGAGTCTCAGGGGAGGAGGGATGTCAGAATGGGTCACCTTCCAGAACAGCTGCACGTCTGCTGTCCTGGGGTCCAACTGTCTCTGCCGCCACCATGTGTCCAGTCTGACGATGGGGGCTGTGGAGGGAGCAAGAGGATTGGGGAGGGCCCTGGAGGCTGGCCTTTACCCCGATAGCTGCTCCCAGCCCCTCACCACCCACTTACCCCGTTGCGCGGTGGCCAGCGTCAGGCTAGGGCTCCAGTCGCTCCACTGACCAGGCAGGGGCCAGCGGGTGCAGCGCATCTGCAGGACGTAGGCTGTGGATGGGAGGAGCCCGCAGAGCTCATACTGGAGGGTCTGGGAGAGCAGGGGGCCCACCTGGTGGGGCGGCCGTGGCTCTGAGCCTGGATCCTGTGCCCTTCAGGGCCAGCTCAGCCACCCTCCCCTCAGCCACCCCCATGCCAGGCTCTCGAGGTTGCCCTCCGCCTCACCAGGGCCCAGCTGGCTTCTGCAAGCTGTGGCTGGTGGCGCAGCTCACATTTCTGTTCTATGTACAGGCTTGGCTTCCACGGCTCCCAGTGGAACAGCAGACAACCTGGCTGGGGTGCGGCCACCTCAGGACTAGGGGCCAGGGCCCACAGTGTGGGGGGCTCCAGCTTCACTGCAAGGAGAGGGGCTTGTCAGAAACGTCCCCTGCCCCATCCTGTAGGGGGTCTTCTTTACTCCTGCTTTTCTCTTTACCTGTTGCTCCATTTTCGGCCCTGGGTCTCCATCCCTGGGGTCTCTGTCCGTCGGTCTCTCTCTTTCTCTGTCTCTCTGTGTCTCATTATCTCCAGGTCTGTCTCTGTATATGTGTCTGTCTCCCTCTAGGTCTGTTTCATCCTCTTGCCCCAGGGCCTTTGCACTTACTGTTCTCTCTGCCTGGAGTTCTCCTCCCGATATCCAGTGGCCTGCTCCCTCATTTCCTTCAAGGATCTTCTCAGATGTTACCTTCTCAGTGAGGCCACCCCTGACCACCTTACTGAAAGGGCAATTGTCCCCCACCCCCAGCTTTCCCTACCCCTTCCCTGTTTTAACTTCCCCGTCACACGTCTTGTCGCCTGACATTCCATTTTATTTAGTTTGCCCCCTAGAATGTAACGTTCCAAGGACAGGAGTTTTGACATTTCGTTCAGTGCTGTATGTCCAGCATCTAGAGCAATGCCTAGTAATTAGTGGGCACTTTAAGAAACTTGCTGAAAGAGGGTGCCTGGGTGGCTCAGTCGGTTAAGCGACTGCCTTCGGCTCAGGTCATGATCCTGGAGTCCCGGGATCGAGTCCCGCATCGGGCTCCCTGCTCGGCAGGGAGTCTGCTTCTCCCTCTGACCCTCCTCCCTCTCATGCTCTCTGTTTCAAATAAAAAAAAAAAAAAAAAAAAAAAAAAAAAAAAAAAAAAAAAAAAAAAAAAAAAAAGAAACTTGCTGAAAGAATTAATGAACATGTCTCCTTGCCTCTGTGTTTCTTCCTTGTCTGTGTGTCTGCGTCTCCATAGCTCCGTCCCCACCTGCCTTCTAGTTTGTCTCTGTCTCTCTTGTCTGCCTCTGTCTCTAGGTCTTCCGGTGTCTCCTTGTCTGTGTCTGGGTCTGTGATTTCTTCTCTGTGCCTCTCTGGGTTGGCCCATTGTGGGGGCCTCTCCCTTCCCCCGTACCCAGCGTCACCCACCGACATCCATGGGAACAAGGCACAACTGTGGGGACTTGCTGGTCCCTAGCGCGTTCTCGGCCTGCACCCAGATGCCCATGCTCTGGTACAGCTGCAGGTGTCTGCGTGGGATGGAGCAGTGGTTCTGGCCGTCGTTAGGCACGCAGTCGGGGATAGCGTCCTCTTGGGTCTGACAGTTGCCCCGGCTCCTGCCAAGAGGCCAGGCTTGGGTGTCTAGCAGAAGAAGAAAGCGAGCCTCCCTTCTCCCTCCCGTGTTTGCCTCTGGTTCCCCCATCCCACAGTCCCACCCACGTTCCACCCTAGGACCCAAATGAACCGGGGGCTAGTGTAGAGACCCTTACTTACTTGAAGCTCTTGAGGGTGAAGTTGGTGGGCAGGTGGTTGTTGGGTCCTGGCTCCCACTGACAGATGAGGCTGTTGGTTGTGAGGTTCATGAGGCAGGACAGGTTGTGGGGTGCAGCGGGAGGGTCTGCACATGGCGGGGGGAGAGTGAGGGCTTTGGGTAGGACCATTCAGAAAGCTCCAACTGGAACCAGTCAGCTTTCTTTCCTTGCTCTGGGTTGTTCCCTCTGGGGTCACCTTGTTTATTCCCTCTCTGCCTATCGGGTGACCCTGGAGGGGCAGCCCTGGGGAAAGTCAAATGCCGGCCAGGACAGGGGCAAGCGCCACAGAGCCTCCCACCCCCTCAGCTCTGCCCCCTTGGACAGGGATAGCGTAGACCTCGCTTTTCATCATGCTTCTGCCGTTTATTAGCCGTTGCGATCTGGAAGTCACTTAACGGCCCCGTGCCTCAGTTTCTTCATCTGTGAAACGGGGGTGATGGTAATATGCTTACCCCTTGGGGTTGTGGGGGCTGAATGACTTACTATTTACGCAGTGCTCAGAGCCATGCCTGGCATGTGGTAAGTGCTATGTAAGTGTTAGCAGTACTATAAGTGACTCTTAACAAAGAAACTGGTCTTAGTGTTTTTCTTATGCATTGGCCTGGCAGAAAGTCCTCGCTTCTCGGTTTGATTAGAAGGCTGAGACCGCGATGGGG
This sequence comes from Neomonachus schauinslandi, assembly GCF_002201575.2. Lineage (NCBI taxonomy): Eukaryota > Metazoa > Chordata > Mammalia > Carnivora > Phocidae > Neomonachus > Neomonachus schauinslandi. The sequence goes on from NC_058406.1 coordinate 27,534,220, forward strand.
AGAAACGAGGAGTAGGCCCAGCTGGTCAAGTGTCCTCGTGGGCACACTGTCCAGTGGCTGGGTATTTGGGCTTACTTGCCAGCCACATGGAGGAGTGGTTACTCCACCGACTTTGGAGCCACACTGCCTGATAGAAATCTCAGCTACATCCTCAGTTTGTAACCTTCACCAAATCACTTACTTTCCCTGAGCCTCAGTTTCCCCGTCTGCAAAATGGGGCTAAGCAGCACTATCCAATGGTAGGGAAGATTATCTGATGCCATGCCCATAACGTGCTTATTGAGCAAGAGCTCAGTAAATAATAATAGCTGTTATGAGTGATGGCAGGAGGGCCTGGAGGCAGAGTGGGTGGATGGCTGCGGGCACTTACAGCCTGCCTGCACCTCAGCCTGGTCCAGGATCTGCAGGCTGTTGCCCCAGCGCAGGCAGCAGGAGAGAAGGACCCATGGGCTGTCGAGGCGGGGCACGGTAATGGTGGATTCCTGCCTTCCATCCGCCAGACGCCGCTGCCTCTTTCCGGGTTGAAGCTCTGTTCCCAATTTCCACAGAATCTGTGACTCGGGGTCCAGGTGGCTGCAGTTCGGGCTGATGATGCAGGAGGCTGTGATGGGGTCCCCCAGGTGGACAGTGGGGGTTGGGAGGCTGATGCGCCCACACTCCTCCAGGCCTGGGGTCGAGGAGAATGGGCCATGAGTCCCTCCTTTGCCTGGCAGAGCTGAGCTATAAACCTAGGCCTTTGTACTCCTAGACTCAAGGCCCTTACCTCCTCGCCTCACCCCCTAAGATATGGGGGCTGGAATGGGGTGAATGCCTATGGGGATGGTGAGGGGCTCTCGGAAGTGAGAGAGAGCTAGTGATGTGTCAGTGTTTATCAACTGGCTCTATGAGAAAACCAGATCCTAATTGGTAGTATAAGCTGCTTTCTCTGGTATAAATATTCCCACCAAGACTGATTTTCAAGCTATCAGTGTGACATCACTGAACGTGAACATGGGAGGAAACGTGCACGCTTAGGTCTTGCAAGCCGGCAGCAGCACGCCACCAGGCAGAGACTAGGCCTCTCCGCAGCACCCTCCCCAGAGGTGGTGAAAGCAATGATTGGAATGATAAGAACCCCACAGCCACACAGCTCTCAGAATCCAAATCTGATTGTCTTACCCCATCTGGACCACAGCTCTCCCGCACTTCAGTGGTGTGCTGGATAAGAGCACGGATGGGGTTAGAGCCTGTTCTACTGCTTATTAATTATATGACCCTGGTAGGTTACTGGGGCTTTCTGTGCCTCGATTTTTCTCATCTGTAGAATGGGGATGAAAAATAGTTCCCACCTTCATGTTGCTCACCTGATTAACATTTAGCATCTTGGGGGAACCAGACCAGGCCCTGATCAACCAGACCAGGCCAAGTGCCCTGAACTTTCCCAAAGCTTTTATTCTCCTTCATAACTGTAGAGTCATGTGATTAGTTGCTTGTCTCTCTCCCCAGTTAGGCCAGAGGTTCCGTGAGGCCAGAGACCTTGGCTGTTGGTCTCATTACTGTATTCCCAGAGCTTAGCACAGAATAGGCCCTTGGTGAATATTTATTGCATAAACAAATAAGGAAGCACTGCACTTTGCCCACCAGGCCTTCTTTCCTCTGTCATGTGGTCTGAGGCCTGTTTTGCTGATGAAGATGCTGAGGCCCTAAGAGGAGAAGGAATTTGCCCGGGATCACAGAGCAAGTTCATGATTTTCAGCATGAGGCTCCTATCGCTTCACTGACTCAGAATTTCAGACTGGAAGGAACCTCACAAAACTGTTTACTTCAGAACTCCACCTAACATTGCATCCTCTTCAGCAGGGCTAGGATGGCCTGTTTTTGTATGGCCTGCCAGCTAAGAATGGGTTTTACATTTTTAAAGGGAGAAAACAAAACAGAAAACAGATGAGAACATGCAACAGAAACTGTGTGTGGCCTGCAAAGCCTAAATATGACTATCAAACAATGTTTGCTGACCCTTGCTATGCAGCATCCCTGTCAGTCCTGCCCTCAGCTTGCATACCACCAGAGATGGGAAGCTCTCCACCTCTCAAGATAGTTTCCATAGTTGGAGAGCTCTGCCTGGGCTTCCTTATTCCAGGAGGAAACCTGCCTCCTTGTGGCTTCCACCCTGATTCCTTTGTTGCCCGTGAAGGCTTCAGAGGACCCAGAGCTTCCTTCTGACAAGCCTGGCAGAGATTTGCAGACAAGACCTGGGTCCCCTGGCCTTTTCCAGGCTGACCAGCCCGGGCCCTCTGGCCATTCCGCATGGGTGGTGGTTTGCCTGCAGAGGTCTGTGGGTGGGGGCCTGGCTACCCCACATCGTGGGCCCAGCCTTGAGTCTCTGGGAACCCCAGGAGCAGTATGGCGGTGCAGGCAAATGATTCCCTCCTCTACCCGCTGTATCTCTGTGACTCCCCTCTCCTCACCGCACCCCTGTCCGGCCGTACTCACTTCTGGGGAGCAGCAGGATAATCACGGTGGCCACGGGCAGGCTCCAGGTTCCCGGCCCTGCCATAGCACCAGTTTGGTGTTCACCTGGAGGCAGAGGGGGATGGTGAAGGTCATGGGCTTTGGAGTCAGAGCTGAGCTTAACCCTTGCTCTGCCACAGTGTGGCTTTGGCCAGGCAACTTGACCTCTCTGAGCCTCGGTGTCTTTGTCCACAAAATGGAGGTAACAACAGCCTATACTGCACCGGACTTTGGGAAGAAGACACGAAATGATGCAAGGCACATAGGAAATGACTCTCTAAGTGACAGCCCCTGTTGTTATTATATTTGCCTTCCAGGAGAGAGCAGGGACAGGAACATCAAGGAACAGCATTCTCCCCACTTCCCTTTTATCTTAGCTGGGCTTGCATGCAGGTAGTTTATTTTGGAAAGATCCCAGGAACAGAGGGAGGAGTTGGGGAGAATGAAACAGGTAAGGAGGGAAAGCCAGCACAAGGGTGCATCATGGAATTGGGGTCATCTCTATGGACGACAGGGGCTCCATCCTGCTGGAACCTTCCAAGGAGCCGTGTAGAACACGCCTCAGGACTATCCACTCCAGGGAAAATTTATCCCTGGAACAGGAGGGAGGATGGGAACATTTACCTACTGACTTCTGTCCCCCATCGGTCAAGGGATGTTCTTTGGGGTATTAACTTCCTGGCGCATCCAGGTTGCACACGCATGAGTATGAGGCAGGCGCTCCTGGACGAGCCATGCCAGAAGGGTCTGGGCGCAGAGCTCTGGAGGTTTTCTGGGGCCAGGTGCCAGGTGCCCTGTAGTCATGGCGACAGTGTCTGGATGTCGGGAGCATTAGTTCCTGTCTCAGGAACTATGCAAAAGTATTCTCCCACTATGCAAAAGTATTCTCCCATCTAGCCTCACCCTCCATTCTGCTCCCATGGGGGTCTTGGGACCAGGCATCTGATTCTCCAGCACCAATTGGCACTCTTGGCAACAGGTCAGTGGAAATCACTGACTAGCCTGCGTGTATATACAGGAACACATACATGCACGTAGGTGGTGTCCCAGCAGATCCCCTGTGCTTAGAGGCAGGAAAGCTTCTCTCCCTTTTCTCTCCCTCCCAGACAGAGGTGTGAATAAGAGCTGCCCAAGATACCCAAGGCTGTTCCTTCTCGCGGGGGCCTTACCCCAACCCCTGGGCTATTCATGTACATTTCCATATCAGGATGCCAGGAGACTGCTAGCCCATAAGTCACTTTTTTTGCAAATCAGGAAAAAAGTGCCCCTTCCTCTGGACAGATGTAGCCCCACACTAAGACCTGGCAACTGAAGAATAGGCTGAATTTCAGCCTCCTCTTTTTTTTTTTTTTTTTAAAGATTTGTTTATTTATTTGACAGAGAGAGAGATAGCGAGAGCAGGAACACAAGCAGGGGGAGTGGGAGAGGGAGAAGCAGGCTTCCCGCCAAGCAGGTAGCCCGATGTGGGACTCAACACCAGAACCCTGGGATCATGACCTGAGCCGAAGGCAGACGCTTAACGACTGAGCCACCCAGGTGCCCAATTTCAGCCTCTTCTTGCTCTTCAGTTGGGCAGCTTAGTGCAGTGAGAAACCTGCACAACTGTTCCGAGCATCCCCGTCTACCAATCAGTGGTTGGCAACTTTCTTACTATAGCATAGTAGTTTGGTTATCCCCCATGCACACTTGTTGGGGAAAATTTAACCTCCTAGGCCCAGACTTTGGGACAGTGGTTTCCATTTCCATATGCTTTTGATCGTATCCCAACCCTGCTGCCCCCGTGAGGGTCAGCATCAGGCCTAGTCTATGCCCAGCAAAGTACTACTTCATTCCTCTCCTCTGGCTTCTGTCCAGAATGGGCAACCAAACCCTACTCTGAGAGGCCCCAGCATCCTACCCCTGGGTTGCTGAGTGTTGGCATGTTTGGCATCAGTCCCTGGTCCCCTACAGCACCCCGGGGTGCCCCCCATCCCCATTGAGTGTGATCGGGGACCTGTTGGAGCATGGTCTCACTCTCTGAGGGCCAGTATGTGGAGAGGGTGGGAGCCCAGCTCTGAGCCAGACCACCTGCTTTGAACCCCGGCTCTGCAACTTACCAGCTTTGTGACCTTGGACAAGTTACCTCACCTTTCTGAACCTCGGTTTCCCCATCTGTGAAAGAGGGAAAACATTAGCACGCGCTTTTCAGGGTGGCAGTGAGGAGGCACCGAGATGGGATGGGATAAAAGCGCACTTGGTGACCGTAAGTTGTTCTCATGCGCCTTGAAGTGGGACACCGTATCATGGAACCCAGCATATGGCCTCCTCTCCCCCTTGCAGGCTGTGTGGTCACAGCCTCCTAGGACTGCCACCTTGCTTTCGTCTGTGTCGCTCTGCATGGTTTCAAAGCCCCGTTTCTGGGTCCCCTCCTTGTAGCTCCTTGGCCCCCCAGTCTCCCCTTCATTTCGGTTCTCCCCGATCAGTCTCAGCAGAACCCGCTGCCTCCTGGAGGCACTGCCATCACCCACTTCTTCCTGCTCTCTTCTCCTTTCCCTGCACTCAGCCTTCTCGCCTGCTCTCGCTGCCCCGGCTCACACCCTCTCTGCCCTGTTGTGTCTTGTCTCCTTCAGGGAGATTCTTCCTGTGGGAGGAGGGGGCTGGGACTGAACAGAGGGAGAGGCCCTCCCAGATGTGGTGCCGAGAAAGAGGGAGGCAGATCTGCAGAAGGAGTGAGAATGTGGAACGGGCATGCAGGCAGGGAAGCCTGGGCAGGACAGGCGCAGAGAGAAAGAGCCCCCGGGGGACAAGGACGCTGACCCAGGTGCTCAAGGCCGAGAAGCAAGAGGTCCCCAGGAGAGTTTAAGATTCGAGAGAGGGAAATGTGAGACACAGGGAAAGGCACAGAAAGACTCCGAGACACACGGACAGACAGAGACCTGGAGCCCAGATAGGCCAGGGAGGGGCTGGGGAGGCAAGACAGAAACAGGGGAGACAGGGACAGGCTGAAACATAGTGTCTGAGACGGGGACGTGGAGAGGGATGGTGATCATGCCCTTCCCTGAGCCCAGCCGTGTCCTCAAAGAGATATTCAGTGGTTTGTGACTTCCCCAATGCACACCCCCCCCCAAAAAAGTGGGGGCAGCCTTGGTAAAAGAGACTCCGTGTTTGGGGCTCCTGGTTCCCAGGGACCAACGCTAAAGGCAGGAGCCCTGGTCCCAGGCCTGCGCATGGGCACTTGGCAGAGCTAGGGGGAGTGGACCCAGGACTCCAGGGTCCTGCCAGGCCCAAGGTACAGCCCTCCCTGCAGATCCCCTACTTACGCTGGAGCCTGCAGCGGGCACCCGCCTGGCCTCCCTGGTCTCTGCTCTCCTCTTGAGGGCAAGTTCCTGAAAACAGCCGCGGTCCAGCTTCTCTCCCCAGCCCTGTCGTTAATGGCTCGGTCTCTGACAGGCCCAGGGGCTGCCGATTGCAACACCTGCCCGGCCTCCTTCCCTCCCTTGCACTGTCAGTCAGCCACTGAAGCACAGGGCAGCCCCTTCCTCCCAGGAAGGAGGCTGGGAGGGAAGCTCGTGAGGCCAGGCAGCCTTCCTGCCTCGGGGGTCTCAAAGGGGCCAGGCAGTGTGGCAACGGTGTCCCTCTCCTCTGCTTCCGGATTTCCTGACCTCAAAGCTCTGTGGCTGGCCAGGGCCCAGGCGTCAAGCTGCCTGGGTGCCATTCCCATGCCCCCACCCCTGGGGGAGCATCAGTGGGTGGCAGACCCTGGCTCGAAGGCTCACTCTGCCCTAAGCCTCTTTTCGGCTCTAGCCTTGGGGCCCCGATCCTCACGGTACTCGGGGCAGCCTCCCGGTTATGGGAAATTTTGTACCTGACTCACTGTGCCGCTCTTGACTGCATATTTTCCACCATTGACTGGCAGTGGAGAAATGGGGACTCTGGAAACAAGACAGGGGGATGACCTGGGGAGGCTCAGGGTCTTCGTATGCTACCTTGAAATTGGTTTACTCTCAACAATTCTGCTACCCTGAATGTTTTTTTGATTGAGTGCAGTAGACCAAATACTGTGTCTTTCATTGTCTGTATCCATGATTGCCCCAGAACTGCTTATAAAGATTGTTTAAAATTTATTTATTTGACAGAGAGAGAGAGCGAGAGCAAGCCCAAGCAGGGGGAGAGGCAGAGGGAGAGGGAGAAGCAGGCTCCCCCCCTGAGCAGGACTCCAGGATCATGACCTGAGCCGAAGGCAGTCGCTTAACCAGCTGAGCCACCCTGGTGCCCCTTGGAACTGCTTACAAATAATTTTCTGTGCATTTTTCTAAAGAGGGTTCAGACTGTTCATAGTTTGTTGGATTTATGACCCAGTAAGGTTAGGTACCAACCGACTAGCAGAATGACCATAACATATATGATCCTTTTTAGGAAAAGAGGGCTTCTGAGTCTGGTGTGAGTGGCAGACCTGGGCTGCAGTGGAGGGTCCAGATGGAAATACCCACCTGTCTGTGGCAACGTCCCCAAGATGTCCTATAGGCCCTGCATGCTCAGCAAATCCCATTGACTGTTCTTTCAAAATATAACCAGAATCTTGGGTAGATGGGTATTCCCTATAGAGTTCAACTTGGCTCTATGTTTCAATATTTTCATGATAAAAAGTTTGAAAATATAAATATCACTTAAACCAATACCAGTCAGGATTAAACCACCCTTATCTCTTACTTAGATCGTTGCAGTAGTCTCCTTCCTAGTCTCCTACTTCCATTCATCCTTGTCCCACACCAAATCTGTCTATTGTACCTTCAGCAGCCAGTATGATACTGACCAAAAAAAAAAGTCAGTTCATGTCAGGTCAGTTCATGTCATCCTGTGTCCCAAACCCCCAGTGGTTCCCATCTCACTCAAAGTCAAAGTCAAGGCTCTTTCAATGATCTACAAGGCCCCACTCAACGTGAGGGGCCCCATTCCCTCCCTGGCCTTTCTCTTATTATTCTCCCCCTTGCTGCTCTGCTCCAGCTACTCTGTTTTTCTTGTTTGTTGAATGTATTAGGCTCCCTCCTGCCTCAGGGCCTTTGCACTTGCTGTTTCTTTTGCCTGGATTTTTTTCCCCCCCAAATAATAACATGGGTCACTCCCTCTCCTTCTTTAGGTCTTTGCTCAAATATCAACTTCTCATTGAGGCTTTCTCTGACCACCCTTTAAAAAAATTGCACCCCCTACTCCCGATCTCTCTCTTTTCCCATATCCCTTTTCATCATCTGTCATTGGCTTTCCCCACACTCCACCTCCCACTAGAATGGAAGCTCCATGAAGGCAAGGGTTTTAGTCCGTTCAAAACTTTATCTCTACTGTCTACAACACTGCCTGCCACCTAGTGAGCCCTCAGTGCGTACTGAATGAATGATTGAATGGATGAATCTTCTCCCCACTTCGCTAAACCTGTCCCCTGTCCTCATGTGCCTCATCTTGGTAAAATATATCACCATCCCCACTTCCTCAAGTCACCCAACGCAGGGATCTAGGAGTCCTTCCTCACACCCTCTTCTCCACACTCCCATATCCAACCAGTCCATAATGAAGGAGAATGGGCCTTTGGTTCATCATTCAGAAAAACGTGTTCTCAGAGCAGGTGCAGGGATATAATGGTGACCAAAAGCAGTTTTCATTCCTGCCTTTATGGAGCTTTTTGTCTTGTCCACAACTCTGGAATTCATCTCCTCCCCCTGCCTTTGTCAGGTCTCCCCAGCCCTCACTGGGGCTCCCCGTAGGCTCCCTGCTCTAGGCTCTCTCCCCCCACCCTCTGTCAGCACCTGGCAGAGTGAGCTTTCCTACACGCAGGCACGGCTGACCATGCTGGTCCCCTTTCTTCGGAGGCCCTATGACGCATCCTAATTCCTTCACAGGACAATCAAGGCCCCACCTCCCTCTCCTGCCTTGCCTGCCTCCCCTTCCCCAGACCCACTTCTTTGGGGGCTGTAGTCATGCAGCATAGTCTACCTACCTGCCCCAGGCTCTGAACACCTCTGTGTGTTTGCTCTTGCTGACCTCCTGTCACCTCTGGCTGGCTGCTTCTAGCCTCTGACCCTGCTCAGACCACCAGCCTGTGCTGAGCGTCTTTCCGGGCTGGCTCAGGTGTCCTCCTTCCTTGGCGATCCTGTATTACTGCAGCAGACCCTTGGCTGGCTGCCTCCCCCATTAGACTGTGAACTCCTTGAGGGCAGAAATCATATTCTCTCTCTCTCTTTTTTAAGATTTTATTTTATTATTTATTTGACAGAGAGAGACATACACACAAGCGAGAGAGGGAACACAGCAGGGGGAGTGGGAGAGGGAGAAGCAGGCTTCCTGCCAAGCAGGGAGCCTGATGCGGGGCTCTATCCCAGGACCCCTGGGATCATGACCTGAGCCGAAAGCGGATGCTTAATGACTGAGCCACGACGCCCCGGAAACCATAATCTCATCTCTCCCTCCAGCCTCCTCATAGAGGATCTCCTGGACTGTAGAATCTTCCTCTCCAAGCCTCTGTCTGTTGCCTTACCTGCCACAGGGAAAATAAGTCCTCCCAGGGGTTTTGTGAGGATTAAATGGTCTATGGGAGGTATAAAACTCAGTGTGGTAGGTGTTCAGTAAAATTCCTTTCCTTTCCCCCCAGTGCATAGTTCAGTATTTCAGAGCAAGATTTTACTGATCTTGTCTGTGCTCCATTCTCCACCGAAGACCTGCACCAGGAAACAAAACTCAGCAGCTGAAATTGAAAGTTAGATTTAAGGAAGAACTTTCCTTAGGGGAGAGACATTAGAGACATTATATGAGCATCCAGAGGTTTTTTTTTTAAAGGTTTTATTTATTTGACAGCCAGCCAGAGAGGGAACACAAGCAGGGGGAGTGGGAGAGGAGTGGGAGAGGGAGAAGCAGGCTTCCCGTGGAGCAGGGAGCCCGATGCGGGGCTCGATCCCAGGACCCTGGGATCATGACCTGAGCCGAAGACAGACACTTAACGACTGAGCCACCCAGGCGCCCCATGAGCGTTGAGAGGTTAAGAGCAGGGCTGAGGAGTCGGACTGCTTGGGTTTTGTCACTTACTAGCTGTGTGACACCGGGCAAGATGTTTAACCTCTCTGAGCCTCAGTTTTGTCATCTTTAAAATGGGGATAGTAGTATTTCCTTTACGGGTTTTTTGAGAGAAACTGGTGAAATAATGCATGTGGAGCACGTGGAACACAGCCAGGTACACAGTAAGTGCTCAAGAAGTGTTTACTCTGGTGAGCTGAAAAGCACGAGACAGATGTGGTCATCCCCTCCATCACACACAGTGTCTACTTTGTGGATACTTCCTCCTTCAGCTCTCCTGGTCCTGGCCCCCTCCTCCGTCAGACAGAGTGACCTCCGTGGGCTGGAAAGCCCAGGCAGGGAGCCCAGGGGAGGATCCCTGCTCTCAGCAGCCCATCTGCGGGCTGGATCGTTTCAGTTTCTGTCCTTGCCCGTGGTGCGTGGGGCTCCTTGAGTGGGTCACGGAGCTGCCTGTCCCCAAGGGGCAGGAATGGGTGGGCCAGCCGGGGTGCGTGTCCGGAAGTGGAGGCTGTGCTCATCTGCCCTGGGCTGGTTTGGCTGGAATATAGCAGTCGGCTGAGATTGTGCAAACAGGTCATTGTGCAAACACGTCCCTGTGTGTGACCTCGATTGTGCAAAAAGGTGTTTACTGGAGGCTGCCTGCCTCGGACTGCCTGCTTACAAAAAGTGCCTGAGCTGTTGACTCAGAGAGAAACCAGAATCTGGACACTCATTCTTCCTTGAACACACCCTGATCTCTGTGCCTCCCGGCCTTTGCTGGGGCCAGTCTCTCTGTCCCAGGGCCCTCTCCGGCCTCTCTCCACTTGCTGAAATTGTACCCATTCTTCATGGCTCAGAGAAAATACCATTAAGTCTTTCTCCATAAACTTTTTCCTGGCTTGCATGCTCATGGGACGTGATACACCTCCAAATCAATGGTCCTGTTTTACCTTGTGGCCCTTTCTAGACCTTGAGCTCCCTGGGGACAAGGACCTTGCTTTATTCACCTGAGACAGGTTAGGAAACTGAGGCCTACAGAGGGAAAGTGACCTGTCCCATGTCACATAGCCAGCTTGCGGCAAAGCTGGGCTCTGAGGCTGGTCTCTGTGCATCCTGTCATACTCACCATCCCTCTTTTGAACCCCACTCACCTCTGACTGGATCTGTGCTCCAGCCCCTAAATTGAGGTCCAAGTTGGGACTCCAGCTGGAACTGGAGGGTGAGTGGGATGATACAGAGGAGGAAGGGGTACTCTGGACAGGGGAACAGCAAGACCAAAGGCACAGAGGCCGGGAACAGGAAGAGGGTGTATGGAGGCCGTCGTAGGAAGAGGCAGCACTGGCCCGGGAACCATGGTAGGGCAGGCTTGCATTCTAGCCCCAGAGGTGGCATTGACTCTCTATGTCCCCGGGTGACACCTCACAGGCCTGCCTCTCAGATCCCCATCTGCCCCTTGATACTCCAGAGATAACCCAGGCTAAACATGTCCCCCCACTGAGCTCCTCCACGTTTTCCCCTGACAACCTGCTTTTCTGTCCCGGTGAATGGCATCTGGAAACCTGGACTCAGCCTGGACTCCTTGCTGTCCCTTCTGCCGCACGTCCAGCCGGTCAGCCCTTTGTGTGGGTCCTTCTCTCCCACCTCCCTGCCAACGCTGGCGGGAGTCAGGCCACCAGCCTCGCTTTTCGGGACCACGGCAGCAGCCTCCGCCTGCTCTCCCCGTCTTCGTTCCTGCGATGCTGCCCTTGCTATACTTGGCTGCTCAGCTTCTTCCAAAACACAGTCCCGGCTCGCCACTGTCCCAGTGAAAACCTTCCGTTGGTGCCTCGTTATCCATGGGATAAAGTCCCAAGTCTGCCTCCTGGCCTTTGAGGCCCTTCAAAACCAGCCTCTCACCCTTCCTGGTGCTGGAGCCTCATCTCTTCACGCTCCCCACCATACTTTTCTTTTTTTAAAGATTTTACTTATTTATTTTAGAGAGAGAGCAATGGGGGGGGGGGGGAGGAGGAGCAGAGGGAGAGAGAATCCCAAGCAGACTCCTCACTGAGCGCAGAGCTGGACACGGGGCTCCAACTCACGACCCTGAGATCATGAGCTGAGCAAAAATCAAGAGTCAGATGCTTAACTGACTGAGCCACCCAGGCATCCCTCTTCATGCTCCTTTTCTAAGCCTCCTCTTCCCCTTCATGGACCCGACAGCCCTGCTGCTCCAGTTATTACCACTGTTCAATCATGTGCTGTTTTTTCACAGCTCCAAGACCTCTCCACACTGTTCCCTCTGCTTGGAATGCCCTTCCCCTTATTTCTGTCTAAAGAAATTCCTTTCATCCTTTAAAACCCAGGGGAAATGTCACCTCCTCTGTGAAGCCTCCCTGGATTTCCCAGACTGGGTTAGCTGCTGCTCACCTGGGCTCCCAGGTGTTCTGTGAAGGCAGGGACTTGATCTGTGACTCCAGTACCCAGCACGGGACTTAGCATAGAGGAGGTGTCCGTGAAAGGATGCTGAACAATTGGGATGTTGGACCCGGGTTTTCAGGCCTGAGGTGTCCCCAGCAGCCATCAGGTTTCCTGCCAAGAATCTGGAGGAGTCTCTGCCACCCTGTGGCAGCCAGCACTCCACTATTCTGCTTCCCTGGTGCTCAGATTGGCTGGATTTTCTCCCTTTGATTGGTGCCCCCAAATGAGAAATGAGTCAGTTAGGATGTAATCAGTGCTGGATGCTAGAGTGCAGAGTGCAGGGCCCAGGCTGTGAAGGGGCTGGGATGGCTGTCCAGATGCTCTCTTGGGGCCTGCCTCTAGGGAAGGAAGCAGAATTCGAGCTTTGGGTGGGCAAAAGGGAGGACCTCCCCCCCATCCTCCCTTGTGGTCTGCTGGCCAGGAGGGCCTTATCTCTGCTCTCCATGGTGTGGCTGGGGAGGAGGTTCAGTCCTGGGCAGGGTGTGGGAAGATCAGAGGCTGAGGGGAGATAAAGCTCAGATACTTATCTTGGCTTGGAGGAAACCTATTCCTTCTGCAACCCTGTGGCTGGCAGGCAGGGTGGGGGGCAGCCAGATAAAGGGGAGAGTCCACAAGCCAGGCCAGCAACTGCCCTCATCCTGGGCTTCCTTGGATGGGGGGAGCTAGATCAGGCAGCTAGTTCACCTTCTTACAGCACTGGGGTAGGCTCATGGAAGGGACAAGACAGGGGCATTTTTCCTAAAAAATCTTGCCAGGAAGAGTGTCCAGGAGAAACCAGATAACCCGTTTAAGGCAAGAGAGAGGTGAAGGCAGATCCATAACTTCTGTGATGAGAACTGGGGTCTGCATTCTCCCCTGCTTCCTGGGGTTCTCCATCTGGATCCTGAGAGGGAAGAGTGTCCCCAGCGGTATCCAGTGCTCCCTTGTGCCATGTCCTCTGCCCCACCAATCTAGATGCATGGGCCACAGATGGGGGCTTCTGGCCACAGATAAGCCTTTGGGCTGTGGGGCACCAGGGAGCAGAGGGGTGGCGGCTTTTGCAACCTCCTTGTGCTTGTAACTGTTCTTATGAGTGGTTTGGACTGCTAGGGAAGGGCCTGACGTATCATCTCTGTCACCTTTCTTTCTTGTCTTTTTTTTTTTTAAGATTTTTATTTATTTGACAGAGAGAGACATAGCAAGAGAGGGAATATAAGCAGAGGGAGTGGGAGAGGGAGAAGCAGGCTTCCTGCAGAGCAGGGAGCCCAATGTGGGGCTCGATCCCAGGACCCTGGGCTCATGACCTGAGCCGAAGACAGACATTTAACGACTGAGCCACCCGGGTGCCCTCTGTCACCTTTCTGACCTCCCTGGCTGGCCTCTCATGTTTCCTGGAATGCCCAGTTTATTTAATTCAGGCATTTGTTGATTCACTCACCCCTATGCCCTACCTTCTCACTCTTTTTTCTGTTCACCCCCTTACTCAGTCATCCATCCATCCACCCACCCATCCATCCATCCACCCATCCATCCATCCATCCATCCACCCATCCATCCATCCACCCATCCACCCATCCACCCATCCACCCATCCACCCATCCACCCATC